>NC_090933.1:520707413-521015594 GCF_040938575.1 Ambystoma mexicanum
CATGCTCCAGCGCCGCGGTGGGTTCATGCTGCGGGCTCACAACGGGAGGTCCTGGTTGGCGGCGCTGGCCTTATTCGCACGGGCAATTGCCATGACGGTTGCGGGAGTCTCGGCGGTGGATCCCCATGGCTTACGTTGTGCGGAGATGACAGTCACGTGTACGGGGGTGGAGTCTTCCCCCTTCCGTATCACGTGATTCCTCTTTGCGTAATCCCCACCGCACAGGGCTGTCACGTGATACTCCCCACGCGCCAATCACCACTCATGTGACATCTAGCCGCAAGTACAAAGGGACACCAAGTACGCTACCATACGCTTCTCAGATGTTGTTTTCTGCAGCGTCTGGCGTTCGTTCTTGCTTCTGGTTTGTTTCATGGATTTCGGACTTGGCTCTGTTCTCTTGGATTGTTACCTGATTTTGTCCCTTTGATTTGGCGCCTTTTTTGGATTGATTCACTGAACTGCCTTGACCCTGGATTTTGGACACTGGATTGCTTTGCTTCTTGCATTTTGGATTCTGGTACCTGGACATTTACCCTGCTCTGGCCCTACCTCTGAACAACCCCACTCCCCTTCAGGATTCCCTCCATTCCTCTCTACCCTATGGTGGCGTCCCATGGCTGTCTAGTTTAAGTAACAACCCTGTTGCTTCTGTTTCGTCTCCATCACGACATCTATTAGACACCAGGAGGGAACAACTGACATCTATTGGTAGGTGCATCTGTGATTCCTACGTTTGGGGTTTGTAACAGACTATAATTGTTTAACCTTCATTTGCCTGTTTCTTCCTTATAGTCACCCGGGACCCGGAGCTTGGTGTTCCTGCCACCTGTGGCCTCAATAACCGATCAGCGAGTCTGTTGTTTTCTCTCTGACTGGTACTTGGGGACGGTGGTACTCTAATCTACATGGATCTCAGAACTTGACAGCGCCCGATAGTGGAGTACAACAGCCGAGTCCAGATCCGTTCAAACGCTGTCCCAGACGTGGCTCTACGATGCCTCTCCCCTCTGGGGCCAATCACCGCCCCGAGGGGGGAGCCCAGCAGGCCAGCAAGCGTCAGGTCAGAGACGTTCCACCTAAGCCAGCAGTCTTCCAGAAGGGAGGAAGCTCCAAGACCTCTCTGCTGTGTCACAGTGCGGCAACCCCACCACCTCGCTTGTGGCTTGCCGGTGCTCAAAGCCGTTTCTCCAGGGTCTTCCAACCAGACGTCCCAGACCAGGTGCTCCTCCACTGGAGCTCAACAGGGCCTCTGCATTCAGTCCACCCCTCACGTGGGGCTGGGGTCGCAGCAGATAGCTCACACGCAAGCCCACTGCTATCACCAACCCGGTCGCTGCTATTGCCGTTCAATTCGCGTCCCAGGATGCAGGATTTTTTTATCAGGATAATTAAGCTTTAGCCTGAGCTTCTCAGGCTGCGGCCATTTTGCAAGCCATGCAGCAGCGCCCCCCCCCATGCAGCTCTAGACTTAAGATAACGTGTGCTCACACTCCCATATATTCCCAGGAGCAAGGATACTTTGCAAAGCCAAGTTCAAAGGCAATCTCCTTGGCAGAAGGCATGGACAATCAGATATGTTGGGCTAATTGGGTGGGGAGACATGGTTAAAGTCCACCCACTGACACCTGTGGTACCAGCTTACATGCTTCTAGTGAGACGAATGTTCCAGAAGGGCACAAGCGTGCCAACCAATTATAGAAGACCATATAACAAAGAGCCTTATAGTTTGGTAGCCAATAATGAGCTGTGGGTCAAATAACTGTTGAAGATGACTTGCACTAGAGGTGGGCATAAGTTGGCCACCTGACTGTAGAGACCCAGTCACAACCCAATCCCTTATAGAAAGTATACTTAGATGTTCCCTTTAAGCCTATCACAACCCCTCGCAGGTTTTTCTCGTTTGCCACGTAGTATGACATCACATATGAGTTTTTACTATATAAATGTAATTTTTTATGAAATGCTTCGAGTGAGATTATGCTGTGCGACATCCGTTGATGTCCGTTGTAACTCCCTGTTTAGACAATTGATATTAAAACAGTAAAACGACTTTTCCTTCTTTCTGAGTTGGTTTGTTTTTTTGGTGTAAGAGTTACTCTGCATCCCATCTACTGCACGAGATGCTACCTATTTAAGGGCCATATGTTCAGCCCTGTTTCAGTTCCCATGTTTTTTATGAAAGTGTTAAAGGCTATAGTTATCCCCCGACTAAGGACTTTTCTTGAGGAAACTCATGTCCCAGACGTCTTCCAATCAACCTTTCTCCCTGCGATGGGTACTGAGTCAGTGCTTGTCTCAGTTATCAATGATCTTAATAGAATGAGCGATCAGGGTGGGGTAGATCTGTTGATATTAAGTGACTTATACACAGCATTTGATACCATTAACTAAGACAAATGGATGAATCGCAACTGGCTAAAGCTCAATGGCGACAAAACCGAAGTTCTGCTTATTGGCCCACCAGGAGGGTGCTCTCTATTGACCCCTGATTTTTGGCCCCCCAATTTAGGTACTTTCCAAGATGCAGCGCTGGCCACTTTAAACTTAGTTCTAAAAAAGTGATACCTTTTCTACCACACTCCTTGAGAGGTCTAGTAGTTGCCTCTGCGGTCCCAGGAACTCTGGACTATTGTAATTCCACTTTACTGGCAGAGCCCAAATACTACTTCAAGGGGCTCCAAATGCTTAGAAATTCTGCCACACGGCTAGTCTCTGATCTGCCCAAATATGCACGTTACTTCTATTTTACTTCAGCTACGTTGGCTCCCTGTTGAAAACAGCATTAATTTATTTTATTGTTGATTTATTATGCGCTTAATACCAGAGAGTGGGTTCTAAGCATGGGATCGGGATTCAAACCTGTGTTGCGCTGCATTTTCTTGCTTCCAGGACAAACACTTTGCTCCTGAGTTATCCTTCCTCCTCAAGATTCAAGGCTCTTTGTCTGCCCCATCGAGCCTTGCATAATCGGGGCGCTCTGTATCTTCAGGAAAAGATTATATAAGCAACCAAACAATGCATAGTGTGATGAATCGCTATCAGAAATGACCAGCTGCTTTCTGGAGTGTGTCTTTCCTGAAAACTTCTGCACTACAGCAAAATGAAAAGCATGTTATGAAGAGAGGGGGAGGTAATCAACCTGGTGTGAACATAACAAGTTGGGCCAGATGTGCTGAAGGTGTGAGGTGCATCCTCTGCAACTAGAGGGAAAGTCCAGTACACCACCTCATGTGCCTTGCTAGTTAGGCGATCCAGGAACCAAGACTGGTGCCAGAGAGTGTTCTTGATGTCCGACAACAAATCGATCTTCATAGAGGAGGATATGGGACATAACCGTGCCGAAATAAAAATGATTGCCGACTGAAGGAAGTGAATCAGTGAAGAGAGAGCTGAACTGTGACATCTTAGCAAGGTAGTTCCTAGCCACTGATAGCTATGGAGGCAGAGGATTGTTAGGGAGAATTCTCATAAATGGCTGATTTCCCTTACCTAATGAGTCCCTCACAGCTTTGCTGGATTTCTAGGGTTTATTTTTTTTCACCTGGTAAGAGTGTGAGCCTTTTTCCCACCCTTACATGTGTTTTGCTGTGTGTATTTTTACCATTTGTGTGATCTTGGGCTCTGGAGCCTCACCTACTCCATGAGCATCATTTTTTATGTGTGTTACACAGCACCTTCAGTGCAGTGACACAGGGTTGTCTTTTCGACTTCCCACTGACTCCATTTTTCTGGGACTGACTACTGTCTCCCAGAAACATGTAAAGTTGCCATTAACTTTATGTAGTCTCTTTAAATCACAGACCCAGTACAACCCATTTTACATGGAGTATTGGAAAGGATTAATTCTTATCCCTTTTGGTCTGTTTCTCTCGGAGCACTGTTTCGCTCCCTTTTCATCAAGACTTGGCTGGTGGCAGTGGTAACTACCCTATTTTATGTACCGCAGTTATCTTATATAACCATGGTATTGTTTTAGGTTATTTTATTAGCCTCAAACATAAACCCGCTTGACCAAATATATTGTATTTCGGCTCCGGCTGGGTTTATTTGCCATTTCTTTTTGTTAAAGTCTTTCTCGTGTTTTACTCTGTGCGCCCAACCAGGTTTGGTCCCTTTGTTCACCGTCTTTTCACGGACTTCTGCACAGAAGCCCTCCTTAAGGCGCCTGAAAGTCTGGGTAGGCAGGATGTGAGGGAGGGGTCTTAGGACCCCTGCCATGGGTTCCCTTGGTAACCCAAATCACACTCCTGTTTGATTGGCTGGGCGACTGTCCTTGCCAGGACAGCCACCCTGCTGTGTGATTGACAGCCAGGCTGTGTGAATGGGGGAAAACTGCATAAAAAGCAGGTCTCTGGGACTGGAAAGGCAGAGTCACCACTGGAACGAAAGGACCAACGAGGAGCTGATGGAAGAGGACCCCTACAACGACTGAACCGCCCAGTGAAGCCCTGCTGCAGGTCCGAATCTTCAGAATCCGACGACAGAGAAGATCCTCCAGAAACTTCTTCCCTTGAGCTTGTGGGACCAACCAGTTTGCCCAAACTGCAAGCCAGGACCCCTCCTCTGGTCGAATTTGCTGTACAGAGCTATAGTGGGCCGGATAGCCAGGAAGGTCGGACCCTGCTTGGGTTTTAAGGAGCACACGTTTTATTTGTTGTTTCGCTCTGCTGATGGTTTCTTCCATGGGTAGTGCAGGACCCTCCAGTCTTCCTACTTCTCGTCAGTCCGACAGTCGCTTCAGGAACCGTGAGCCTGCAGGAACTAGCAGGAACGTCCGCCTCAGATGCAGCTTCTTCTCTGTTTTAAGGTACTGTGCAAATCCGGTTGTTCGTGTCGTTCAACCGCGGTGAAAGTGTTTGAAATCTTTCTCCAATCTGAGGGCTTGTCCTTCTCATCTCTTTGAACTAGCTTTTCTGCCAACCAACCTCGTCCGGAATCTGTGGCACGAACTTTACCGCAAACTATCCTGAACCGTGTGATCTTGAGCAAAAGACTTTTGACCCATTGACTTTGGCCCTAAGCCTTTTCTATCTGATTCCATCACTGTAGTTCCTCTTGCTCAATTTTTACCTGTTGGTGTGGTTCAATTTCTATTAACTTTGTCTTTCCCTCCCTTTTAAATTGCTGGAGTGCCATTTTGCTCCCACTTCATTTTGTGAGCTTAACTTGTCTGGAACATATTGGGAGTGGTGTGGTGTATTAAGATTGTGATTTTTAGACTGCTTTATGATAATGAAATGTTATATAACTAAAGAGTAAATAAATGTATATTCTTTTATTTGGAAACCTTGAGTCAGTGTTTGCTTGAATCATAGTAATTGCTGTCCTTTGTGTAACTATTTGATACTGCTCGCTTGCTCTTGAGATGAGTCTGGCTGCTCAGCCATCGCTACCACTTTTACTGTGTAGTACGGGCTTGTACCAAAGGTGAATTTGTACTGTCACTTGTAGTCTTAATTGTGTGTGGTGTTCCCAAAGGGTACTGCATATAAATCTGCCTAACCAGGATGAGTCGAACAAGAGAGGGGGGAACTGGTGAGGATCTTACAAGGGACTGAGAGAAGTCCTCATGGATCACTTCTCACTATCTTGTGGAGGGAAGTGAGCAATGCTGATAAGAGTAGGAACACAAAGTCTGAGGATTAAAGCTGGAAGTTATGCTGGCAAAAGCACTTAGGCAAGTAAATCCATGGGACCAGTTTTGTAAGATAACACTGTATGCTGGGGAACTGATTCATGAGTCGTGTAAACCTAAGAATCCTTCCATTTGTAATAACACTATATGCTGGAAAGTTGAATCCGGAGTCCCAGAGAAAACCTGAGAAACCTTCAGTTTATTAGACCAAATTGGGAGACATTCAATCTGTGGAAACATTACATGCTGGGAAACATAGTTTAAAGTCCTAGACCCAACCTGAGAAAACATTATATGTGCATCAGTGTTGTATGTTGGTAGTCCCATCCCAGAGAGGCCTTTTGCTGAGGAACGAGGTTGCGTGCTGAGGGACTACTTACAGAAACCAGAACAACTTGAGAGAAATCTTGTTAAATGCTGCGAATTGGAATCCTGTACGCCGTAGGTTTCTGACCCAGAGACGCTTGACAAGAATCTTGCATGCGAGAATAGGAGTCTCCTAGCCACTGGCCAAACATGTTACACACTAGATATAGTAGTTCACCATTCCTATGGCCCCTGAAACCAAGACGTTGGAGTAACGTCCAACACAAATGTGAAGAATCGATAATGGGAGCCAATCCACACAAACCTGTTCAACTTAAAAATTAAGTACAGTTCCACTTTATCTGAGTCTCTTGTTCTTTATCATCAGGTTTATCACAATAAATGCTTCTTCTGTGTTATTTAATGTATGACTACTTTAAAGAACGCAGAGCAAGAATTGATTCTACTGACACTCCCTCATCTCCTTTCATATTGTATTTAATTGATTTTAAGCACTTTCGCCAAAGTGCTGTACACAGTGAACCACACAATATGAAATCTGCAATATATGTGTGCATTAAAATCGGAGGCATTGAAGAAAGAAGAGGCTTTTTGAGGTGTGCGTTGAAAAGACAGAGGGTAGAGGAGAAGCTAAGGTGAAAGGGTATGGAGTTCCAAGGTTTGTGAGGGAAAAGGATCGGAAACAGGATTTGTGCGTATGGTATTTGGGGACTAGGGTTTGAGACTGAGCTTGAGTGTGCAGAGGGCAAAAAGGACCACAGAGTGAGATTAAAGGAAAGATAAGGCAGAGCTATTCCGTGTAGGCATTTAAAGACACTACAAAGAAAGAAAGAGTTTACAGTTTAGCTGTCTGGTGTGATATAGATTGCTAAGAGTGTTTGACACATTACTTTTACACATTATTCATACAACATTAGTTATAAATGGGGAAAGATGGCGCACAATAACGGTCGTGCTCATCTTAGAACTCCTTGCAAACTTCAAGTTTTCCCTTCGTTTGATCTCCCGACATAATGATGATTTCGATGTTGAAGGACACGTTTCACACAATTGTAGGTGTTTTACTCTAAGGATTTCGAAAATAATTTCCAGGAAATGGTTTGTGTGCAGAGAATTTGTGATTTCATGAAGGAGGAGCTTGGCGGCGGGACCTGCCGGATTCCTGAATGCTGCATAACAATTGAGCATGGTTTGCCCCTGTTCTGGGTCGACCTCAGTTATGCCCCTTGTTTAATGCCTTCATGAGGGCTGCAGCCCAGGGGCAGGAGATCCGAGGACTTATCCTGCGGGGCGGCGCATGGAGCTGAGAATGAGGGATGAAGTTTTGATTCTGGGAGTAAGGCATGGGGTAAGTGCTACGTCCCGTTACAATTTTGGTAAGATCTGTGGTGATGGAAACAGTGGTGTTGCTGGATCTGCTGCCGCTATGTGGCCAGGTGGTTTGCGTGTGCCCAGGTCTGGTGTGTGGATATCGCGGGATTGCACTAGTCTTCTGTTCCGTGTTATCATGATGCAGGGCATGATTTGGGGGGCGCATGTCTGTTATTCGAGTACTTGAAATGGTGGTTCTGCTTGCCTCGTGGCCATCTCGGATGAGGGCAAGCTGTGTGGGAGCTTCCTTGATCACTCCACTACATCTGTTTCGATTGGGGAGCTTGTGCTGGGGGATAAGGGTGGTGGCTTCGGGACCTACAGATGTTAGACTACTCCCATACAGCATTGTAGAAGCTATTGCTTGCCTTATACACAGCTCATTACCTGCAACACCCACGAGTATCGGACCAAGCACATATAACATTGCCGTTCACTTATGATGTAGACACTTGTGATCTAATGCACCCTGTAATTTTCAAAATGTATATAATTAAAGGGCACTAATGATTCATCGACAAAAACATTGTAATTTAAGAAGTGCTTGAAATATAGGGTCACACAACTGAAAGTTTGAAGGTTGTATGTGACTAGTTTTTGGGGCAGGTTTCTCATAGGTTAGGAGAATTCAAGGATACAGGGAGGGGAGAGCTTAATAGAATCTGTTATTTGGTAATTGTTAGGCTGCTGACTCTGCCGTTTTACTCAGAGGTGTGGTATGGCTTAAAAGTTGTTGTTTTTGTTTGTTATTATTTATTAATGTATTAATTGTTTTTGTTAAATTTGTCAACAGTGTTCTTGCAAGACATTAATGAAATGTCGGGCACTGCATTAAGTGACTCTGATTCTATAAACATTCTGTCATGGAATGTGAATGGATTGAATAACCTGATAAAGTGAAAAAAGTTGCTTTCACACCAATGGCATTTAAAGACTGATATTGCATTATTACAAGAGAAACATTTAATTGAGACTGAAGCAATCAGATATTTGGAAGCACTGGAATATGTCACACGTAATTTGAATGATATGGGAAGGTTTCAAATGTGTAATGAGAGTTGTACACATGAGATTATCATGGATTCAGAGGAAAGAAAAACATAAAGAGCTGTTAACACTAAGCATGAAGGTGAAAGATTTGGAAAAGGAAGTTATGAGTCCACCAGATGGTGGGAAAAAGACAAAAACGTTTAAAAATTAAATATGATTTAAACAAAAACTTGAGTGAAAAAGCTGAGTGTGCTCTTTTAGGGTACAATGTAATTATTGCGAGTGGGGGAGAAGTGTGGTCGATTACTGGTACATCGTTTGCATGTGAGAGCAGAAGAAAGAGCGATTGGTGCGATTGAAAGACACAGACGTTGTGTGTCCTATAATCCTCCGCAGATTAATGATGTCTTTAGAGAATACTATGAAAATCTGTACAAAGAGACACAAGTCTATAATTATATACAGATTCACGAATTTCTGATGAGTCAGTTGCTAGAACGCTTATCTGTGGAGGAAAATTTGGAATTGGAAAGAGATACCGATGGGTGAGATAAGAAGAGCTGTGTTTGAGTTGATTGTAAGGAAATGTCTGGGACCAGATGGTTTGCCTGATGAATCTTACAGAGAAATCCCCTTAGAAATGTTGGGTTTGCTTAAGGACACCTTTAGGCATTGTAGAGACAAAAGCAGCCTAGCTCCCACACTTGGACATGCTACAATTTCATTACTTTTAAAACCTGGAAGACCCCCTGTGAATCCGGGCAGCTATAGACCGATCAGTCACATTGTAAACATTTTCAAAGATCCTGGCATACTGGATAGAGAGTGTATTGACAAAGTTAATTCACCCAAATCAAGCCGGGTTTGTAAAAGGCAGAATCTCAGCAACAAACATGAGGAAACTCTCATTAACAATATCAGAATCTAAACAACAGGGAATAGAATCAGTGGCCCTGTCTTTGGATGCAGAAACGGCATTCGATCAAGTAGGATGGGAGTTTCTATTTAGGACAATGGAAAGAATTAATTTTGGTTCCTGAACTTATGAGTTGGGTGAAATTGCTCTACTCTGGGCCCATCAGCAGAGGTGACAGCTAATGGTAAGATCTCACCCAAATTCGAATTATATCGTGGAACAAGACAAGTTTGTCCATTGTCACCCTTACTTTTTGTGATCTCCTTGGAACCGCCGGCAGTTGCCTTTAGATCCGAAGAGGATTGCATGAGTTAATTTTAATGAAATTATACAAAAACTTTGGCTTGATGCAGATGTCCTTCTACTTGTAGTGCATGAGTTATCAACATCCATTCCTGTCTTAATGAAGCTTTTTGAGGAATTCAGAGAGATCTTAAATTACAAAAAGAATTGGTCTAAGTCAGGAGCCTTGCCATGCTGAGATTTATTTAATGGCTGTTTGCTGAAAAACCTGTTTTTCAAGTGGTGCAGTGATAAAATGAAATACTTGGGTATATGGATTACAAAAGACCAGGATGATATGATGAAAATTAACCTGAAGTTTTACTTGGATCAATTGGCCGCAGATCTCCAACGGTGGGACTTGCTAAACTTGTCAATGGGAGGAAGGGTAAATGCAATCAAGATGACAGCGGCACCTAAAATAATGTATGTCATGAGCATGATTCTGCTTCCAGTTCATAAGTGTTTGCTAAAAGTGCTTGACTCTATGATCCAATCATGCCTTTGGAGTATAAAAAGCCAAGATTGAAGCTTTGGAAATTGCAACTCGAGAATGAAGAAGGAGGTTTGAATATCCCTATTTTTTAAACATACCATCAGTCTTTCGCGGCAAGACACTTCCTACCATTCATCGGAGAAGAATTAGATGAACGGGCTGTCACTGAGACTGGTTTGGCTGGCACGTTGTACCCATCAGCTCTCCTGTACACAACTAGTAAAGAGTGGGGCAGGAACTCTACATTGACTGACTTCTTGAGATTAACCTGGCATGGAATAGCTTCCTCCCTCAATATGTCGCCGGGATGGATGAGCTCTTCGTCAATTTGGTTTAATCCTGAGATCAAAACCGACAATACAGCTATATTCTGGCCTGACTGGTTAATGGCAGGGATTGAGACCATAGATAACCTATTTGAAAAAGGTTCATGGATATCATTTCAAGGATTAAAGGCACAATTTGACATTAGAAGTTGTCGATATGGATAATACAGGAAACTTCGATCTGATGTGAACCTGGAAAAACTTGAATCATTCGATCTGTTTAACTTTATCAAATCCATAGGAGGTCAAGATCATTTGGCTTCAGAGGTGTATAATTTACTACCTTTATCCTCAAAAGGAAATGACAGGTTGTTGCTAACCTGGTCGTTATGTCTGGAGGAAGAGATGACACCTCAGCGATGGGAAGCATTATGCAAAAATATCCCAAGGATGTCTATGAACATTGGTGAAAGAACAAGACAAGTTAACATTTTAAACAGAGTTTTATGGACTCCAGATCGCTTATATAGTCAAGGGCTGAATTTAACTGATGCTTGCTAGGGCTGTAGTCACTCGAGGGGTTCTCTTGAACATAGGCCCATTTTGGTCTGGGATCACGGAAGGGAAGTGATGAACAAGGTGCTGAATGACAAAAGAGAATTTAGTTTTGAAACAATGATTCTGGGAGAAGATAGAGATCTTTAAGATCTGTCATATCAAGTATCTTGGATTTTGAAGGCATCGTTGACCGCAAGAAAGTTAATCCTGTGCAGCTGGAAATTTACTGAGGTGCCAACAAAAGACGTGTAGATATCAGAAATGTACTGAATCTGCAATGTTGAAAGAGTTATGTTGAACATGCAAAAAAAAAAGAAAGTGTTTGATAGACTCTGGAGCGACTTCCTAAATATGGGTTAAAAAATACGACTTTAGAAGATGAATTAGACGAGAGACAATTCCAAAATTAAGATAAGTGCATTTATATAGATATTTTAATTATATTGTTTATACATTGCAGTCTTTGGCATTTGTTGGATATCTTAAGTTATATGCTGAATTCATTATTTTATCTGTTTTTTTGAGTTTTTGTTTAGGTTATTTTGCGTTCACTTCATTGACGTTAGCTATTGAGATGTCATAATGTCAATCTGTGTATTGATTTTTTAAATGTGAATAAATCGGTTTAAAAAATAAATAAAATAAAAAACAAAGACGTAAGAGTAATTGGGATTCAAGTGAAAGCCAGGAAAGCGACTGGCGTTAAGCGTGGACAGAGGTACGGGAAGAAAGACAACTGAGAGTACCTATAGACAAGTTGAAGATGGACCATAGGGGGTCAACCGGATAGGCAGATCACCTTTTACTTAACCTTATTTACCTGCATTCTACAATATATTATGCAGCAAGAACCTGTTTGCGTTAACCAACCAGCAGTGTACGGCTGTTACATTTCTGTCACTCCATAGAAGAGCAGTAGAGGAATATCAGGAGATTATTGTAGGCATACAGTACCCCTTCAAACGTCCTTCAAGTGTAGGTTTGCCATAAGGAAATGACACAGTAGCAGCAGTGTGTCTTTCATTCGGGCCAGAAGCTAGTGAATCTGTGAGATGGGAAAATCTAACTTTAGGAAGGATAACTGAAGGGGATGGTGGGGCTGAAGGCGACCCAGGCCTTTGAGAGCCTCTGCTTGGCCTTTGCAAGCGTTATCCCGAATAAAAACGGTATGCCCATAATCTGGATTCATGATGCAGACTTTAAAAACGAGATCCTCACAACCTTCTTAGACAATATTTGCATGTGTGGTCTTTAAGCCACACCCTCTAAAGCAGTAGTCTTCAGAAATGTTTGGTCTGGGACCACCCTGAGCAAAATTTGGGCAAGTCCGGACCCCCAAAAATGTCAAATGAACAGTAGGTCTAAATGAACTATCGCGTGCAGTCACCGCACCCTGCTTCCAGTATAATCCATGGGCTCCCCGCCTGCTGCCATCACAGTCTCTGGGCTCCCTCGTCCAGTCCCTGGACTCTCCCCACCCCAGACCCTTGGCTCTCCACAACCTGCTCCCACCAAAGTTACTGGGCTCCCCCATCCTACTCCACCACTATCCCTTGGCTCCCAGCACAGTCCTAGGGCCTGCGGCGGTTGGTGGATTTTTTAAGTGGAGGGACATAACTATTTCCTTCATATATGCCATAGCGACCGAGCATAGTGAGGGAGCCCCAACCAATCAAAGGGGGTTTGTCTGGTCCCCCGCCCCAGAATTTCTTTAAAATAATGGGTTCAAATGCTGCATTTTAGAGCAGACTTTTTTAATCAACCCTGTTTACCACTCTTACCTCCCATCCCTAAACTTCACAGCTTATTAACAATTCTTTCTTGTCTTTAGCAAAAGCCACCTGGTAATGGTGTGCCTGAGCAGGTTTCACCTTCGAAATCTCTGTTGGAGAAATTAAGGTTGCACCTAATTGTGATCAACAGTGCTCCCTGATTTCCAATGGAAAAAGCATTGCTAAACCTATTGTGCACATATGACACCTAAAGAGCAAGTAACCTGTGCTATGAAATGAACGTTTGGCACCATATGGCTACTTATAAATCACCAGTATATAAAACAACATTCTGAGGTGGCTGCGAGCGACATCAAGGTACAATATAAAACTCACTAATTTTTGATCTGAACGAATAATTTGATAAATTTCTCTTTCCTTTACAATGCACTAACATGCAGTATGTACAAACCTAAGCTGACATGATTAAATACGCAGTGATAAAGCCCACAGTTTTGGTTTTTTATGTGGAAAGGAGATGGGCCTTTGCAGGCACCACCTTACCTGTGGTATCTGTCCATAAAATGGCGACATCTGGTGAATCATGTGAGTAGCTGAGCATATGCATGGCCGTGGTTGGCTAATAGCTATAAAAGAGCCAACAATGGCTTTGCCAAAGCTTATTTTGTTTGCCATATTTTGTGGGGGATAAAATGTATCAAAGCAGATTTCACATTTAAAGCTTTGAAAAAATGTCAGCAGGAGAATTCCCACAAAAAAAAACAGGACACAGAAAACAGGAAGCCCTAAATATGTTTGATCAAGCAAATAAAGGTGGCTATCCTGTAGAAAGACCTATTATGGATGGCAGTCCCTTAGCTTGCTCAGCAATCACCCTATTTTTATGGTGCTCCTCAAATCATCTGCATTTTAAATAACACACTTAACTAATGTAATGGTTTAACAGAACATGCAAAATCCAATACCCAATAGTGTAGAGAGCTACAATACTGTATGTTGTGGCCATTATACTATATGCTAAATCTGGTCTTCAGCATTCAATGAATATTGTGTCTAATGATCGCCATGTGCAAGTAAATGGTACCATTACAACACAATAATCATTGTACGCTGAAGACCAGAGGTTTTTTTTGTCTAGAATCTAGACAAAGAAAATTGCATTTAAAAAAAAAAAAATCAGACTCTGGGTGTGCGACCCCCTGAACATTAGCCCCCCCGCCCCAGGGGGTTGTGCCCGCAGTTTGAATACCGCTGCCATAAAGGCATACGGAAGATAACAAAAAAGGTCACCTTGTGTACGTATGTGTGTAGGGAGCATGGCGTAGACGGAAGCCGGACGAGTGCACCAAAGCACAACAGATAATTAGTGTTGGTGGGGGGGTTTGCGTTAGGAAAGATTTCATCAATGTGTAATTCTCCCTCCATTTATGAAACCCCCAAACGTTTTGCTTTTGTTTGGCTATCCTATCCTGACTTTTTGCCAGTGGAGCACAGCCTTCAGCTGCGCTCCCCTGGGCTTTTTCTCACTTATGGGGAAACTGACAAGTCCTTCAGAATGTCTGTACTGGGAAACTATGTTTCAATTAGTCTTCGACTATGTTGCCATTACTTGGTAACATTTTATCATTGAACAATGTACCTTCCAGTACCGTGCACTGGGGTCCTTTTTGTTTGATGGCCCTAGACACCCTCAAAGGATTTTTTGGGTGATTGTACAAGTGTGCCTGGGACGAGTGTTTTACGTCTTTTTACAGAATCGCATCAGCGTTTATCACATTTGGTTCAAGACTGTGGCCAGGCCCGAAAATGGATGGTCGAGGCACAACGCCTTTTGTTATGTCCCGTGGACATTTTGTCCCTTGCCTTCACCCAGGTCGAGTAACCTGGGTTTTCCTTATTTGGGCATGCAGCCTCACGCGACAACCGATCACTTTCTCGGGCTTCATCCTGTCACGTGTGTGCCCCGGATGCCGGTTGGGACTGTCTAGTCCCAATCCACTCTACTGCTGGCAGGATGTCTGGAGAGCCTGGATGACTGAGACCACTGTGGGCTGTGATTGGTCCACAACTGGGATGCCTGCATGAGAGCAGATCTTCCGTTGGAAGTCCTCAATTTTCACACAAAGCTAATCTTGGATAAGAGAAGGGGCTCTGCATCCATTCCAGGTCGATCACCTGAATTCTCTCCGAACTACAGAAGTAGCCAAGTATCCTGCAACAAAGAAACTGACTAGTGGAACCGCCAAGACGCTTTGGAAGGTTTTGCACCCTTCACCCTCTGCTGTCCCATCGGACGCCTGTTTTCTTCATCGATCAACAAGGCCTGCCAGGGCGCTTTGCCCCTTTGGAATAGTGGGAACAACTACTCTCGGCACCCCCTGCTTACCTGCCGAACGAGACCCTTCGGAAGTGTTCCCGGTCCATCTAGTGAACTGTCCAGCTCAGGGTATCCAGCAGAACCGTTGTTGTCTCAAGTTGAAACTCGAGACTTGGGACATCCAATGCTTGTGGTCCTGTGCCCTCTCCCACCAAATTTCGTAGACTTAGCTCCTCTAGGTCCCGAATTAGGAGAGTGCGTAACGCTGCACCCATCTGTGATTCCTGTTTCATTACCTGCTGGTGATGATCGCTCTAGGTGTCTTGCTGACCTGCTCTCCTGTGCCCTGAAGCCTGCTGCACCGGAATTTTCTTGGTATCTCCTTCGGAAGCTGAGAAAAGGCAACTGGCCTGTCAAAGACAATCATTCCATCCCGCAGCTGCTGAGAGCTGGAGTGCCGCGAAACTGCAGGACTCGAACCTCCTAGCGACCTCGACTAAACTGGCAAAGTTTGGTCTGGACTGTGATGAGGGTCGGTGAGTACTTGCATCACTTACCGGTGGCCCCCTTGCACCGGCATCCCGCTTTTATGCAGGAATATCCCTAAAAAGGTATTTGCTTTTGGCTGGGTTAGCCTGCGCTTCCTAGCTATTCTTTCGTTTTGAAAACTGCTCTGCCGCGAATGGCAGACCCGACTCGACTAGCAGGGACCAATTCTTCATCGCCTCAAGGCCCTTCCTGACTTGCTATTGCTCTCCCAAGAAGACCTGCTTTTTGTTCTGCCTGCGCAATCGTGCGTTTTTATGCACAACTGTACTGTTGAGCTCAATGCTCCCCTCTTCGTGGGGCTGGACTCAAAAGTTATGGAGTGACTCTGAATAATTGTCTAATGCTCCTAGTGTGTTAACTCACCCTTCTCTTTTTGTAATTTGCTATTTATAACGTGCTTAATACCCAGAGGTTTCTTAGGGCGGACCCGGGGATCAAACCTGTGTTGCTCTGCGTCGTCTTGCTTCACAGACAAGCGCTTTGCCCCTGAGCTATCCTTCCAAGACTTTACAGGTGTGGTTGTGATTTACTCCTTTGTCGCATTAGGAAACGTATTGTATATATGTTGTATAGTAGAGTATTTTGTGTGCTGTTTTTATATAACCAAAATGTACTTGTGTCAATTGGTTCGTTACTGTGTGTGCTCATTGTGGGCTTCCGATCGCTCTCACCCCTCCTGAGACTTAGTCTTGACCACCTGCCAAACTACCTAGATTGGTCTGGCTTGTCGAGAAGGTTCCCCTCTTCCACTAAACTAGGGTGGCCTCCTAAACTTTTGCCCACCAGTTCAGAGTTTAGAAATCCATTTTAACAGTTTGCCATGCAATGGAGATGGGCTTGAGGGGGATCCCCTCGAAAGGGACTGGTAGAAAGCTGAGAATCCAATCCTGTTGGGCAGATGCATCCTTTTCTGCCCAGAATCTGCAGGGTTGGCCTTTTGTCGTTCCCCGCACCCCTACTTCTCTCCCTACCCCTCTGCCCGCCAGAAATAATTTTTTAATAGCTTCTGTAATTGAAATGTTTATGTGGGCCAGAAGGGTGCAACGCTTGGCTAATTGGGTTGGGGTTGATTGTGTAAGTAGCAATGTCCCTAGGCTTTCCCTTCCCCTTCCCGGAATGTTAGTGTCTTCTATGTCCCTGGATGCGTGCCAACTAGTATCTTTTTTTCATCGGTAAGCATCTTGCATTATAGAATATTTTCCCTCTGTTCTTCTGCCAGAGAAGAGCTATTAATTTCAGCCATTTGGGTAGGATTCGCTATGGTGAGTGTACCTGCTCTTTAACACTTCTCCTGAAATTATATTTTTGCGAGCACATATGGTGCCAACAAACACCTCTAATCACCAATGTCTGTAATTGTGTTCCTGTGTTCAACTCCACCCTAGCACAGTGAATGCACAAAAACTCTGATAAAAAAATTGACACCTCGATGGTTCCAAAAATGACTGCCTTCCCTTAGATTACTTCTCACCCAGGTATATTCTCAGAGGTGCTCACTAATCCCACTTTCAGGAGGCCTAGTCATGTTGTTGATGTTTCTTACTTTCCTACAGGGGCTTAAGTGGCATGGGAAATTGAGCCGGCGCTCTTTAAGGTGCCGTGG
This sequence comes from Ambystoma mexicanum, assembly GCF_040938575.1. Lineage (NCBI taxonomy): Eukaryota > Metazoa > Chordata > Amphibia > Caudata > Ambystomatidae > Ambystoma > Ambystoma mexicanum. The sequence goes on from NC_090933.1 coordinate 520,724,460, forward strand.
CCTAACAAACGTCAGCGACCCCTGCCTGACAGCCCTTTGCAGAGATCATCACCCTCTTTCCCCAGGGGAGGAGGGTGCTGATCCCTGCTTCTCTTTGTGAAAGGAATGTTTGGCGGGGTTCAGCACCACCCCTTTTCTTCCTTAGTGGTGCCGCCGACCCCTGCCAAGCACCCATTTAACTAAATGATGCAGTGATCACTCCTGGGTGATCCTAGGCACTGATCTCCTTTCAGCCCGCTTAGCTTTGCTATTAAAAGAAAAGACAATGGTCGCTGTCCATCCTCCTTAGCTGTGTGTTATTAAAAAAAAATAAAGACACCAGTCCCTGAGAAAATAACTCTTGGGAGCAAGCCTTGTACTCTACCATCTAGTTCTACCATCTTCTAGTTCTCATCTATGCACCGACCCCATCCATCCACCATTTTCTCTCTGGATTTAGCTACCTAGTTCCCTGTGTTCCGTTTCCTGGCACTGTATCTCAGGCCGCTGCCATTCCTCATTCCAGAAGTGCTTAGTTTCCCTATTGTCTGGAGCAGGTGTTGCTACTTTCTCACGCTTGCCACACAGCCCCCTATGATTTGCGCTGGGTGTGTGCAGTGGATTGAGCAGAAAGCAGTGGAGACAGGGAGGGTTCCTTTTTTGTTCCCGGTACAGGCGGGACTGACTGCTCCCCTTCCTTCGTGAGGGCATGACAGTTCTCCTGCTCTTCAGCCTGCAGGGCAGAAGGAGTGCCAAAGCTGGCTAATGCATCACAAGTTTCCGCACGCACGGGTACATGCCTTTATTCCTGCACTTCTATGGATTTATCCTTTTAGACCATGAAGTTCTTTGTGCCAGTTAGATTTGCAAATAAGACAATTCACTTTCAGGGGTGTGTTGTGTGAACGCTCATTATTATTATTGTGGTGTATCTTTAATTCCACCATCCCACAGTAGCTCTACCACTCCTTGGCGTGTGGGGAGGGGGTTGTCTACACCTGTTTTACTCGCGTGTTTCTTTTCCAGTCTTTTGTTTGTATATCATTTAGAACAAGATGTCATTTCGAACAGAAATGACTTCCAAAGCAGGCAATAACAGAGAGCAGCGCCAGACCTCGGGCAAAGTCTCCTTACACAATAGCATTGTTGTATTGACTGTAGCATACATGGTGAAGTGGGGGCAAGAGCAAGGACCTGTATCGGGGAGAAAGAGTGGAGTGCATCATATTTTTAACATTGAGAACCTGAGGCCAGTACTTATTTATTTACAAATTACATAGGGTAGTCCCCAGGGTAAAATTCAGGAGAGGTAGCTAGGGTGGTTAGTTTGGATTGACTGGTGGAGGGCATTTTGGGGCTCCTTCCATTTCTATAGCAGGTGCCTAGTTTTAAAGGATTCCACTGCAGCAAGGGCTTTGATGGCAAGAGGAGAGCATCCAAATGGGGGAGAACCTTCCAATGGAGTGGGGCAAGAAGGGAAAAGGAAGGAAAGTGGGAGGGTGCACAGGGGGCCAGAGGACTGATAGGCTGTGAAGAGACAACACGCACAGATAGTTTGAGAGGGAGAGTACAGTGAGATGTGTTCGGGGAACAATTAGGACAAAAAGAATATGGATGGGATTTATAGACTAGTAGTAGGAATTTAAAGAGAGAGCAACTTTGTATGGAAAGCCATCCAGTCTGGTGATGGTAGATAGAGGTTGGGAGGATCTAGGTAGGTAAAAAGGGTGCATGTCGCAAATTTGAGGACTTTGTGAGGGGAGCAAAATGTAGCGGGGTAGACCAACAAGTAGGCTTGCTCATTAGTCTGGTTTTCTGAGCAAAAGAGTAGAGCTACGAGTGTTACTTGAGGTGAGCATGAGGTGTGGGCAAATGTTTCTAATGCTTACGAGGTGGAGTCTAGCTGCAGTGGCCACAATCAACTGTTAGTTTCACGTCGCTGTTACCAGAACCCCCAGGTTGCAATCCATGGGTGAGAGTGTGAGGAGGTCAGAGGATGTGATGTGAGCGAGTGCAGAGAGTGGAATTGACATTGAAGGTAAGGAGAAAGATGACTTCTGTCTTTGAAGAGTTTAGCATGAGGTAGCGTAGAGCTAACCTTTTGTGAATGACAGGCAATAGTTTATGCATTTGGAGATTGCAGGGATGAAGGAGAAGAATATCTGAGCATCGCCATTGCAGAAAGCCCATATGTATAGTGGCAAACCATAAGAAGGAGTCTGACTCCAGGACATTTCTTCAAGTATGTTTATTTAACTTAAAATAAAAATGCCTATCTGTCCCTATTGCTAAGAGGGATTTCCCTTTGTATCAACTAAAAGAAAGGTGCTCTTCTTTAGTCAAAACAAAAATAGTCCTCAGTCCAAAATCTATAAACTATCCGGTCCTATCACTTTAGGAAGAAAAATATAATGAGCCAGAGCAATATACCCTCTGCTCAGGCATCTTTAGACCAATTTTACTCGGATCTCTCAGAATATCTCCCTGAGTCTGTCACAGTTTCAATGTTAATTCTTGACAGTTTATCAAAGAAAAGTTACCAAGTCTTTCTTTAGGTTCCTCAAGAAAAGTTTGTCTTTACAGAATTCAAATGCCTCAAGTTCTTTAACTGGAGAGATTCCCTTAATCCATCTTCACCCATTGAGTCACTCTCTTTCTACTGGTTTTACAAAAGAGCCCCCAAGATCCTCTTGTCCCTGCTCTTAGTTTGACTGATTGAACCCTCTAGGTCCGCTTTTACTTATATGTTGCAAAGTTCCAGTTATCTCGAAAGGGCTCTCCAGACCCCTCTCGCCTTCTGACATACTTCGCTCTTGCGGCTGTCAGTTGGGCCTTTTCCAATGTCCAACGCTTGGGTTTCTAGGGCTTCTGTAACTCTCATGACTATTCTCTCTCTAGGGGTCTGACTGACCCGTACGTGGTTTTACTCCACTTGCTTTTCTTTCCAGTCTTGCTCTGCTCACCTAGCCTCCCTATGACCTGGGCAACGTGGGTACCTTTGCAGCCTTCAGGTATGCTCCTGCGGATTGGCGTCTCAGCGGGGCCATTGTCGTTCTTCACTCTCTTCGGTGTCTCCGTCAAGTAAGTGTTCAGTTTCCTTATTCTGCCCATCTCAGCACTTTCTTTGGTTCTTGCACTGAGAATAGAGGATTTGTTCCTCTGTCGTTCCCTGGTCTCAGCGTTTGTTCACAGGCCCAAGGCCCACCATGGCTGCAGCATGGTCACGCCATCAGGTAAGACAGGGTTTCTCCTGTTATTGCACTTCTCGATGCCGGCCTCTGGGTGTCTCTTCTGCGCCTTGGTCTCTCCACGTCACTACTAGCTCTCTGATGCAGCGTGGCTTCGCCCCTCCAGGACGTTGTCACGTCAGAGGATCACCTGGCTTCGCCCCTCCAGGACGTTGTCACGTCAGAGGATCACCTCTGTGTAGGATTTCTCATCCGCCATTCAAGATTTATTGTCTCTTTATTCTTGCCACCATACTTCCACGGGGCGAACCGCTCCCCATCAGCTGTTGGATTCATGGAGATTCCAGCATTACCTTCAGCCAAAGGTATGGAAGCAAAGTTGGTATGTTTAGAATTCCAATCAACTGAGATACACACAGACTCTTCTACTCCCATATAGACAGACTGGGTGTTTCTTATAGGGAGTTCCTGATAGGCATGGGAGTCCTGTCCCCTCGACGGGAGTCACTTCCCGTTAGGTCCCGCTTTCCCAAACCCCATGGGAGTATTTTGCTGAGTGGGCTCACCTCCTTAGCCTCAAAGGTGGTGGCTCCCACCTGGGAAGAAGTGACAAATTCCCTAGATTCATCACAGTACCTTTTACCTACAACAAAAATTTGCTGGCTTTGGTTAGGATTCTTAGATATTACTGTTCAATGTCAAAAGGATCGCAAATCACTTTCTTTAGTGGCATTTTGACACCAAGAGATCATGTGTGTGTGCTCACACACTTTGATCACATCTGTACATTCTTTGCTTTCTGTAAATGTGACAAGTTGCCCTTTTCTGCCATCATAAGTCTATCCCATGCATATTAAGATGACTTATTGGCATTTTATTTTTTGAGTGCTTGTCCAAATGTTTTATGATTTTAGGTTTTCAATGTCCATTTTTCATTTCTGTCCATTGCCGTTAGAAACCCCAGGTTTTTATTTATTTAATACAGAAAAGGCTACTTTCTTAGATAAGCTGCTTGACCTCAAACATTGTCCCTCAGAGAATTAGGTATTGGAGGTGTCGACTGAAGAACCAACGCTAAAACCACCACAGCACGCAAAGCCAAACAGAAACCAACTAACCACCTCCTCCTTTTTTCCACACCTGCATACCTCTCACGTACTACACATGCTGAAAAGAGCCAGCAAAACTACACCCAAAAAAACATGCAAACCACGGCACAAGACCAAACAGTTGCAAACAGTAAACAACCCAGACACTGGCGCTATCGCCCCCGATAAAACAAGTCCAGTGCACACAGCAAAGCACACCCAGAAAGCTCACACGCACAGACGCCAGTTTCTGCAAGCATCAACGGAAGAGCACAACCTCTATCCTATCCCTTTTCCCTCATTAACTAACCCCACCCACTTTTCTTAGAGCCATCTGAGCGCCTGGAGAACATGCAAATGGCAGCAGTGCACCGTATAAATCATCATAACATAACATAACATAACACAACACTGTCTACTGTCAGACCATGATGTTAAAGGAAAACATTATTAGGACTTTACCTTTACAAAGAAAAACACAAGGATGGCGGGTCTGCATGTGCATGGCTGAGAGAGTCTGCATGATAAGATTATGCTGATGCTCAAATCTGTTATACAGAAGAGAACTCCCTTTAAGACGAATGGCCTTTGAAAGGGTATCAAACCTCTCTTGTGAAAGTAGATCAGCTGTATTTGTTTGACCAGATTCTACATAAACGTCTATTAAGTGAGACACCGGACCTGAATAAAGTCAGGTTCAGGATGAACAAAGGTAATAGAAGAAAAGGTTCACTCTCAGGATTCCTACCGACTCTCTGGGGTCGGATAGGACAAGACATACAGGAACTCAACATCAGGGGTCCTAATGACAAAGGACAGGAGAATTTGCTTCAGCACGCTCACTGTCTGCTGCCTTCATGTCTTCTGCAAAGGAGTGCTTAAGGCTGAAAATGCCTTTGAGGGTTTCAAGAGACATTCATCCACAAAGAGGCTTAGGTTGTACATATCTGGAAATAAAATAGAACATCCTGGCCTAACAGTGCCTCTCCATCCTATGGACGAGGGTCTTACCAAATCTTAGGGTCATCCTGAAATATCTCCTTTGACTCTCTGCCAGAAGACATTGCTCTGCAACGTTGTGTGCATCATCCACAGACTCTATCGAAGGACCTATGTGCCTTTCCAAACTAAATATTTGCAACCACTGGCCTGCTAAAGAAATGAAACAAATCAACCCCAAACTTTGGAACAACCTACCACTGAAGAGTGGAGCAAAACCTTCTAATGTTTCATGATGACCTTGTTCCAAGACGTTGAAAGTGAGCGACCCCCAAAAAGGCATTTAAAGCTCCACAATGAGAGTCAATAATGGACACACCCCAGATGGGAATGAGACCAAGACCAAGTGCGGGTGAGGTAAAAAGGTAAAAGTTTATCTAAACCAATATAGGGCAAGCAGAGGACTCTGCAAACCCCTGGAGCGCTCTGCCAAACATCAGTAAAACATTCAGATGTATTACAGAATCGCGTCATGGAAGGCGTAGGCTATAGGGGGCACATAGTCATGGGGATTGGGTGGCGAAGATTAGCTACTATACATTGTATATGGGTGGTGCTCCATGATTGGTGGGGATTCACGTGGTGCCAGTGCAGGGTGCTCGGGTCAGCTGGGCTCATCTGGGTGGGGCACTGGGTTAGAGGAAGCTTGAGCTGTTACAATTTATGCTACATAACTGTTGCCCTTGTGGCCACACATACTTTGACTATCATCTAAGTTGACATGTGAGAGACATACCTTTAAACGTTTGACATGAACAATAAATATAAGAACACATGGGCCCAGGTGGCAAAATTACACATAAGATTGTGGTGTCACATTCGTCAATCATTCTGTTAGATCTCCTAAGGCAATTATTTATTATTTTTTGTGTGAGAAGAATATATTGCCACACAGGGGGTCAGGGGTGAGCTGGGGTGGTAGACTTCAGGGAGGGCATGCACTCTTACTTCAAAAAGCATTACGATTAAGATGAGGGGTTTACTGCCCATATTTCATTTACCAGAGTCTGGGGTTGCCTGGCAGATTCATGGTAGCATCGTGAGTTACGGGGGCTGAGGTGAGAGTGCATGCTTGGCACAGGCTCAACGAAAGCGGTGAGAGGTTATAGTTGTAATACCACATCATTCACAGGGCTAAGGCTTCGAATCCTGGGCCGTCCAGAGGGGAAGGGTAGGTGGGGGCTGCTGTGCGCGCAGTGGTTTCTGAGAGAGGTGAGGGGAGAAACGGGCCCGTATATTCGCTACGTTGTGAGGGGCACACACATTAAGCTTGCATTCAATTGCGGTAGACATAGGTTAGTGTGTGCATTGGCCGGGAAAAAGTCTACAACGTTCTGCTTATAATATGACGTGCATCTCTTAATACTCAGGGGGTAAACAAATGCTACAGAGGACACTCTATTTACACAGTCAGCACCCATTATATCGAAACCATACATATTGCAACTCTTAATTTGAATACATGTAGAATTATACATTTTTAGGAAATCCTACAGTATATACGGATATCATACATTACTTTGTGTATTGTGCAGCAGCAGTAACCCCTGATTAGTAATGAAAAAGGCTTGGACATACACTTCATAATTTTGTGTGCGATCTGGGATGGGTGAGGGCCATCCTATTTCAATATGTACAGTCAATCTCATGGACTCGAAGTGAATTTATTGTCCCTTCAAATGGCTTATCTGCAAGGGTGAGACAGGGTGGCACACAGACTTAGCATACATGTCTGGTACTTCAAACGGGGAACAGGGTTGGGGGTTATCTACAGCATATGTCATGAGTGTGGGGGGCTGCGAGAGGAAAAGACAAGTTTTATGGATGTAGCTTTGTTTTTTCAAACCCCAACTTCGGCAGGCCAATGATGGACTGCGGGAGGTGAAAGATACACTGTTTGTAATGTAGCTTGTTCGCACCTAGTCTCCCGTGAGAACAGGTCTGCGACAGAGCCGCCGGGGGGCCTGGGGGGGCGTCGGCTCACTGTGCGTGGTCTGGAGGGGAGAGCTGCAGCCCTGCAGACTGCTTGTGCCAGTGAGACCTAAATTATCATGTCAAAATGGAGTGTGAGTGTATCACAAAATGGAGTCTGGTACCAACCTAACGGATTAGCATTGCAGCCACATGTGTCGGCCCGCAGCCATCCTGCATCCCTGGCCTCAGGCGCCTGGGTGGCTGCTGGAAGAGTCATAGTCTGAATGCTTGGTGAGAATGGAGGGGGGGGCATGAAGACCTTTCCTCCCATACAAAGTCTTCACATATTGATATTAGTGGCCCGACTAATTTCGTGGCTTCAATCTATCCAGCGAAATGCTGACCCTTGAACAACAGTCACCTGCAATTAAATGTTTTCTTTAACTGTAAAAAAAAATGTCTTTCTTCCCCGCCTCTTTGCTTCATTTCTCCACACTTCTTTATGCTGCCAACTTCTCTCCTTTGGCATCCTGAACCGACTGCCAGTTGCACGTGGCAATATATAAATTACCATTAAATGCATATTCCTTCTTTTCCAGTGACAATGACATTTATCTATCAAGTGCACTCTACTTTTGCCTTAGTCCCCTCTCAGTCCTCCCTTCATTGGACAGTTTCTGAGGTAGACATTTTGCAGCAGAATATTCTGGTCCAAGTGTGTCATCTTTGAAACTCTGTGTGCCTGCCGCTTCTGGGGCGGTTGCAGTGACTTTGCTAAATGTTATTATGATCGGTTGGTGCTGGAGACCAACCACTCTCTAAAGTTAAAACATTTTTTTTGCAATCAAACCAGTACTGGTGTGGATGTGGATTTCTCCCACCGTGCATTCCTTGATAGCATATGCCTGTATGCAGAGAGGTTTTGTCCTTAATAGCATCTGACTGTATGCAAAGGGGTTTCCTCTTATAGCTGGATTAGTACCAAGATAGGGCCGAAATTTCTAAGCAGCGCAAGACAAATTTAGTAAGTACATGGACTCTTATTTCCATTTCCAGCAAACGTAGTGGATACAATACAGGCCGTTCATTGACATTCTTTCCTTAACTGGTAGCCAATAGAGTGCTCTGTGAGATGGCCAGTTGTCTTTAAACTGCATGGCTTGACTGCATGGTATTAGAGTCTCTGCAGTTTGCCTTCATTGGGGACCTGGGTGTACAAAATGCTGCAGTTGTCTATTTGGAATTGTAGTGTTATTAAAACACATGCTATTTCTTTTAAAGGGCGATGTAGTAGTGGTGTTTGTTTATTTATTTATTGCATTTGTTACACGCCCAGACCCTCGGGTATCACGGCGAGGTTGCAGAAGCAATGTTCACGATTACAAGCAATATTCACATAGTTGCACAGTGGGATTGAGTTACTTCATTAGGCAGTCATTCAAGCAATATGGCAGGCAAAGCATACTTACAACTTTATACATGAGGAGAAAAAATAGTTATATTTACAGACACTTAGGGTCATTGCCCTTCATATTATTTGAAAAGCCACGTTTTGAGTGATTTTTTTGAAACCTGCAAAGGAGCCCTCTTCTTTGATGCTATTAGGAAGGGAATTCCAATGTTTGGGGGTGAAGTGTTTAAAGCTACTACCACCCGCTTTGCTATTCTTGTAGCGAGGAATCTCAAATAGCTGCTGGTTGTAGGATCTCAGTGCTCTTAAGAATGTTTCTTTTGTAGTACTTTGTTAAGGTATTTGGGAGCTGAGCCCTGTTGGCATTTGTAGGATATGCATAGGGTTTTGAAGATGATCCTTTCAGCAACTGGTAGCCAGTGGTGATCTCTTCTAATCTTAGAGATATGGTCAGATTTCTTTATGCCGAGGGCTGCTCTGAGGGCTTTGTTTTGTATGAGTTGTAGTTTTCTTTTAGATTGGATTTAGAGGTGCCTAATAGTAATACATGACAATAGTCAAATCGTGACAGTATTAGGGCTCTGGCCAGAGTGACGCAATTTGCAGGGGTGAGAAATTGTCTACTTAATGCAATTAATTTTGCTGTGCAGGATGTGTTGATGAAAGGCTACTAATGTGTTTATTCATGAATACATTAGCATCCAAGTAAACTCCTAAAGTTTTTACTTGTTTCAGGACAGGTATCATGGTGCCGTCGATGTTGATCGAGGCATAGTCAGAGTGAAGTACGCTGATTTTTGGCTGTGAGCCCACTATGATAATTTCAGTCTTCTCATCGTTGAGACAAAGCCTATTTAGGGCCATCCAATTTTGGATGGTCGCATAAATTCTGTTGATGAGTAAGGTATCTTGGGTGTAGTTTCCTGAGATTGGGATGAGGATCTGGGTGTCATCCGCAAAGTTGGTGTAGATGACACCCATATCATCTAACGCTGAGAAGAGGAGCTTTGTATATGCATTGCACAATGTTGGAGAGAGGCAAGAGCCTTGGGGTACTCCAATGGGGACAGGGATGGGGTCAGCAGCTTCCTTGCCTCTAGAGACTCTGGTGGTTCGGTCAGCTAGAAAGGATTTGATCCACATGGTAGCCTCCCTAGAGAAGTTAGTCTTTAGCTAGCGTATTGCAGAGTTTATCATGGTCCACGAGGTTGAACGCTGCAGGAAGGTCCAATAAAAGGAGGATACAAAGTTTGCCTGAATCTCTAATGGTATCCATCTGGATTTTGAGATCTAATGGGGCTGTTTCAGTGCTATGGTTTAGCCTGAATCCGGATTGTCTTGAGCCGAGAAGTTGGTATTTTTCTAGATGAGATTGGACTTGGTTGTAGGCTATTTTATCAATGATTTTAAATAGGAAGGGAACTGTCATTATTGGACGGTAATTAGTAGGTACATTCGGGTCTAGAGTAGGATTTTTTAGCAGTGGGGTGACCCATGCTTCTTTAATACTAGCTGGAACCAAATTGGCTTTGAAGGAGGCGTTCACAAAGTTTGTAACAATAGGTGTGAGAGTGTGGGCGCAAGATTTAACTATTTGTGCTGGGACTGTGTCTCCTTTGCAATTAGATGCTTTAAACTGAGATGGTGTCAGAGACGATGTCTTGGGAAACTGGAATGAAGGTAAAGGGAGGGATGGCGGTTCCAGCAGTGTTGAGAGGATGTTTGTCGCTGGGGGGTTTACTTGCTAGTACATCCTTTTTGGTGGCGATTTTAGATTGTAGTAGTTTGATTTTGGTAGCTAATGCATTTTGTATGGTGGTACACCAATCTTTGCTCGGTTTGGCAGCAAAATTTAGCCCTAGCGACAGTGTTTTATATCTTCCATTTGAGGCACATCAAGTTAGACCGCATTGATTCTGTCAGCTTGTTTTGCAGTGCAGTGATGTTTTGGTGAGTACATTCTTGTTATTTGTGGCTCAGTTTTACAATTGAAATCCCCGGTCATGACTTGATGATGCTGCCCATTGGCATGTTATGTACATTCAAAGGAATGGAGGATTGATTGAATAATTGGGCCACCCCAGAAGCTGGATGGTTTTGCCAGTGGAATCCTTGTTTGATTTCTTTTGTTGTGTTTTAGAGTAATTATTTGATCCTGACCAGGAAAAGGTATGTTATGAACCCTGCATGTGGGCAGGGAGTTAAACAATACATGGGGGGAGTTGGATGAACAGGTTAGTGGCAGGTCGAGTAGGATGAGGAATGCCATGTTGTTTCCAATCCAGTGATTTCAATAATTCCCATTAGTAGTGCCTCCATCGTTTCATGCGTTCTACCATTGACAGAGCCCACCCTCCATCCTCTTAGCATGCATGAAGATATTTTTACTGGCCTGCGTCAGTTTTATTTAAACGTCTTTTGATTGAATATTAGCAAAATATCATGATAAGCATGTCACGGCATTGATAAGTCGCACTGCAATAATACAAGACATTGGTCTACAGGGAATACAGGTACTTTGAACGAGTACAGCAAAAAATAGTAAGTTCAAGTATGCAATAGAGGTCGTTCATATCAGTCCAACTTGGAATGCTTGTTGGTTACATCTGATAAATATTGGGAATAGCTGCACCAGTGTGCCTCGGGTCGGTAAGTTGCATTGACCATATCTCTGAGGCTTTGCTCCTGCAGGCCATGTTAGATACTGTAACCAATGCCTGATAAGGGGGTGAGGGTGACTTCCATCAGATATTTCACAACCGGTCGTTTTGCAGTCAAATAGGCCATGTTCACAAATCTTCTAATATTCTATCAGCCTTTCTTATTTCTTTAGTACAGGTCAGAGGACACCGTTCAGGTGTTCCGCCAACATGGACCCCATTCATGTCAGTGATTCTCTCTGTCTTCCACCCAGAAGGAATGTATTGGTAGACATAACCACGCCATATGCATGCATGTGGGCCGTAGTTTTTGGGTCATGTGCTTGTGTTTGATGCATGAATGAGTTGTTTGCCCTCCATGCATGCTGTGCTAGAATGTTGCTGTCTGTGGGTGGAATGAAGAATGAGTAATGACGCGTGAATATTCAGTGAATGTCAGTTGGGGCCTGAGCTGGGATGACTGAGGATGAACGGGTGGGTGTAATTTGTGCAGTGCAAGTAGCTGGAACCTGTTAAATTAACAGATGTTTTCTACAAGCCTACATAGCGGATGTGCTATCTACCTCATATGCAATTGGCATTTGCATTAAATGACAAATCTAGAAAGATGCTTTTAAACTTTATCAGTCCTATAGTACGAAAACTGTTAAGGCAGCATTATACGTAACTGGCGGGCGATCAATTTTGTGCTGAAAGTAATGTGAGGAGAAACACCTTAAGTCCTAGTTGTTCATGCAACCTCCAGCAAGCCAACACTTGTATCCACTGTGCCAATTTCAAAGGTCTAACCCTTAGGGCGTTCTAGCAAAGCACTAGTAAGCAAAAGAGGATGTCGAATGGCATTTCCCAGTGGCAAATAGAGTGGAGTAGGGAAGTGGCAAACCAATAACAAGCAAAACGCATTTGTGAGATTAGATGCTACATCTCTAAATCATCCAGAATTCTCAGGCCTCCCAAGAAAACTGATTCCACTAAAGTATCCCAACTCATCCTCGGGCATACTCTTGGCTCATTATGACTTTGGTGTTGCGAGAAAAAGGTGGAGGTAATACCGTTTACCTCAATTCTTCCTGCACTGCCAAACTACAAGTTTCCAGATATTACCTCTGCCGGTATTACTTGATGGTCATTCATACCAGTGATTTTTGGATGGCAATACCAGCAGAGGTGTAATAGCGGCAAAAATCTCCAATGGAGTCCTGTGGACTCCATTAAATGGGCATTAACACCGACAAATCGCCACTTGTAATCAGGTGGTATTAGCACTGGAGGTAATTCCTCAGGTGGTAATACCGCTTGACCAAGTGGTGGTGTCAGTAATTCCATTTGCTGGTATTCTGTCGGATTTAGCATCTGAATACCAGCAAACTCGTAATGAGCCTCACTGACCCCTAAATCTGCTTGCTAGATAGCTTTCTAAATTGCCAAAAAAAAGACCAGGCAATCTGATAGGTATACATTAATGAATAAGTATAGCAACTTAGGAAGTACCACCATAAGGCGAACATAAATTCTGCCCAACATTGAGAGGAAGCGCCCACAATCTATCAGCTCGTTCCTCCAAGTAATCCTAAATCTTAACAGGATTAGGTGTCATTAAGCCTTCCTTTGTGTGTGTATGTGCATGCGTCAGATATACTTCCAAATGTCATACGAAGTGCGGTCGCCAATGTGAACCTGCACAATTAGAAGTTTGTTTTGTACTTTGAGGAATGAGAAGAAATAGCTATGCTTTTTTATGATTGGCATTGAGGCCCGAGACCAGTTTATTCTCTGGAATAGGTGGAACATCTGAATCTCGGGCAAAGCGTTTGTTGGATAATCATCGGATCAAATCTGCAAAGCTGTCCCATTCCCCTTATTTTAGCCATACAGCAAACAAGAAGGGCCATTGTAAGAAATCAATTGCCTTTTGAACTAATAGAGCCAAAACAGCTGCTAATTCAGGATTAATGTGATGCAGGATTGAGAAAAATCCATGTGCATCATGATGGGTGCGACGTCCAGGTGTAAAACCAGATTTATCATGAGGAGCCAGATCAGACGGACATCAAGGGTATAGCCCGATTGCAAGAATGTTTGCTAAATGTTTGTCATACATGTTACTTGTTGGTAGCAACATATACAGTGAACACAGTTGTTTCTTTGACAGGCTTTAGGAATACCAATAAATGAATTTCTCTAGTAAAGCAGGACCGTCCAACATTCACTAAGGAGGACTGATGGATAAAGTTGAGACGCAAGAAGGCTTAGAGTTAGGCATCTGGGCCAGGATCTTTCCCATCAGCTACGTCTGAGCTATCTTAAACTCTCTCTTCCAATGTCAAAGGCCTGCTCAGCAAATCCTTTCCCATTCTCAAACAGAGCATTGAGACATCATCCAAATATTCTTGAATAATGTGTGATCACTTTTAAAGGGGAAGTATATAACAACTGGTAGTAAGTCATGCAACACCCAGTAATGGAGGATGCATCAGAGTGGAATGAACCTTGGGTATCCTTGACCATCTCTATGGTTTTCATGTAAATATCACATTTCTAGAGCAGTGATGATAATCGCCAAGGCGTATTTGATTCACCATATTGTATAGCATTTTTAACGGCATACAGCTATTGAACCGCCCTCGCAATCTGCCAGGTTCCGGAATCAATCTAGTTTGTCTTTGATTTAATTCAACAAGGAGTCCTCATTTGTATGATTGGAGCAGAGCTGAAGTAATTTGTCGTCTTGCTCTTCTCCCTCCAATTAACGCTGTATGAATTCCGACACTCCATGATCTTTAAAGATGCAAATTCCACAGTTGTAAACCTTGAAAGTCTCCCATAAAATATGACAGTTGGCCACCGAGCCATCATTAAACTTAAGAAGGCTAGGGTCTCATCTTGCACTGTGGTTTAAAAGTCTATTTCATGCAAAGTGTCCGGTTGACATCTCCAGGATGGCAGATTTGTAAAGGTCTTAGCCAGGTGTTCTATCAGTGTGACTTCAGAGTGGCCAAAAATAGTTCCAAGGCGTTTGGTACTGTCCACCACATCTTGGAATAAGGAAGGCGTGGCCAACCCATAGTCTGTGTTCGTGGTCATGCCATGAACCGAAGAATAATAGGTACATTTTTAGTCAAATCGTGTTTGCTGTATTAAACGTTAACTAATGCATAAAAAGCCAATATGTTAGGGAGCACAGTACTTTTATAAGACGGTCTGTTCAGGGAAGAGGAGCCATCAAGGTTCACATCCGGTACTGCATTAGAATACCGGACATTCGGACACCAAGATGGCCTCCGGAGGGGAAACACTGTGAGGAGGTGCTCTCCACCCTTCCCTGTACAGAACAACAGAATAAACCCCCTCACCGGTTACAGATAAGCAAGTTTTGGGACCAGGAGCAAGGGCCCCCTCTGGCCAGACCCCACAGCAAACCCGTAGTAGACCCTTGGTGCAACTGCAAACGCGCAGCGAATCCGCCATAAGGTCCACGGCATAAGGGGTTCATCCAATCACCACAGCCAACCAGTGAGCCACAGGGGCGACCTGGGCCCGGCCCGATCGAAACCACCAGCAGTGACGGAACACCTGTGGCGCTGACGGGAAGCGGGGAGGAAGTCGCCGGCCAGTCATCCCTGTGTCCCAGAGGTGCCCAGAGTGTTGCCCAAGGCGCGAACAGCCCGAGGACGCTGGGTCCTCAGCAGGAAAGGCACGGTCAACGGAGCAGGGGGAGATCTACCCTGGGGAAGTGAAGCCCCCCCGATCAGTACACATCAGGAATACCTTTGCTGGAGCGTTGGCATCACGGAGGCAGAGACCCCAGCAAGGAAGCCTAATGCTCCGGTGGAGATGGAGCGGAGTCCGGGACTGAGAGGGAGATATCTGAGATACCTGAAATCTGGTAAAATGCCACCCCGCCCCCCCATCTCAGCACCTCCCTGCCAGAGGCCCCTGGGAGCAACACACTCACCAGCAAGGCCTCACTCCCACCAGAGGGATACACAGGGCCCGGAGCCCCAAGGCAGAGCCCTACCTCCGCCGACAATCCGCATGCAAGTGGAGGGGAGGGGAGGGATAACAGGCTGAAGACAACCAGAGCCAAAGCAAGGACAGTCCCAGCTATCCTCTCACAGCTCTACCGCTATAAAGGCCCAAGAAGGGTCTGAAACATTCTACCCCAGGCCTCAAACCTGTTGCCATTCTCAGGGTGGGGGGCAGAGGGCCCCCACAGTCACAAAATAAAGGCAGGCAAGAGTGACAGGAAAAAGTGGAACCAAGACTAAGACAGACAGGACCCCCCTAAAAATAAAACCGTCATAGCTGCTTCCAAAACCAGGAGAGAGAAACCATAATCCCGCCCCCACCCCTGCCCTCCAAGCCTTATTAATCCTCCAAATCAGGATGTCGAAGAACAAAGGAAAAGAGACCCAGGGCCCCACAAAAGGAAATAAGAAGAACCTCGAAGGGACAATTAAAAAAAATGTGGAGAAAGGAGGGGGGGGGCTCCAGCCTGACATCGACCAGGAAATAGACCGGGGGGAAGAGGTATTGCACCAAGAAGAGAGTAGAGAGTTAGGAGGAACAAAAGGTCACACAAAAATTCCTTGAGCAATGCTTACAGAACTTTGGGGACAAGGTGGCGGTCACAATCCGATCCCAACTAGACAGAATGAAAGAGGACCTAACGCGGGCTATAAAGGAAGTGAAGGGTGACCCGCAAACACTGGAGGCAAGAGTGGATACAAAGTAGAAAGCCTTGCAAGAGATGGCCGTCGACTCTCGAAAAATAGGCGACCTGATGGATCACTTAGCTAAGGCGACACACAACCTGGAGATCCAAACCGAGGAACAAAAAAATAGATCAAGGAGGGCGAACATAAAAATAAAAGCGCTGCCCGAGGCTATGGGAGATGCAGAGCTACCACAGACAGTTAAGCAAATCTTATTTCGGACATAGTGGATGCAGCAGACCCAAAGGAAAACCTGGTAAACCGGCACCCAGAGACATTATGGTGGCCATGCATGAGTACACCCAAAAGGAAAAGATGCTAGCAGACGCCAGACAGTCAACAGACCTCCATCTCAATGGCTCCACTATACAATTATTTCAAGACCTGTCACAGATCACGCTCACAAAGCAAAGAATGATGCGCGCGATCATGCAGGAGTTACTGAAACAGGGCATCAAGTACAAATGGACCTTCCCGTTTGCCCGGGTATTGGAGTTTGAGGGCAAGCAAAGGAGAATTACCTTTGACAGAGGAATGAGCAAATATCTTGAACATAGAAGTATCACCAGCCTGTAGTGAGGACCGGGGCCCGGCATGCGACCAAACAAAAATAAAGGCATGGGAATGGACTTCCCAAGAATCAAAGAAAAATGCAAGGAAAAAAGCCTATGCTGAAAAAGAAGCAATGGGAAAAAGATTCCCCAGAGAGGAGACCTGCTACCTAAAAACACAGGGGGGGGGAGGGAATAGAAGCACCCGGGGAGGGGAAACACATAGCCATGAAGGGGGGAATCTTGGACTCGTCACATGGGTCAGGGAAGACCGGCAATGGTGGGCGCTGGGGCATGGAAGGGACTCAACCCCCGTAGAGGGATAAGAATTCGGGGATATAACCAAGTCCATCAGTCAAACCACCAGGCAAAGAAAGGGGGGACCCTTATCGCGGTGAGTAACAATTCATACCTTAGGACAATAAATGTCAGTAAAGACACAAAAGGGAGGATTATCGCAATTATACTCCAGGGAATGGAGGAAACATTCACCCTGGCCTCCATATATGCATCCAATATGGGCCAAGACCGGTTTATTCAGTGGTCACTACAGAGGTTAGAGGGGCTTCCAAATTATTCTGAAAGGTGATTTTAATTTAGCATGGGACCCAGATGGAGATCTGAATGCCAGAATTTCTTATGCCCACAATAAACATTCGAAAGAACTGCGGGAAAGATGGACAGTCTAGCGCTGGGGGATATCTGGAAGGAACTGAAAGGAGATGCCAGAGGGTACACCTGCTTCTCCCATGTGTACAGTTCAGCGTTGAGAATAGACTACATCTGGGTGTCTAGATCTCTCTTGAGCCTTCTGTCGGAAATTGAGGTGGGAGCGATAACCATTTCAGACCACGCCCCTATCACAATGATAATTAGAAAACCACAATACCAATCAGGGCTAGCGAGATGGAAATACCAAGTACATAGCTTTAAAGACGAGACCCTGAAAGGGGAGCTGAGGGAGGATATAGAGAGGTTTTCACTTACCAGCAAGAATCCGGAAGTAAGCCCACCCATGATATGGAATGCATTTAAGGCCACTATACAGGGGAAAATTATAGCGATAAAGGCCAGGAGGGACAGAGAACGCTGACTCCTAGAGGTGGACCTAGAGGCTAAATTGAAGGAGACCATGCTCAAAATGGCTCTGGGGCCTACAGGGCAAATACGGCGGGAATACAGGCCAATTAGGGGCTAGCTATTACAAACGGCCAGAGCCGAACGCTCCTTAATGCACCTTAAACAGAAGTATTATATTAAGGCGAATAAAGCAGACAAGCTCCTAGCAAGGATACTGAGGAAGGAGGCGACTGAGAGGACAATCCTAAATATCAGGACAACTGGGGGGAAATGAACTCGGACCATTAAGAAGGAATTCGTGAAATTCTACGAGAATCGCTACAAATTAGATGGCCCAGAGCACCAAAGCCAGGTAGACTTCCTCGATAACTGGGGATTACCCAAAATATCAGCCCAAGACAGGGCCGATCTAGAGAAAAACATCTCTAAACAGGAAGGCCGCAGAGCCATCGACGCACTCCCAGCTAATATAGGCGCAGGCCCAGGCCCAGATGGTTTCACGTCGGAATTTTATGAATCATTTAAGGAAGACCTAGCCCCCCGCTTGGCCAACCTGTTAAATACATTCGGGGTGGGGGAAGGATAACACCTTCACTGGAAGAGGCAGAAGTCATAATGCTGCCCAAACCATGGAAAGACCCGACCATGTGCATCATACAGGCCGATAACGCTCATCAACACAGACGCAAACATTTTCACAAACATCCTAGCAAACTGATTAGAACTCCGCCTCTCCAAACTAATAGACCCGACCAATCAGGTTTTATAGGAGGCAGGCAGACGCATGACAGCACTCGAAGAATTGCCCACATTATAGAAAAAGTCCATAAAACACACACACTATCCCTATTGCTGGCACTTGATGCAGAAAAAGCCGTCAACATGGTTGAGTGGCAATTTCTGTTTCACACCATGTACAAAATGGAGTTCGCGGAAGCCTTTATGACCAAAATAACTACGAATTATCAAAAAACCTTACTTGCGCGTGTTAATTAATGGAAACCTATCAAACCAGGTAGTAGTATTGAGGGGAACAAAATATGGATGCCCCTTGTCCCCGCTCCTATATGCCATTCACCTAGAACCGCTCCTGAGCACGCTAACGGCAACAAAAGAAATGATGGGTATCCCCTTTGGGGTAAAAGAACACAAAGTGACTGCTTTTGCCAACAACATGCTTCTAACTATAGTTAACCCAAGGGAATCCCTGCGTACAATTGACCAGGCGCTAGCTCAGTTCGCAGCGATTGAGAGCCTCAAGATAAACGGCAACAAAATTCTGAACTTGAATATACCCCCGGAAGAGGAGAGGGAGCTAAAACTCAGCCTTCCATATGCATGGCCCTCCAACAAGATAAGATACCTGGTGATGTACTTTACACAGTCAGCTACCCCCCACCCCTTCCCCTACTGTCATCTATTAGGAATACACTACAAGAATGGGGTCCTCTAACCATCTCCTGGATGGGAAGAATCAATGCTCTGAAAATGATTGTACTACCAAAACTGCTCTATATGTTCATGGCCCTTCCCACAAATGGACCCTTGTCATACTTCCAGACGATTCGCAAACACACAAGGGCCTTCATCTGGAGTCGCAAGAAACCTAGAATCTCAAATAAAATAATGCTGTTACCCATAAACAGGGGGCGGGGTAATGGGAGAACCTGAACTTAGGACTTACTGGCACACAGCACAGATCAAAGTCAAAAGGGATTGGTCAAAAGACTATCGCGAGAAAAAGTGGAGAGAAATGGACAGAGCAGTAGTTGGCACACGCATTGAGGGCGTCCTCTGGCTACCCAGGGAAGACAGGCCACGCAACATGTATTGTAGTGAAATTAAATCCCTGGTGGGGAGCATATGGGATGATGTGGTAAAACGATCCAAACTGACCACATTCCCATCGCCCCCCACTTCTAATCTTCTGGAACCGCAATTCACGCCAGGGATGTCAGGGAACAAGTTTGATTCTTGGAAAAAGGGGGGTGCCACAAACTGCGGGAGATGGACGAGTTAGGGGAGATAAAAACCTTCCCAAATGCAAAAAGGACTTCGGAGTGGAGAAGGGGAAAGAGTCCATTATGCCCAACTAAGACATTGTGCCCAATATCCCAAAGTAAAAGAAGACGCAACAAGCGAGCTGACACAGTTAGAAAAATGTGTCACCGCTAACGCGGGGGACAAACACCTAGTGGGAGCACTTTACGCTCAGCTCAAAGGAGGAGAGGCCACGGGGGGGAGACGCTACATGGCTAGCTTGGAAAGGGAAGTAGCCCAACCATTAAGCATGGACTAATGGACAACTCTATGGACAAACATCCCCACTGGCACAATCAATACAGTTGTAGGAAATCTGGATCTGGACAAAGATGATGTACCAATGGCGCCTCACCCCTGTCAGACTGGCAAAATTCTACCAATCAACATCTAAGCTCTGCTGGAGGAGTTGCGGGGAAGTAGAAAACTGGAGTCATACATGGTGGCAATGCCCGAAGATCCAACAATGCTGGATGGTGATCCAGAAAGCGGTAAAGGAAATACTAGGGGTGGAAGGGAAGGGTAACGTTGGTCTATTTATAATGGGATTGGATGGGGAAGTTGAAGAACCTGCCCTCGAAAGCCCAACGCAAAGTTTACCTGATCCTGGTGCTGGCCGGAGCATCTGACAGTAGCCTGCAAGTGGAAATCAAAGGAAGCACCTACGGCGCACAAATGGGTAGGGAAGATATGGAATCTAGTAGCCATGGAAAGGATAACGTACTCACTCTGGGGAGACAACCATAAATTCGTAATGGACTGGGATCTGGTGATGCAATTCCGTATGAGGGACTCTAGAAAAGCCTGGTGCCCAAGAAGATTGAAACTTATGGGGGTCATCTGAGGCCCTTTGCCTCCAAGGGGGGCACGGAGGAATCAGCAAATCACTGGAGTGGAGAGGAAGGAGGGAACAGAGAGGGCATGTAAAAAAAGAGGCAGGGGATAATCTGTTCAATGAAGGATCCGGGGAGAAGAACATGGTGAACAAGAGAAAGCAAACCGGAAATCTCGGGGCCTGGGATGGGGGGGATTGTTGTGGGTACGGGAAGTTCTATTAACCGTTTGTGTTTTGGTTACAAAATGTATGAACGAAATGCCAATAAAAACCTATAAGGAAAAATACTCGGCATTCAGTATATTCAAATCAGAGTATGGGCCACATTAGTCAAAGCCATTTTGAAGAATTCTGGGACGTCATAATTGGGATTGTATTTGTTAACCAGGGTGAGGGGGGAAAGGCTAAGAAGACCATGGCCCAGACCATAGTTCCCAGCAACATCCGAGAGCACATGGATTTATAACTCACCTGGATTGATGGCAAAAAACATACCAGCTAATCGAGCTCCATTCCTTTGCAGTGATACAATGCTGTCTGTCTGATGGATGGGTTATTGGTTCTTGCGTAATCAAGACACTGGTATCACGTTGCCTTAAATATGCCATGACTTTCCTGGTTTATATCTCATTGGTAAGCCCTTTTACATTCCATGTAGCACATTTCAAGTGACCCATAAGAAATAATTCATCTATTATTTGAAGTGTCATATTTATGCAGAGCTTAAATCCAAATACAAGGGCCAGATAATGAAAACCTAGACATGCAATGTCATTATAAAACATAATCAACATCCCCAACAATTGTCAAAACCCACTCCCTCCTACACTGACCCCCAACATATGTTAGTGGATTCATTCCCCCAACACTCAGTCTAGCATTTTGAAGGAGATATAACTCAATAGGAGAAGAAATCCATGGCACTGTAAAAAAGAAAAATACCAAAACAAAATAATACAGAAAGCTGTGTAGGGAACGCAGGGGATTGGCATAACAATCATGTAGACAACCAATGTAAGAAGTTATGAGAAGCCGGATGAAACGCCAATGAAGCAGAATTGAACAGTGAAACCTGTCCTGTGATGTATTTGGGTATTTGAGGGCATAGGAGTTCCATTGTAGTGAGACTTGCTGATGTAATGTGTAGTGCTTTGATAATCCTGCAGAGTCATCACTGATTCCCCGGTCGTGATCGCCTCCCACATGGCCAGGGAAAGGCAGCCGCCACCTGTTCCTGACCCTGTGGGTGGTGGTATGAGGGCGTATCCAGATGGAGGAGACGATTATCGGGAAGAAGTGATGACTCCATTGAAAGAGACACAGTATTCTCCCCCCAAATCCTCTTGAAATGATAAGCTCTAAAATACTGAGGACATATTGTAAATCTGAGCAAAGTACCATTCCATATAATGCTCACTTGACATCTATTTATGACAGTCTTAATTCGGGTAAAGAGCCAAAGAAATACAGCTTTGCAGAGTTTAAAACTCCTAGGGACTCCAACTCCCATAAAACCTACAGTACTGGTACGAGTAAGAGGAGAAAGGAGTAAAGGTGGAGGAGACAACACACCAAGCTAAATGTGCAGACTAGTTGTTGTAATGCCAATCAGCTGTGCGGCCATTTAAAAATGTTGCAGGTGCTCCATACAGACCGAATGGAAATACTTTAAATTGAAACAGACCTATGGAAGTAGCGAAGGCAGTTTTCGCCTTGTCAGGTCCATGTAGCGACTCTAGCGAGACCTGCCAATCACCTTTTTGTAAGGTCTATAGTAGAGAGGTAGACAGCATTACCCAGCCGGTCAATAAAATCATCAATAAGTGGCATTGGGTAAGCGTCAAAGGCAGATATGGCAGTTATTGTCACGATCCACTTCCTAAAACCCCCCTGGCAGGACCCTGGGCCAGGAGGGGTCTCGGCTCGGGCCCCCAACAAGCTTAGGCATCCTTTGCCTAGGCCCTCTTGGGGCCAGTCCTGGCGCATTTGGCGCCAGGCTCATACTTAATGAAGACTTGTGCTTGGGGACTACTTTATTTCAGTGCCAGTCAACATGGAGGCATCCACATAGCTTGGCTCCTTGGAACCAAGCTATGCGGTATAGTGTTTTGG
The DNA here is from genome assembly GCF_040938575.1 of Ambystoma mexicanum. NCBI lineage: Eukaryota > Metazoa > Chordata > Amphibia > Caudata > Ambystomatidae > Ambystoma > Ambystoma mexicanum. Next base: position 520,747,032 of record NC_090933.1, read on the forward strand.
GTGTGGTAGCCTAGGGACTATTTTACCTGGACTACTTTCTTGATGCTATTTAAACCACACCCGACTTGGATAACCCGCTTCGCGTTACTTTGCAATCCTGCAACGTGACGCTCATCGTGTTCAGCTGCATCTGCGAACCTCGGAAGAACAGCATCTGAAAAACAAAAGGCCATCATTAATAGCAGCAGCTTACCTGTGATTCCATCGCAAGCTGCCCTCCGCTCCTGCAACCAGCATCCAAGGAACACTGAGCCTCCCGGACCGTTGGATCTGCAAAAAGGAGAGAAAAAGGACATTAGACATTTTACAATTGTGCCGGCAGCTTACCTCACGAGTCGCCCATCGACCAGCATCGCCTTGGGACTTCTTGCTCTGGGTGAGCACCGCAACCTACGGGAACAAAAGACAACGGGCTAGCAAAGGCAAGGCATCATAGCGCTGCGCATAGCGCCTACTTACCGTATCAAGGCGCTCTCGAAGCACCATCACCTGCCGGCGAGTCCCAATTCAGCCAACGTTCCACAGCGAACTTCAGCGCACCTAAGGAGAGAGAAAAGACATTATTTAAATCCAAAAGGCATACAGTATAACAGTAATAAGACCTACCTGAAAGACTCTAAAGGGCCTGCATCAGTGAAGTAACTAGATCGCACTCGCCCACAAAGGACAACGCGCCCCTGCCAAGAAGGTAGGACGGAGAGCACACCAAAACCCATAACAAGGTGAGGAAAGTTCCGGGGAGGGGCTGCGGGCATACAGGGTGTTGGAAGGCTCTTACCCCAGTTGCCCAGTCTTGAACATTGCCCACCTGTTTTCCAGGCAGAACTTCTCCGCTGATTATACCTGGGAGCGGTTGAGAAGGGCACCAGAGTCCCCCACAGCTGGGTGGCGTCCCTGTGGATACCAGGTGAGCGTAACAGTTACCTTTCTAAAGTCGATGCAAAAACTCCAAACTCCTATCAGGCTTTGCTACTAACGCAATAGGGGAGGAGAAGGGGATAGTAGATTGTTCAATAATATTGGTCTGAAATATCTGTTTTACTTACTGAATAATAGTTTTTTTTTCAGTATCCAGGTAGCCGGTAAGGTTTTAAATGTACCACTTTGCCTTCTGGAGTACGGATATGGTGATAAATATCCTTCACTCTTCCTTGCTTTTGCCTCAATACACTGGGAAACTGATTTGTGAGATCATATAGCTCTTGCTTTTGGTTGTTATTAATGTCAGGTGGTGGTAGGGCTGTGCTGTCTGTATTCTCGGGTAACAAACCAGACAAATCGTGACATTAGATTCTGAAGGATTTTCCTTCCACTCCTTTAGAATATTAATGTGGTACACATGGGTTTTAAGGCACAATCAAGTTGGGAAATGTTATAGTTACAAGGTCCCATTTGTTCTAACACCTCATATGGTCCATGCCACATGTTAATTAGTTTGTTCTCAGAAGTGGGTAACAACCCTAATACCTTTTGGCTGATGGAAAAAGATCTTAATGATACCTTTTTGTCATAGGAGGCTTTGTGTTGTTCCTGTGTCTTAGCCATGTGGGTTTGTACAAAAGATCTAACTTCCGTCATGTGTTCTTTAAGTCAGTTAGCATTTTCGGAGAGTAGTATTGAGGCCTCCTTTCTTTCCTCCCAGGTTTCCCTTAACATATCTAGGACATCACCGGGTTCCCGTCCATAGAGTAACTCGAACAAGCAGAATCCTGTGGAAGCCTGCAGTGTTTTTCTATCTATGAATAAAGCCCATAGGATCATCTGATCCCAATTTCTGCCATCTTGTTCCACTAATTTCCGCAGTATGGTCTTCAATGTTTGGTTAAACATTTCTACAAAGCCATCTGTCAGTGGGTGATATACTGAGGTTCTCAAAGTGGTAATGTGCAACAATTGTTTTACTTCCCCCATGAGTTTGCTCAAGAAAGTTGAGCCTTCATCTGTCAGTATTTCCTTTGGGAACCCTACACGTGATTAAAAAAAGGGAGCATGTGTTTCAGGGTTTACTGGGTGGTATTTGCTCTCAGGGGAAAGGCCTCTGGATATCGTGTTGCATAGTCTGGGATCCTCAAAATGTACTTGTTCGCTAATTTCTACTGTTTCTAAGGGCCCTACAAAATCCATACCAATTCTTGAGAATGGAATTTCAATATTTCCTAAATGGCCTCCAGTCAAATGTGAATGAGCTATTTCTAGTACCACCTGCTTATTTCTACCAATAACCAGTTGGGTTCTTTCTATGCCTTCTGAAGTGGTGTCTGCCTGACATAAGCCCATGTTTTAAGATGAAAAAGGTCCTTCCACATGGCCCTCTTGTTCAGATGTAACCTGTAAAAAGGCTTATGCCAACAACTGGTCATTCCTTTGGGCAAAGGCTAGGTCGGTAAGGGTTTCAGTTTCTTACTCTCTGACCTTTCTAGGTTCAGGTTCTGAAGGGTTGTCAGGTGTTTCATCCGACTCCCCAAAACCTTGAGTACCTCTATTGGTTCTCTCCTTCTCGGCCTCTTCCTTGATCCTAGGGAACATTGCCCTCTCAAGCACCCCTTGAACAATTGTATCCCCTTGATGGGTGTGGAAGGGATCTTTTCCATGGTTCTGTAACAATACTTCAAAATCAGCTCAAGTCTGGGTCTATAACCTCAGCCACTACATCAATTCCAAACCTCCATGCAAGTCCTGATTTGGGAGCCAATCTGATATAAGTTTCAGGGGGTTGAATTAGGATCAGATCAGTGAATATCAGACTTTTCACATGATGGAATGATGTAATCCGTGCTGGTACAAATATAAAACCCAATAGAGCCCTTCGTGGCTACTGAGGGGTCTGATGCTCTGGTTCTCAGTTTTTCAAATTTGAGGGTTCCCCAACTTGTATCGGTAGAGCCGCATCCCACTTTTGACACCATTTGTGAAGGCATCATGAAGTAAGACACAGCCAACAGATTCACTTTTTCTGAAATCAAGGATTTGTTTATTTGTCAGGATGGAGTAAGGCCTAACTTGCCCTATGCTAAGGTGGGATTTCACTACCTACAGAACTAAGGATAGTCTGTGTAATTAAGTTCAACTCAAAAGTCAGTCTGTGTCCAAAACCTATACTTGCCCTCACAGCTAAAGATATACGATGTGTAGGGATGTCAGTAACCAAAGAAACAGTTTTCAAAATAAAGTTCCTAGTTTAAAACAGTTCCACACAAAATACCTTGGGGTTCCCTTCCCCAAGTTCAACACAGTTCCAAAAGTTCTTGGGGTTCCCTTCCCCAAGAAAGCAGTTTTTAGCTTCAACCGCACAGTCAGTTCTTTGGGCTTTCAATGCGTATTCCAAAGCAACTTTGCAACCTTTCAGGCTTTTCAACAGTTCATGTAGCTTGCTCTTTTCTTGAATCACTTGAATACTTGATAGGTACAACACCTTCAGTGTCTTAACTTTCCTTGGTTCACTCCAAGTAGGGGTTACTCTGTCTAGGCAGTTACTCTGTCTAGGCACAGTTGTCGAACCACACACGATCCACCCACTACAGGTCACACAACTGATAACCCATGGCACTTTGTTATATTCACTTGTTCTCATTGGACTTCCTTGCCAACACTTCATCCCTCTTTGAACCTGTGCCAATTGTCCACTTGCAGCTCTTTTTCTCCTTAGCAGTTTCTTGCAGATGCCACAACGTGACTTTCACACCATTAACTTCATGGAGTTGTTTTCCTTGTCACCACCTTCGTTTCATACTTCACAATAGTGCTTATGATTTGCTTTTCACTTGCATCCTAAGCCTTCGTTGAGGCTTTCATTTGGTTCACTAATGCTTTTTACTTGCTTTCACTGTATTCGAAATTGCACATCACTCTCATTTCACTTGTGCGGTTACTTTGATGTACTTTACATAACTTTTCCTTAGTTCGGTATTCAATAATGCATCAAACACTTTGCAGCTCGTTCAGTATTCACAAATCTTTCCTTTGTTCTTGCGACCCTTTTATCATAAGGCTTCATCTGATCGGCATCTCCTTGTGCCCAAACCCAGCCCCTGGAGTGCGCTAGCATGACTGTTCCCTCTCCGTCACTCACCGATACACAGCAGCTCCTCCGGGTTCTTTCAGTCTTCTCCTCTGCGGTCTCTCGCTCCCCTTTCACTCGCCAGGAGCTCTGACTAGCAGCGTTCACCTCTTCCGAACCTTCCTGCTGTATTTGGTGGCTCCCTGGAGTCATCAGTGTCACCCATCTCCAGCAGGGGACACACAGCAATGAATTCTGCAGGGCTCCTGACGTTCTCACAGCCCGTTTGGGCTGCAGTGTCTTTCTCGCTCTCCTGCAGCACTAGGCATCCTTTTCACTAGCCCCTCCCCATCCTTCTCCGTACTGGGTTGTCGCATCCTTCTCCCCAAGTGGGTCTCTCCCTCCAGTAGGGTCTCTCCTTGCCACTTGCTTGTTTCTCCTTATATACACCTATAGCCTTTCAACTGGCTGAAAGTGCAGAGGTGTTGCTAGGGAGTCCTAGGGGGCTATAGCCCTGGGTATTTTGGTTGTAGCCCCGGATAGAAGCTCAGGGGCTACAACTAAAAAGGTCAGCTAGCCGCAAGTCCCGATATAAGTATAGCCCGGGATCTTTTCCAGACCTAGAAACACCCCTGTAGAGGTGTATGTCCTTTGCCTGACCCCAATTAGTGGGACATGCCTGACCATGGTAGTGGTGTTTCACTGTCCTCTTCTTCTCAGTACCAAAGTAGTGTGCACAAATTAAGTGTACATTACTCCTAGTTGCCTCTTTGTCTCGTGTGTGTGTGTGTGTGTGTGTGTGTGTGTGTGTGTGTGTGTGTGTGTGTGTGTGTGTGTGTGTGTGTGTGTGTGTGTGTGTGTGTGTGTGTGTGTGTGTGTGTGTGTGTGTGTGTGTGTGTGTGTGTGTGTGTGTGTGTGTGTGTGTGTGTGTGTGTGTGTGTGTGTGTGTGTGTGTGTGTGTGTGTGTGTGTGTGTCAGACGGATAATAACCTACAAAGGTAGGGAAAGGGGGATTCCGTGCCGCTTCTGAAGATGTCCTCACCCCACTCCCAAAGGTCCCTCTACTCAGGTGATCATCCCTCGCGTATCCACCCACAGGGCCAGGATCCAAAAGCGATGGACTTTCCCTGAGCAGAGGATCCAAGGGGAGCAAATGAGAGGATGCCCTCAGGTTCCTTGCAGTGATTACTAGCTATGATTCTTCCAGCACTGTGAGGCCACTTTGATAGCCAGCATCTTGCAAACATTTTTCACGTAATGAAATGTTTTATGATATAACGCAACCTTTTCCTTTTTAGCAGCGTCTTGGTGTCGCACAAATCCAGCATCAATTTAAAGGTGGTTAATCAGCCCCAGCCCCCTTGCGAAAATGAATTAAAACAATTTCTAAAATGTAATGGGGAGTCGCACAATTTCACAAAATTACAGCTAGTATTTTCTATGAAGCAATGTTTTAGTAGCTATTTGGTTAAGGAACATTCCATTCATTTTTATCATGCATCTTCAACAAGAAAGGTTGAGTACAGTCACTGGGGTGGCGTGAGGGCTGGTAAACCAACATGAAAGACCCTGCTGGCTGACCTACATACTGGTTTTAACTTTTCTGAAAACAAAAGGAAAGAAATCAGACTAAAATCTGCGGATGCGACGTTGTGTGAGCGTGATCCAAGGTGTGAGGTAGCTGTGGGGCCTGGGCACTGAAACGAGACTTCCTATTTTTTTTAGCTCGCTTCTTTATAGTCCTGTAGTTCATCAGTAAGATTTAGCTGCCCTCTGTTGGTCCACTAAATCTTCTGTGTTTGTTTCTGGTGAAACATTAACTGATAAAAGAATAGAGGCAACACACTCATTGGATTCATAGGAGGGCTGGTTTAAGGCAAGAATGTGGCTGGTGACCATGCACCTTTGGCTTGGCTCTTGCAGGGTTCGTTCTTGCTTGCTTAGTTGTTAAGGTTTCTGGTGGATGGGTCGGCTCCTTGCAACATAACCCAAAAAGATTATTTTAAGGTGACTTGTATGTAAACATTTAGATATTTTTGATTATTATGTTGCTTCACTTTATCCTTGTGTTAAAGGGGAGCTGTCATTAATCATGTTAGTTTCAATTTTGAAGTAATTTCCAGTGGCATTTTGGACACTAGCAGACTAACGGACGTCTACAAAAGGAATAAGGTTGAGTACGTTGAAATCTTATCACTGCTAATTTGCCACAAACCCTTCCCAATACTAACTACTGAACTACAGATGCAGAACTGAACATGCCCAAGAAACCAACCTCAGTTACCGACAAAAATATCTATTATCCCGTATCCCCCTGGACCTAAACATTTATTATTTTTTCTCTCTCATGTTTGCATCTAGTGCCTATGTTCTGTTTAGAAAGCGTGTGGAAAAGTCCCAATAAGACATATAGAAAACAAAACAATGCATAAAGGAGAGGCAAAACACGGCTATAACTATTACATTGTTGAACTAGATTGAGTGGGAACCTATATTTAGTGTACAAAAAATAAGTAATATTTATTCAAAAGAAAGTTACACTTAACATGTTAAAATGTATTTCTTCCAACAATTTTGAATACACAATTGGGCAAAAGATACATTTAATTCATTGATAACATTCCATATCAAGGGATAGCTTAAATATATACAACACGTTACTATGCAATGATCAACATAGAATTACAACACATACTTCAATTTAACATGGGGGATGCTTGTCTCTAGTGGATGGATCACGGTATGGCGCAATAGCTATAGACTGAAGGAAAGGTGTGAAGTCGGACACAAAGTTGTCATGTTTTTGGTTATAGATTTCTATTTAAATTAAAAGGGTTGGGGAAATGCCCCTCTGACCCTATTCTAAAGAGGAGTTTCCCTACCTAAAAACCAAAAACTAAGGATCTGTCTTCGTCAGGATGTAATAAATCAAAAAGCTGTCCTTGTGTCCAAAACAGTCTATCCTAACCCTCATAATAAAATAACAAAATGACAAGGGAAATGTCTATTATCTGATATTTGCAAAAAGGTGTTCTTAAATGTAGAATGGCTTCAAAGTAAATGTTCTAGAAAATGGAAACGCCTTTAATTCCAGAGGGTGATTCCCTTCCCCGGGATTCTTCTGGCCACAACAATCTTGTTAAATGAAAACAGTTCAGTCTTGTACACAAACACTATTTTTGCTTGACACTCTTTGTAGGTTTGCAATTTGCCTGGTATACTCCCCAGCCATGACACTTTATGCACTTCCAACTGCCTGGTGTACTCTCCTGCCAGGAATTCATTTTGCACACTCAAAACGCCTTACAGTTCCTCTTTATTATTCAAGTAGCATATACCTTTCTTCTAGCTTTGGTATATATACTTGATAAACAATCCTCACTTTTACTTTGCTTTCTGCAATCTGTGTTCAAAAATCTTCTGCCGTTTTATTACTCTGCTTTCCGCAATCTCCCAATGTTCCAAAAATCTTCTGTTGGTTTTACTCATACACAACCTTCTTGCTGTTTCACTTCTGTAAATTCCCACTATTCTGATTCTCTTCAGTGCGGTTGCCAAAACGCCCCGGGATCCTCCCTCTGCTCAGGCAGGCTCACCAGCTTTTTCTAGCATTTCCAGGCTCCCTTGCGCTCGCTTACATAGCATACCTTCATCACCGACGGTTCTCCACTCTGCTTGGATCCAACATCACTCTAAGCTGTCTCGCGGCTCTGCTCCTGCACATTGGCTTCTCTCCAGCTCCCGGTAAAGACGGTGCTGCTTCTCTTGGCTGCCGGACGCCCAAGCACCCTCTCCCGGTTCTCGGCATCTCCACGGCCCGCCTTGCTCACACCACGTTTCTTTACTTCTTCTCTACCGGTGAGTCTTTTCACCTCGCCACACTTTCTTGCACCTCCAGCTTCTGCACGCTGACTCGTGCCCCCAGCCTCCATCTGCCTTCCCTGGAGAGGTCATGTCTTCTCCTGAGCTCCTTCTCTAAGCCCGATTACCATTTTCAAAGGTCCCGCGCACAGGCGTTTCCCTCCAATGACTAGTACTTTCACCATGCTTGCTGCTCAGTATCATTTCCTTCATCTTCCTTGTCTCAGTACTTGAGCAGCTATGGCAATTGAGGTCTACTGATGTTAATTGTGGATTTAGGTGGTTGTGGGAATAAAAGTCCATTGATGGTTTCTGATGCGTGATTCTTGAAAGGTCTTTCTTAATGAGTCTAGATGGATGACCAAAACTAACAGAAGGAAAACTATAATTGAAAGGGAGGTTTTCTGACCTTTTACTCTTTAGGTCAGGGGTGGAAGGTTGGCCCAAAGGGTACTGGAAAAAGGTTTCCTTACTTTTCTTATAAGGGGAAACAGATGCATGGTAACAGGCCATCAGGGTCTTGGGCAACAGGGAGACTTCCTCATGGGGAAATGGGGGATACCACGTCTTATCCAATGAAGCCATGACTTCTCCCTGGTGGCTATCTGTAAAGACTGGAGGGGGTGTCTGTACTTCTGCTCTCTATATGTTAGAGGAGAGGCACAGAGTACCCCAGCCAAGATTCTCTATTATTGTTAATGTAGTCGAGCAATCAAGGCCTAGCTTCTCAGGAGGTGATGCAGGCTGGTTCTTAAGTACAGTGTAGTCCCCGAACCCCCACAAAGGAATGTCCACACACTGTATTACTGAAAACACAGACTTTATATAATTAATATTCAAAGGTATGTACACGATCACAATAACGCACTTTATCAACAATGATAAATATATACAATTCTAAAGTGGTACCACCAATGTTATCAAATCTCATTAAAGTGCATTATGGTCATTATGGTTTAAATGTCACACAGATCAATAATGCGTAAACCAGCAATAGAGATAGGAAAGAAAGCAAGATGGTTGACACGGTAGGCAGACTACTGACCCCTACCACTAGGTACAGTTCTGTGTGGAGATGATTCCCCCCCCACTGGGCAACCTGTAAAATAAAGATATATAGCACAAGCCCAGTCCATAAATTGTTCAATAGCCTTGTTTCCTCCTATTAAGGTTTTACCCCCCCCCCAATGTACCTGGTAGAGTAGAGTTCTTCGAAGACACGTCGAAGGATCCTTCTTGAGTGACTCCCTTTAAAGCACGAGCCACAGATCGTCGAGAGGCGTCGAAGATGGTGAACTTGTTATCGGCGGCGATGAGAAGTTCACGGGTGCTGAGACCCCGATGCCGATCCAGGCGGTGCTCGTCAGCGATGTCCTGCGAGGATGAGGTCTGCGGGGCACCTTGGTGATGGATTGTTCAGGACCGCAAAGAGTTTCAGAAGAGCTGTGGCCCAACAGGGGCGTCGAGTCGTCGAAGTCTTTGTGGCCTTCAGGTGGCGGGAAACCCACTGGCGGATTCTCCTCGGCGCGTTGGTCGTGCTCGACTTTCTCCGGCGGGGCAAAGCGGTCGACGTTGCGGGCGAGGGAGTCCTTGGATTCAAATGTTCTTAGGCAAAGGAGCGGGCGACTCCGGTCGTCGTCGGCACAGCGTCAAGTGGTCCACACGGCTGGGCAACACAACTTCGACGGGCCTCCAGCGGTTACACAAACCTGCGAACCCTGGTTGACGGCAATAGACTTCGACAGCGGCGAAGTCCGGGTGCTTTGCTTCGTTCTCCTCAGCGGTCCTGTCTCGGGTCAGCAGCCTTTCGAGGGTCTGACTTCCAGGGAGCTTCGGCGAAGGTTAGCGGTGCTCGGTGGTCCCTCGGAGTACGGGAAGAGGGCGCCTTACCAGGTCCTCTCTCGGATCAGTCCTTGACGAGTTCGGCAACTTTCAGATCAGGTCGAAGCAAATGCAACAGCAAGTCTTCTTCTTCCAGCTGGGCGTCGAGGATCAGCAGTTCCAGTTACTCTTCAAGAGTAGACACAGCTTCTGAACAATTTCCAGTGGTGAGAAGTCCCCAGATATACTATCTTGTCTCTCATCCACACTGCTGGGTCACTCTCAGCAGCCAATCATACAGAAGGGCATTCATGCAGTCAGCCAATCAGGCATGCAGTGCATTCAGGCCATCCTCCTCCCTCTCAGACACTCACAACAAGGAATGTGGATTGGGACGAGTACCCAGCTATTCAACACTACACACTGCATTCAGGCCAGTTTCGGGCAGGGCTGTCTCAGTCTTTGTCTCTCATACCAGAAACCAGACAGCCGCAACAAGAAATGCATATTGGTCACACAGTCCATTCACCCAGGTCCCACCCACAAGGCGTACCCACAACATACAGTCACTGGGAAGGCTCCAGTCAGTCGGGACTGGACTTCACAACAACACCATATATGGAACTTCCACCCAACAGTCAGTCAGGGGGAAGGGACAGAGTCAGGGCTTCCCAGGACTTTGGGAAAACAAGGTAACAGGTAATAGAAAGCAAGAGGCCACAGGGGCCATCTTGTTTTCCATCAGGAATCAACTGATTCCAATGGCAGGGCCTGGGGATCCCAAAATGGAGGATACTCAGCACACGTGTCCAGGTCAGCATGGAGCTGCCACCAGCCCATACCCTGCTCTGCGGGCCACCCACAGGTGCCCAAAAACATACACTAGGGGCACAGGGTTGCACCCTCACCCATGGGTGCCGTAAGGGTATCGCATTGGGTCTGTTCACCAAACCAAAAGAGAGAGAGCTGCACCGCCAGGAGTCCCACATTAACTCTGGCGGGGAAAATATGACAGTACACATGCTAAAAAGGCAGTAAAGGACAAGGATACGGAGGCCCTGTCCTTCCGATGCATTTCCAGCATCACACTATACCCTCCCATGTGATCCTCCCTAATATAGCCGCCCCCTGGTGACATGGGGGGAGGTTACCGTCAGGGAAACAGTGATTATTCCACTGAATTCATCACATACTAAAGAGGGAAAGATATCGGATACACCTCCTCTGCGGTATACAGCGAGAAGGCAACAACTCTTGGTCTTGGATGAAGCGATGCTTCTTCATACACTGGAAGATTAAAGAAGAAAATATTAATAACTGGAAGTAAGGTGATTCTCACCTACCCACCCACGTCTCTGAATACCACTGGTTCTACTCAGTAGGAGGCTGTGGAACGGGACCTTGAACCTAGAAGGGGCTTCTTGAGGGATCATGACGTGGCATGAAATTGAATGTAAGCTAATCCATGGGTGGTTAGGAGGGGAGATAAAGAGGGTAGAACTACTGGGACAATAGATGTAAAGTATCCTCTCTGTTAGATACTAATCTCCTGCTTTCGCTATTTAGGCATAAACTTACTTTGTGTGTAAGGTATCAAGCGGGAAACGCGTGATGAAGAAAACCTGATGCGAATTATCCTCGGTGTAACCTAGCATGTCTATTGCTCACACACCACTCTGTGAGTTCAGGAGCGTATTGAGCAGAATTACCGGAAGTGATGCATGTTCACTTCCGGTTTTGCATCACTGCCCCTTGCCTAACGCTTCACCATCCACCTGGCATCTTGGCTAAGGGCACCATGCAACGGGACGATGAAGACACAGCGGGATGAGTCGGAACCGCCACAGCAGTTTCCTAACACATACAAAACAATTCCAAATTGTACGAACGTCATACTTATTTCCTATTAGTTATTATGCCACCTGTCGGTGATTTCTACCTCTCTTTGTCAATATTAGATTATCTGGTGAGGCTGGTGGCGATTTCTTCAATGGTCTTTTTCAGAGCCTTCACTGGTGCTCGCGATGTTGTTTGAATGAATTGCCTTGATAATGTGATATGATAGAATAGGTTATTTATAACGCACTTAATACCCAGAGGTTTCTAAGTGTGGGCAAAGGGATCGAACCTGTGTTGCTTCGTGTTGTCTTGCTTCCAAGGAGAGCACCTTTCCCCTGAGCTATCCTTCCGAGTCAATACTCTAAATGCCCCTTATGTATGTGGTCAAAGCAAGACAGAGTTACATTTTGATTTTTTTTTTTCTAATCTTCCCAACAGTGGCGTTTAGGAACTTGGTTTCCTTGGACACCAGTTTCTGGAATAGGCCAGTTTCCAAAGGACTTATCTTAGCAGGACCTTAACTATGACAACAAAATAGACGTTCACTGAGGCTGGCTGAAAAGAGGTATAACAACTAATAGGAAAAGGCTTGGTTATAGTGTAATCCATTCCACTAACTAATAATTCAGGTTTCTTGATATTCCAGCCAGGTTGGAAGAGTGTGACCTCTTTTCTACCAGTCAAATGATGGGCTGGTATATGATTCCTCTGACCATAATGCTAAAGGACAGGAAGTAAGGTTTGGCTTCCTTTTTAGAAAAATATGAAGTACACTTTAAAATGCAGATTACTAAAAGCTTTGTACCTTATATTATATCAAACTGCAGTCAATAACTCTATTTCTCACTTCAAACTAAATTTAAGTAATGCATAATTTCCTAAAATAATGATTTCATTCATTAGTCTACATTAAAACTCTTCTGTACTGACCATATTTATACTGCATACAAATCTGCTCCTACGAAGGTCTTGAAGGTCCTGCATATTGTACACATAGTGGTTTGTTATCTCTACTAGACTTTCCACCTTTCACAATCTACAAAACCTCCTACTTAATGTACTCTTTGTCCATGTCCCTTCACTTCCAATGTTTCCCAGTGATTAAAGCAAAAAAGCATAAATAGCCTTTATCTGATCCTGTTTGGGACAAAACTCAGATAAGGCTGCCATGCCAATAAATGTTGCAAAATATGCAATGTGTATTCCCTTGCTAACCTTTTATAACCAAGATATATTGTGTTGCAAGACCAGTCCTACATAAAGGCCATTGCATTACTATAATCAATGGCAAGGAGCCTGCTTATTTTATATCTTTGCGACTCAGAAAGGAGTTTATTACAAGAACGGTTTCAAGGTGATTTGCAGTGAAATGTATGCGACAAATGCCCAGGAAGCATCTCCATATTTTGCCTTCCAATGATTCCAACCAAATTATTAATATGGGAGGACTCTACCTTCAATTTCATGTAAGATCATCAAGCTAATATTGTATTTATTATTTATCGGTAGCGCCAAGAAGAATCCCCCCACCATGTTGTTCAATGAATCTTTTTTTCCAACCAACTTAGAGAGGTGGTCAGTCACATAGCCCTAATATGAGCATCTGCAATGAATTTGGCACCCAACGAGAGCAGATTACTGACAACTGGACAGAAAATGATTATCCAATGATTATTTGGTTGGAATAATTAGAAGAATTAAAAGCTCAGATAGGTCCTCAGCTTAGGAAAACAGGGTAATTAGGAGATTGTCGCAGAAGAAGACGACTTTTTAGTAGAATTGAGTGTGGATTAATGGTAGCAACAAGGAGAATCCCCCTGTTGTTCGTTGAATCCTTTTAGTAACTTGCCCATTTTAATGAACCAGGACTGAAACATGCGTGAATTGAAGTGTAACTGCCAGCACTTTTTGGATAGAAAATTAAACCGAATCGGCAAACCTTATTTTTTAATCCTGTGGTTGTAATTCTGCATTTACAATTGTAATTGTAAATGTAAGAAAGCATTTCTTAGAGGGTCTACTTAAATTCGCATGTATACAGCCTCTGGTCTCCGCATAGAGTAAATGTAGCCTTTTTACAACTTTATTTTGCAAATTCACTTCAATTTGTTGGACGAAGTAAGACATTGCAGACAGTTATCACTGTACTTTGTGCATATTTAGAAATAACATTCATTTTAAGGTATTGCAATATCACTGGTAAGAAAACATAGGCAATGAGAACCCTCTGCAAAACCCAATATACAGAAAAAGGGGTGACAAGAGGAGTATGGTGAAGAAAGTTGTCAACTTGATCTGCAACCAGTGTTCTCAAACATTGTCCCTCTTGGCTGGTGTGAATGTCCCCAGAACTATACGTTAATCCAGACATCATAAATAGACCCTCAAACCCCTGCGCCAAGATTCTTGCTCCTTTTGAATCATTCCTGAAGAAAAACTTGCACTGCCTAGACAGGCACAAACATACAAGTTTCCTCCTTGTGCACCACCCTCAGTCAGGCGGGATGTAGAAGCGATGCTTCGATGCCCATCCTGATCGCTCCTTTTTTTTATCACTTGAAGTTCTTGTCCCCAGAGTTCCATTTCTGTTGCTAGATCTGGGGACACATATTTGACAGCCTCTTAAACATATGTTACTACTTTTGGCAATAGATCTCAAATCCCTCTCTATCGAATAATCCACTCATGCAATCACTGTTCCCTTGTTGGATTTGCTGCCATCAAATCCCCAGATTATAATACAGAATGCCCTACACTCTGTCACCTTTGACTCCTCAGGTTGCAAGACCTCATCCAGTAGAGAGAGCGGGCCATGTATGAATCAGTGAGTGGTTCAGGGCTGTAATAGTAGATTTTTAGACAGAATGCTATGACTGTATAGAGAAATGTAGGAATCGCTTTTGTTTAAGGAGTCCTACTTTTACATCAGATTATACTCAAATTAGCATATGAATCTATCAATGCTGGAAAACTGTATTTACAGGCTAACAGCTTTATTTTACTCTCTGTAGTGACTCTCTTGTACCCTTATTCCATAGTTCCCCTTCTTCTATACTGATCTTCCTTTTTCTTCGCAATTAATTCTTTATTACGTTTGGAGTAGAGCGCTGGTGCAATTATATGATGGCTTGTGTGCCCACCTTCCTTTTCTCAAAATAAATCAGTGCTGCTTTGCACATTGCCCTGGCCCCATTGCTTGCACGGATGATATCCCAAAAGGATGGTGAAAGGTGGTCTGTGAAGTAGGAGTACTAGAATCCCTACAACAAGTAACTTGTATTTCGATACATACTCTAGATAGAAATGTTTTAATCCGTGTTGCGTAATGGATGTTGCCCTAAGAAAATGCTATTCCAAGCTACGGTTTGCCATTGGAAGCATTCTTAGCCTCTATTTGATGTCTGATTCAACACCTTAAAAATTAGTAGATCAAGATTTTCTTCAGCTTAACAAGACTTACACATGAATGTCGATAGCCTCACTTGGTGCGATCCGAGTAGTATGTGACCCACTAACGAAAGACTAAGACAGTCCGTCTATGAAATCTGCCTGTTTCATACAGGTGTTATTAGGATCGTTCCTCAGGAGGATTACTTCAGCTTCTTCAGCCAGCAAGCAATCATGGGAAATTGTGAGAAGGCGTAAAGTAATCTCCTTTCCAGCTGATATATAATGTCTCCCTCATCAAGTCATGCTCCTAATTATTATTTTTGCAACTAATCCAAACATTAATGAACAGTAAAATTCATGTTAGATAAACAAAAATGTATTGTAAAAAGTATGTATTTCTGTAAGATACGTCTGGCAACATGGAAGACCTCTCAAACTACAAACCTATCTCAAACATTCCACACCCGGCAAAACTACTGGAGACCTATGTTTAGAATAAATACTGGAATAGGTAAATAAAATAAAAAGCTATTGGAACAGGCACAAGTAGGCTTCAGACCTTTGAGAGGAATGGAGATGGCACTGCTCTCTATATGGGATGATCTAAAGACCAATACAGACTCCACTACAAACTTGCCACTGATAATACTCGAGCTTGCCGCATCCGTCAAAACATTCAACCATGACACCCTTGTCAAAAGACTAGAAGACATAGGGTTGAGCAACACAGCCCTTCTTTGGATAAAATCTTTCCTGTCCAGAAGAACAGAAACAACATGGCTAGCATTATTTAAATCCGCACCCCGGGACACTATATGCGAAGTCGCACAGGGCTCCTCGCTATCCCCAGTATTGTTCAACATCTACATGACACTCCTAATCAACTTCATAAAAAAAATACTGCTTCACATGCTACAAGTACGCATACGATACACACATCATCTACAAACTCAGTGCCAGTGACAAGTAGGACCCCACGCTAACAGACTGTCTCAAAGAACTTTACCAGTGAATGAGCACCAATAGTCTTAACAATAACAAGGACAAAATGGAAATCATGATTTCTCCCCCAACAACCAAGTAAACAACTGGGACATCCCATGGTCCACGAAACTGGGAACCCCACCTTAACCAACCAAAGTTTTCAAAAACCGTGGAATCCAAATAGACGATGTGCTAACACTAGAAGTCAACGCGATAATTAAGAAATGCTTCTTCCATCTGCACATAATCAAAAATATACTACCCTTCTTTTCGTTCACGCACAGAACACTTGCCATCATCTCCCTCATGTCAGGAATGATTTACGCCAACATCATATACCTTGGCATGCCAGAATACTTGCTGAGGAAACTACAACAGATACAGTATGCAGCTGTCAGACTTCTCCTTAAAATCTCCAGAAGCGACCGCATCACACCAGCAATGAGAATGCTACTTTAGCTCCCAGTCAAAAAACGAATCACCTTCAAAACAATGACCAGGCTCATGAAACTTCTCCATTGTGTTTTCGAGAGTTTCTCTGCGATCTGGTCCTTTAGCCCACATAACCATACGCTCTCTCCCATTTGGCCAGTGTTTGGAAACACCTCCTGCATCTGTTTTTTAATTTCGGGCCAGAATCCCTGAATCCCTTGGCAGTCCCACCAAATAATTCTCCAATCGCCCACCCTTAAACAGCCTCTCCAGCATAGTTTGGATGTGTGCGGGTACGTTGTATTTAGTCTTTCCGGGGTATAGTGCCATTGAGTCATGATCTTTACCCACATTTCCCTCATTTGGACCGAGCTTGTCAGTTTGGGAATATTTTTCCAGAGCTCCTCCCACTGTGGTCTACTAATTGCTTCCCCAAGGGTGTTTTCCCATTTCAGCATATAACACCACCTGAGGTCCTCTTCCTGCACATTGATAAACTTATACAGTGACAAACTAATTTTGAGGATCCTGAGTTGGTCAGCGTAAACTTTTCAAATGGGGTGAGATTCCTTGTGGCTGCCTGTCTGATGGTCGGTGTCGCTAGCCAGTGCCTAAGCTGTTCATATTTGTATCTGTCTGACTCCTTAAGGTTCAGTTTTGTTCTACAGGCCTCAAACGAGCTAATATCCTGGTCTTGTATCATTTGCCCTATTTTCGTGCACCCTGCTATCTCCCATTTATTGTACGTCCCCTTTTCCATTCCTGGCGGGAATTCTGGGTTCCCGAACATGGGAGTAAACAGGGTTTATTCTTCCGTCAAGATGCTCTTCCGCATTTGTTCGTCCCAGGCTTCCAGTGGAGCCCTCAGGACTTCGCTAATTCGAAGATTTGGGTGTCTGAATTGTTTGCCTTTCCACAACAACTCTACCAGTTGGGATCTCGCCACCGCCCAGTCCTGCATCGCCCACATTTTTTGCTGGTTCTCCACCATCCATTCCTTTAAAACCCATAATTGCACTGCTTGATAGTATTTATAGAAGTGTGGAAGAGTCATTCCCCCCTCCAGGAATTAATTGCTTTTGTCAGTGCTCTGAAGAAGGACTTGGGGACCCTAAGCGGAATATCCTGAAAATAATAAACCAGCCTACGAGGAATGTTCTTTATCGAACTTATGTGTCCCCTCCATGAGATTATCAGGGGATTCCAACACACTATGTCCCTTTTTATTTATGCCAGCAGTTCCGGATAATTTTCCCCATAAAGGAGGTCCACCCTACCGGTGAGGGTTATTCCGAAGTATTTTATCCCCTTGTCTGATATCTTTAAATTTAGGGAGGTTGCTTCCTGTTGTATCTCCCCACTGCCACCTGCCAGGATGAGTATTTCCGATTTATTTCTGTTAATATTCAGCCCCGATATTGCCCCAAATTTGTCTAGTTCTTGTATTACTTCGGGGAGTGTACGTGCTGGGTCCGTAAGAGTAACCAACATATTATCTGCGTACGCTGTTACCTAATGCTGCCTTCCAGCCATTTCAATCCCTGTGAGGGTGGCCAACTCAGAATCTGATTAGGAGTGGTTCTAAGAAGATAGCATATAGAAGGGGGGACAGAATGCATCCTCGTTTTGTGCTTCTTGTGATCTTCACTCTACCCGTGACTGCCCCATTTATGGCTATTCTAATGGATGGTCTGTTATAATTAGCCCTGATAATTTTTTTATACTGATCCCCAAACCCCATAAACTTTAGCGTGTGAAATAGCAGTGACCATTCCACACGGTCAAATGCCTTTTCGGCATCTAATGATAATAGTACTGCCGGGATATGCGTGATGCCGATCTTCTCTACCAGATGTATTATTCGTCTTGTGTTATCGTGGGTTTGCCGGCCGGGAATAAAGCCTGATTGATCTGTGTGTATCAATTTAGGGAGGAGCGGTGAGAGCCTAGACGCTAGGATTTTTGTATATAGCTTTGAATCCAGATTGATTAGGGCTATTGGCGGTAGGACCCTGGCTGCAGCGGGTCTTTCCCTGCTTTGTGAAAGACCAAAACCTTGGCTTCGTTCATTTATGGTGTCACGTTCCCTACTTCTCTGAATGATTTGAATAGCTTTTTTACAAATGGCTTAGAGTATCTGCGTATTTCTTATGAAACAAGGCCGTAAACCCATCTAGGCCCTGTGCTTTGTTTATCAGGAGTTCTGCAATTGCTTTCTTCACTGCCTCGTCCCCGATTTCCCCCTCTAAGGATGCTCTGTCTTCCTTTGTTATTTGTGGAATGGATATGGCTTTTAAATAAGATTCTTGGTCTGAGCTGCTTGGGTTGTCTGTTGCGTACAGCGATTGGTAGTAGTCTCTAAAGACTTCCCCTATATCCCTTGTGCGTGTTAGTGTCTCTCCCTGTGTATTTTGTATATTCTTGATCGAGAGCGCAAAGTGTTTGGCCTGTAGTTGTCTGGCAAGGAGTTTATCTGTCTTATTGGCCTTCGTATAGTACCAATGTCTGAGGTGCAGCAGGCTTTTCTCTGCTTTTTTGTGTGCAGAGGACCTCTAATTGTCCCTGCACATGTCTCAATGCCTTCTTCAGGCTTAGTTTTGGATTTTGAGTGAGTTTCCCTTGTATGTCAGATATCTTCTTCTCCAATTCTTTTTCCCAAAGGAACCTCTGTTTGTCTTTAGACGCCTTTAGGACAATCATAAGGCCCTGCATGACGGCTTTAAAGGCCTCCCAGACGGTTCCCAACGAGGTGACCCCTGTATTGTTATGGGCAAAGTACTATTCAATCTTTTCCCTGATAGTGCTTCCTAAAATGGGGTCTTGGATTATTCCTTGCGGAACCCTCCAACTCCACAACCCTCTGCGATTTCCATCCAGAGGGGGTCGTGATCCGACAGCGAAATTGGGCCTATTTCCATCCCTTGGACTTTCTCCATTAGGCCCACTGAAACCCAAAAATAATCAATCCTAGACATTGTGCTATAAACATGGGAGAAGTGAGCATATCCCCTTTGCTGCCCTTTGAGTTCCCGCCATACATCGCACAGCGCCAGGTGATCCATCTTTTGGCAGAGTTTTTTTGTAGGCGCCATGTGCCCCTGGTGTCCTGCAGTGCTCCTATCTATTATTGGTTACCATGCCAAATTCAGGTCCCCTCCCAGAATTGTCTCCCCTTTAGCAAATTCCTCCAATTTCCTCACTGTCTCCCGCTAAAAGCTGTGTTGTCCCGTTTTGGGTGCATATCTAGAGGCTAGTGTAAGTTGGAGCCGTCTATTGATGCATTGGCAAATACGTAGCGCCCCAGCTTATCGACCAAAGTGTTTAGTAGCTGTATGTCCTGGCCATCGTGAAACGCTATCAGCACTCCTACTTTTTTGTCAGGTGCATTGGATTTCACTACCTGTTTGTAGCCTTTTAGATGCAACTTTCTTTTGTCCTGGGATCTGATATGCGTTTCTTGAAGTAGTATAATGTCCCCCCTTTCCCTTTTTAGAAGGTTCTCTATCTTTTTCCTTTTTACCGGGGCATTTAGGCCCCTCACATTAAACGAGAGTATTTACAAGTACCGTATGTGGCCTCGTCTCCTCCTTTGCCAGTGCTCTTCCCAGAGAAGCTCCAGGGACTGATCCTGGCTGCTCGCCGAAGGTGCGTGGCGGGCGCTGCCTCCAATGTTTATTTACTGCAGGGAGTTTGGTTTCTCCTGCTCTGCCGCCGGTGGAGCTCCTCCTTCCGTTGTGTTTGGTGCGGTGGCGGCAATGCGGGGGCCACCCACAGCCCTCGTACTGGTCTCCCTGCCTCCTTCGATGTGTCCTGCCACTTAATGCCCCCTAGGGCATCCTTCTCTGAGGGGGATCCCACGTAGGAAGACGAGTCACCTCCAAGTGACTGACCACCGTGCCCCTACCCCAGTGGCGTCCTCTCCTCTCCCTCTCCGGCGGCGCTCGCGTGTCCTCCTCTACGCCTTTAGAGTGTGTCCTCCCCACCCCACTGGACCTCCACAGTCGTCACGGCATGGCCCCCGCTGCTTCAGGGGTCTGCGCCACCACCGATCCTGGCATATGACGCGGGCGCGGGCTGCAGGTTTCCCCAGGCCGGAAAGTGTGCCAAGCGCAGCCCAGCGCCCATCCTTCATTGGAGCTCTGATGGGGGAAACGCTCTCGCTCCTCAATTCCATGTCTCGTCACAATCCCGTTTGTGTCTCTGTGCCTCGCAGCTAGCAGGTACCTCAGATAGGGGTAAGCAGCTCTTTAGAGTTCCCAATGCTTATTTTGAGGTTCTTTGTTTTCACGGCCCGGCGAGAGAGACTCCAACGCACGTCTCTACGCCGCGACCTCCATCTTGAAATCCCCCTCTATCCCTATTCTAAAAAGGATTCTCACTACCTGGAAAAATAAAACTAAGGACCTGTCTGTGTCAAGTAGTAAGTAACTCAAAAGCGGTCCTTGTTTACAAACATTCTAAACTGACACTCGCACTAGAAACAAAACAACAAAGGAGTGTAGGGAAATGTCTTTGACTTGATATTAGCAAAAAGTGTTCACACCCAACGAATATAGGAATAGTTCGAACACAAGAAGCTTCCAAGGAAAGATCTTTGGATCCAGAGGGGGTTTTCATCCCCTGGATTTTTAGGTAGGATGGCACAGTGGGTCTCTTTATCCAACAGTTCTTTGTGTCAAAAGTACTTATTTATCCAACAATTCATTTGTATCTTGCTACTGAATTGCAAAAGTTCTTGTTCAAACAATAAATCCATAAGTCTTTACCTTCAAATAATAATTTCAATAGCAGTCTTTCTTTGGCTTTTCTTACTACTTTTGCGGATTGCCTGGCATTCCTTGCCAGGAATCTTCCCACATTGTGAAACTCTTTATACCATTTCAGGTGCCTGGTGTACTTACCTGCCAGGACTTCTTATTGTTTTCACTCTTCTTTTCACTGTGCCACAGTAGAATATACCCTGAGGTGCCCAGTATATTTGCCTACGGTAGCACTTGCTTCAACTCCCCCTCCCAGACATCTTTTAAATCCGTACTTGCCTGGGACTTTTGTTCAAATGCCAACAAGAACATTTCAAAGTGAACTTTTCCTTGGTTACATTTAAACAAGCTTTGCACTTTTCTGTCATTTGCAACATCATACAGTTCCAACATTTGCTGGCTGTGCATGGTAATGCCCCGGGGTCTCCCGCTGCTCTAGGCAGACCCACCAGGTCTTCTTTGCGTTTCCAAAATTGCTCACCCGTGGTGTTGTTCCTTCGCCGTTGTGAATGTGCAGATGCTCTATCAGTGTCTGTGCCTCCGCGAGCAACCACTGACTCCCCTGGACCGGAGAACACTGTTGGCTTGGGTGCTCGTATCCCAGGGAGTTTCTGCGTGGCCTCCAGCCTCTCAACAGCCTTCCTTCCTCTGCATTTCGCTCCCCGTCTCGCGACACCAGTCTGGATATCTTGCGGTCAGGAGCCCCAGCACAGGGTTCCTCGTTCTCTCCGGCACGGTTTCTGCCATTTTTAAATGCCCCACTGTTAAAATTTACCCATCTTGAGGCAGCAGGGGAGGTTGTAGGTGCCTTTATTTAAGTCTTCAGGTATGACAGTCCAGGTTACATTGAATTGAGGCGCGTAGAGTATTAAGTGAAGCAGGGGATATTGATGAGCAGACTGGTTCCAACCACCTAGGCTGAATCATACTAACAACCTAGGCTGTAACACAGACGTTAAATGAACACACATAAACATTCGGGTCACATTCTCTAAGTGACATCACGGCATAACATCATCAGACACACTCAGTCACAGCTACACTATAAGTTATGTTATGTTATGTTAAAGGTACTTGTATAGCGCACCGTCACTAACGGAATTGGTCCCCAGGCGCTTTGGCAGATCTGTAAACAAGAAGAATGGGTATGGTTAGTCTGGAGGAGGGGAGCAGGAGAGTGGGAGAAGTGATGTGCTGTTGGCAGCTTTAGCTCGGTATACATCGAGTGCTGTGCTTTGGTGCTAGTATCGGATCGGGTGAGACCTCGAGTGCTGTAGGTGATGTTTATGTGTTGTTGATGCAGTGTGGTAAAGTGCATGCAGATTGCTGGGAGAGAGATGGTTGTGTGGCTTTGTGTGGTTTAAGTATGCAGAACATTGAGGGTTGGGTTAGTGGGGTTTGTGTCCTGATTCAGGTACTTTCTGATTCCATTATAGTTGTATCCCTGTGGGTTGGGTTGATGCTGGTTCCTCATGGGTCGACTCACTTTGGTGGTGCTGCGCTGACCACGATGTATCATAGTGAATATTGTTTGGGTTGATAGGTGCGTCTGAACCTTTCTTCTGGTGTGGGACTGGGTTGGTAATATCTCTATTCTCTTGTTATCTGGTGTGATACTGGTCAGTTGAGGTTTTGAATGGTTCAGAGTCGGAGTGGTGTTGATGTGGTCTTCTGGTGCTTCTCTTTTGGTGAGCCTGTGTATTCAGCTGTACATTTCCTCTTGTCATGACTGTCTTTCCGTTGGTTCATTGGTTTCTGTGGGGTGAACATCCTTGGGGATGTTGTTAGTTGTAGTTTTTGTGTCATGGGGCATTGTGCTTCTGCTGTGTGGTAGGTGGACAGTGTGTACTGATGAAACATTCTGTTTCTCACCCACCGGGTTGGGGCTCGTGGTGTAGTGCTTCCTTTCCCTCCCTGTCTATTGTCCTTAGGTCTGTTGGGAATGGCTGTGGTTTAAGGTCATGGTCCTCTTGATGATTCGTCCTAGTGTTTCTGTCTTTGTCTTACTATGTATACGGTCTTTGGTCGTATTGCCGCTATCTCCCGGTTAGCCGTTTAGTATGTTGTGGAATATTTTCCTGAGGGTTTTTCCCCATTGATGGCTTGGTGTGGATCCAGGTCTCTCTCTACGTTCATAGAGGTTATAGTTGTGTGCGTGCCCCTGTGGCTGGTCTTTCTAGTTACAACGTGAAGAGCCAGGTTTTGAGTAGTTTCCTGAATAGTAGGTGGTTTCTTGTGTTACGTATGTACTTTGAAAGGTTATTCCGCCTGTTCGGGGCTTGGTGAGAGAAGGAGGATCCTCCAAGTTTTCTTTTGTTGCAGGGTTTCGGTTCCAGGCGGATGTCAATGCTTGATCTGAGCGTTCTTGTTGGTTGATATAGACGCAGTTTGACTCTCAGGAACTCAGCGCCTTCATTGTGTACCGCTCTGTGCGTGATGCACATTGTTTTGAATTTTATCCATTGTTTTATTGGTAGCCAATGTAGTGTTTTCAGCGCCTGTGTGGTGTGTTCTCTCCGGGGTAGTTTCAGAAGCAGTCTGGCTGCTGTGTTTTGAATGCGTTGTAGTTTTTTTTAAAGTCGTTCCGGCATGCCTAAGTAAAGGCTGTTGGCTTAGTCTACTCGGGACACGACTAGGCCGATGATGATGTTTGTTTTGTTGGCAAACGATAGGAATGGTAGGATCCTCTTTGCTGCTCGCAGGAAGAAGAAGCTTTTCTTGAGAAGGCTGTTTACTTGTGGCTCTAACGTGACATTATTGTCCATCAGGACCCCCAGGTTTTTTACAATCGGCGAGGGTGCTGGGGTTGTCCCGAGTTCCCTTGGCCAAGGGATGAAGTGGTTTTCTCCTCCATTTTTTGTGATTTGCCTGGGTTGATTTTGCGACAGTTGGAGTTCATCCAGAAGTATACATTGCAGAGGCAGTTTTCTACCGTTGTTTATTTCCGGGTTGTCTTGTATTTTGAAGATTATTTGTGTATCGTCGGTGTAGTTGTAGCAGGTGAGGCCATGGCGTTTGATGATTCTGTTAAGTAGATACAGGTAGATGTTGAATAGTAGCAGGGAGAAGGAGGATCCTTGTGGTACTCCACAGGTCGAATTTCTCAGGTTAGATTTGAAGGGTTTCATCCATACGGTTTCCGTTCTGCTTGTTAGGAAAGATTTGATCCATAGTAATGAAGTGTCTGTTATTCCCATTCCTTCTAGTCGCGTTATGAGGGTGTCGTGGTTAACTATGTCAAATGCTGCTGCTAGGTCTAGGAGTATCAAGGCAGTGCTGTTGTCTGCATTCATTTTTAGATCGTCCCATATTGAGAGTAGAGCTGATTCCGTTCCTCTTATTGGTCTGAAGCCAACTTGTGCTTGGTCTAGTAGGCCATGCTCTTCTATGAAGTCTTGGGTCATTTTGTATATGTATGTTTCAAGCAGTTCGGCTGTGTACGGAATGTTGGAGATAGGTCTGTAGTTTGAGAGGTCCTCTACATTTCCCGCTGTATCTTTGAGTAATGGCCTGATGTATGCAGTTTTGAAGGTTTGTGGCACTGTCCCAGGTACGATGGAATGGTTGAGGACGTTCCTGTGATATTCCAGTGGCGTTCCTTGTTTAAGAATCGTTTTGTATATAGCTGGTGGGCAGGGGTATTTGGGAGACCCTGAGTTATTGCTTTCATTCACCAGTTTCACGAATGCCTCCACTGATATTTCTGGAAAGCCCTGTAGTTTGTTTGTGTGTTCATCCTGGGTGTAGGTGGGGATCATGGTCCGATCAGGCAGTCTGCGTTGTATGGTTTGTTGGATGCTGGTGATTTTGTTTTTGAAGTGGTCAGCAAGGTCATTGCATAGTTTCGTGGACAGAGTTTGTGTTGTTGTTGCATCGCGGAGAGGTTTTGATTTCGTTTGATTTTGAAGAGTTCTTTTTGGTGCTTCGAAGATTCGGTTGTCGTAGTGTTTTCTCTTTGCTTTTTGTATTTCCTATTTGTATGCGCGGTTGTGTTGGAGGAATTTCAGTTTTTCCGCATCGTCGTTTTGTTTTCTCCAATCAAGTTCTAGTCTTCGGTTTTTCCTTTTCATAGTGCTAAGTAGTGGAGTGAACCATTTTGCCATCGCCCGTTTATGAGAAGGAGTGAAGGATTTTTCTTTGGCGATGTTGTCTACAGTAGTTATAATCCAGGAATGCAGCAGGGCTACTTTTTTGTCCAGGCCATCTTCTTCCATGACTGTTTGGTGTGGTTTGCTAAACTCCAGGAGTTCAATTAAGTTGGAGTTTTTGATGGTTCTCCAATTTCTTTTCATAATGTTCTGTGTTTTGTCCGATTTACTGTTGGGGTGGTCATTTTGATTACGAAGGGGATGATGAGATGGTCGCTCTAGGGTATTTGAATTGGGGGTGCCGTGGTGAGGAGTAGTTTGTTCGCGAAGATTTCTTCAAGTGTGTGCGCTGCCGAGTGGGTTGCTCCTTTGACTAGTTGTTGCAGATTCATTGCTGCTAGTTGACGCATTAGCGATTTTTGTATGGTCGTGGTTTCTTCTTCAAACCAGTTGTTGAAATCTCAGAGGACCATCAAGTGATTGTGTTTTATGGCTGGGACGGTGATTGCTTCTGTGAAGGCGTCTACGAAGGTTGCATCGTAGGTTGGTGGTCTATATATTAGTATGAATTTCATGTTTGTTTTATAACGGGCATCTCCCCTTCTTGCACCTAAGGAAGGCAAGGTTCTAGAAGTTACAACATAACACACCTCCCTAAGGTGTGCGCCCTAGAGATATAGCATAGACAAAGAATACTGACAGTCATAGAAAACAATTGTGACAACACTCTGCTGCTCCGGAAGCAAGATCATCTTCAATAACACCACCATGTCCAGGTCAGCTGACCAGACAGATTAAGCAACCTGCAGTTAAGCTTAAATTAGCCAAACACTTAAACATACCAAACTGCTAACAAAAAGAAACTGCAGCAAAATGATGAAAGCGGTTGTCAGGATGACACTGCACACATGTGATGCTCAGCAGGTACCAATAACATTGTGGATGCTGATGTGCAAATGTCAACACCAAAATAGGCGTGGCACAAAAAAACTAATTACACTTGGCATAACATTTATGAAGTGGCCTGCCATATCCTAACAATGAAGTATATATCAGGGCAAGCCTTAACACAGTAAGAATGTTCATGCCCATTAAAAATCGCACATCTCAAAATCTGTATAAAGTAAAACACCACAATAAACAGTGGGTGAGATGGGTGTGAGCCCAGTGCGAAAACAGTGGAGTCCTTACTTAAGGTAAAAACCCCACCACAGTATAAGAAAGTCATATCCTGAAAAAAAAACACATCCTGCGAAAAAGATGCATGAGTGAAAGCATAAGTTGATGTCCGAATTAAATCGTAAGTGTGCTAGAATGACACTTAAAAAACACAACATGCAGGAAAGATGCACGAGTGTAAGAGAAGAAACGGAAATAAAAGTTGCAAAATTGTAAAGCAACAGAACCGAGTGAAGGAGGCGTCCCAACCTACACCAGCACATTTTAAAACTGTGATGCAGGAGGCGCCCCAACCTGCAACAGTCAGGTTAAGCACAGACGCACATTCAAGAAGATAGTGTAAATCCCCAAATCACAGCATTTAGAAAGAAATTGCAGAAATGATGCTAAAGAAATAACAGTACATAGTTATTGTAGAAATAGGGCACAGTTAACTGTTTTCAAGTAAACATATACCTGAAAGATTAAGTGGGTAATCTTCATAGCAGCACAGTTATGCATCATAAGAATAATAAGGCATGTAACATTTTGACACAGTTTTTAAATGTAGCAAAGGATATCAATGATACTAAAAGTCCATGTCTTGTAAAATGAGGCCAGAAGCTAAGTGTACTTGTAATGCTTGGACCATAGAGACTGAAATTCCTCCAAAGGATGCAACTAGCAAGCATAGACGAAGCACCAAGCAGCATTATGAACAAGCACACACAAATTGTGCTAAGGGTTCAATACAGACCAAGAACACGTTGCCAAAATGCCCAAAACAGGTCATGGTAAAACAAATATGAATTAATGTAGAAATGCCAAAACATCAATGGAACGTATAGAACTACAGTTGTAATGTACAAGACAACATTTTAATAAATCTGTGAGTTTGCAGGTAACTAGGTTGCAACAGGGAATTGTACAAACCATTGTATTGAAAGAATGTAGTAATGACCACATTGCGTGTAGGCACTCAGAAAATCCTAAGTGACTAGGCAAAAGTAGGACTGTAACAGCAACTATAATTTTGCAGAGCTTCTCAATGGAAGAGCGATTATAGAGGTCAATCCGTCATCACCAAGGGGCACTGGTGCATGCTGAATTGCAAGAAGTAGTACTGAACAAAATCGCATTCCCAACACTAAGTATAATAAATCATCCTTGTTGGAGCGCAGAGACTGCAGGCAATGTCCCCATGACTGTTAGCCACAAGACATTTGAGCATGCATACCTGTGGCCTCACTCTTAAAAGCAATGTCAACTATCCCAAACTTGAATCCGGGTTTGCCGTCACCCAACAATCCAGCCACATCTGATGAAAACGCTCTCTCTGGCAATCAAGAGAGTATCTTCTGGGGTGCGGAGACTGAGTCATCTGCAGTACTTTCCTCTAAGCCCTCCCTGGGTCTGTGGATGACGCTGCGGGAAATGTTGCACAGAGCATTTGGACTTTCGGCAATCCCCAGCTCAGCAGTACTGACGTCATCAGAAGGATGGGAGCTGCGAAGACAAGCAGAGCTCCGGGGTAGCAACCACTCCAACGGTCGACGGACGGTGCCCAAACAAGGTAAGGGCAATATCGTCTTGTGTGTCTGGAATGGGTGAACACGGCACCCCCACGAGTAAATTGAAGATCAAAGGATGTTTTTGTAAAATCCAATCTGGCACAGCAGCGGAGTTATAAAATAGAAATAAGGTGTGGAAGTTGCAACCCTGAGCCCTCACGTTAGCAGGGTACCATTAACCAGCAAGAGGCTTTACTTTCAGCCAGCAAGAATAGCATTGCCCTTGTTGAACAGTCACCAAACAAGGATATCCATGGCGCTAGAGATATGCGTTAAATGTGCAGGGTACACCCAGGCTAACAGCAGAAGTCATACAGAAACCCTGCTGTGGGTAGAAGTGGAGCGCTCACCTTGGCCCTTGGTAGAAAGGAAGGCTCACCTTTTTGGGGAAGGCTCACCTTGGCACTTTATGAATCAGCAGGTCCTGAGCTGGGCAGCAGGGCCGGGGACCCCTGGGTGATGGTAACAGGCATTATTAAAAAATGGAAATGCTCTGCTCAACTTTGTCTTGGATGGTGGGATCACATCTTGGGGGCAATTGGCTCTTCCTTTGATCTTTGGCTCCTTTAATGCTAAAGGAATTTCTTTCCACCACAACCTTTCACCACAATGCAGTACTTCAATAACTTCTTCCTGGTTCACTAAACTGCCAGTACTACCAACAACAATCCCTTTCCTGGTGTACTCTCCTACCAGGATGAATCTTCTAACACTACTACAAGTACTCTGCTGTGTGGTTCACTTCAAAACATCGGTAAAGTTTTGACTTTCAACAACAGTAACATTCACAGCTTCTTCCATAAGAATGTGTGAGAAACAAGGTGTGTCGCCCGCTAGTTTCCGGGGATCTGTCATTCACGTGGGCAGGACACGGCCATCGCTTTTGGATCCAGTTCCTGGGGGTGGACCAGTGCAGGAGGATCACCTGGGTGAGGGTCTCTCAGAGATTGGGACACTGGATGGTGAGACGCAGTATCCCTCTCTTTCCTGTAACTCCTTTATCCCATCCTACCTGATCCATCCCACTTTTCCTGCATAAACATTTTTACACGGACAGTCCGGTCTGGGAGAAAACAGATTCACACCTGAGCCGTGAACCTGACATGTCCAAATGCTATGGTCAGGCATTTATCGACAATCGCTCACACCTGACTTCCATTACACTTCCCCACACGGATAAAAGGAGAAGCACGAGAGCACACTCTAGGTACAGCATTTTCAAGTTGGCAGCTGAACCAGAGGAGAAAGTCGGCTAGGCACAAGAGGTTCATGAGAGGGGCAACACTGTTGACCTTTTTAGCAGGAAACTGTTATTTTCAGGAATCCTAAGGCCAGGAAACCAGGCTGAAGAATCTTGCATTGTGTGTCAGAGATACCGAGGGTCCTCCCGCGTAACTGACCAAGGCGAGGAGGAGCAACAGACGCCGTTGAATCGTCCTTGGCTCCCAGAACAAAGAAGCAACACAAAACACAGCTGGTGAGTTGGGGAGACCGATACCAGACCGGTCTGTGTTGAAGTGAAGGTTTGCAAGTGGCAGCATTGTTAAACGAGCGCTGGAATGAACATTGTTAGACGCGTGTGATGAAAGACGCAAGTGAAGCTAAAATGCTGGTGAATATTTGAACATTAGAAGGAAAGATATGATACTGTTGACAGAGTGGTCCGGCACTATGAATGTGCTCAGTCGAAGGTCGCTGTATGGTATCCTGACAAGGGAAACGAAAGTAGAAGATTGATGTGAAGTGTAAATTGTGTGAAGAGAATCAAAGTGGTCCTGCAACGGTTTAAGCAAAACCCATCGCATATTCGAAAGTCTTCGTATCAAAAGGGATCTATGCCCGGACGAGGGGGATCCAAGGTCAGAGCCTGAACGAGGGAGACCTGGTTGCGAACATTGCAGAAAAGAGGATCTGAGCCCAGACTCGGGAGATCCATGGTCCGAGCCTGAACAAGGGAGACCAGTCTTGAATATGTGAAAGTGAAAACCCAGACAAGGGAAAGGAACTTTTGAGTTTTGTTTGTTACATCAGGCCCTCTGCAATAGGAGACTGTCATTGTGAGAGAGACTTTGGAGGAATCCCCTGATGCACTATTACGTTGCGGCCAGGAAACTAGAGTATGTGTGAAGCCCGTACATGCCACCTTGCCCCGTGCTGAAAACATGGGGAAGGGAAGCCAACTTCTCAGCTATCTTGACATAATTTCTTAACACTTATCTTTTGCATACATTGTTATCCCACACCACTTTGCATTTAGAAGTAAGGATTGGCAATAGTTTTATTCGTACAGGACCTTTTTTATTTTGACAGACTCCGCTAGGACTGCGTTATTATTATTTGAGGGTCATAGCTTGCTCCCATCTTTAGATTTAGGTTTAGATGGGCGTTCTACCAACCCATCAAAGTTCAATAAACACCCTTGAAATGTGATCACGTGTGTCTGTCTTCACTGTTTGATACCATGCCTTCCTTTTTGTTCCAGTGGTTGATTGGCCACATGTAATGCAGGTTATGTTCCTCTCCGCCATGACATTCTCCCCAGGGAGGATAACCTTCCTGCCCACTCTGAGCTTCTACTATCACATCAGGTAACTGTTATTTCAGGTTTCTCTCTCCAGGAAAGCTGTTTCCTATTTTCCTTCTAATGACCTTTCCTTGGCTTAGGCAATGCTTGCTGGTTGTTATCTGATTCACTTATTGCCTCCTCTTTCCTTAGGCAATACTGGTTACAGTTTTGTTCTAATACTTCATCCTCTTTACTTTACCAATAGGGGTCGCTCTGTGGGTTTAATACTACCCCCTTCCTTGGGCAATGATAATTACAGCCTTCGTTAACTATCACTTTTTCTTTATTTGGATATTGATAGTTAGAAACGTTCTTATTTCAGTTTTTCTTAACATGCGTGTTAAGCCAAAATTGCTTTCTATCATTATTTCGGTATTCAAAGGGTATAATTGCAGCTAGCGGTTCACAATGGAGCGTCTTGCGGTCAACTGTACATGGCCAACTCACCGCTTCGCACTGCACATCCGTGTGTCCCGCTGCTGCCACGTCTGCTTTCCTTGCCAGACTCTGAGCGTGTGACAGCAGTGGTTGCAGTTTAATGCCTCATGCCTTCCTCGACATGATCTCACGTTGCTCCTATCATTTCTCAGTGCACTCCAGACACAGGGGACCAACACTTTCTGTGGAGAGCTCCTCTCTTCTACAAGGCAACCTGCAGCAACATCGCTTCCCTCTGGGCAACCTCTGCATTTTGGGTTTCTCCTGCTCATGACTCTCTCAGCACCATTAACCACAAAAGGCACGGCGATGGTCCGGCGTCTTCGCTCTGCCCCTGCTGTATTCACGCCCATGGATAACACTTTCCGATGCTACTACTTCTACTACCTTGCATCTGCACCTGAGGGGGATTTAAATAATTCAAATTCTCGTTCAGGTGTGGATTGTTACAGACACTAGACTACGCATTGCAGTTTTGTGCCTCCAAGCTCTTCTTCCTCGCCCCAGTAGCTATGGCATTATGGAACTTGAAGTCCCAACATTCGCATTCTTCATTTCCTCACATTTTAAATTTACCTAACTCACTTTGTCTGCAAAACATACCTCTAAATAAGAGACTTAAAGATATAAATATTGCTTTCTTGTTTTCAGAGTTTAAACCTGAGGAAAGGAGGGTATTGATGTTCTGATTCTTATACCAACCATAATGGCTTGGGTATCTTTAGGAAAGGGAGTCCGATTCTGACAACAAGCCATTAGATATTGTGGCATTTCAGATATGTCATCCTTCGAAGATGATGAGTTCTGCTAGCTGAAGCCTCCTGTTCCCTTGGGGGGCCCTCTCCTCCCAGGTGATCCACCCGGCTAATTCGATCCCCCAGGTTTAGGATAAGGAAGCATCTGTCTTCCCCTGGCCACCTGGCAGGGAACTTTATGTAGGGGTTATGTGAGTATTCTGAAGGATTCATCACATACCCCTCCCCCAAAGATCAGACCTCCAGGTTACAGATTCCTTTCCTACCTCCAACCCATCGGCATGCCCCACATTCGAAGGGTGTTCTTGTGTTCCCCAATCCCACAATGGTTCATCTGACATCTTTCTCCTCTTGTTCCCAAGAGCTTGGATGTGAATAAGATAGAGACAGGGGGTTGTTCTCTTCCCCATCAGAACAATTAATAGTTTTCAATTTTGACTGTGCAACCCGAAGTATCCATTCATCGAAAAGTGGAACCTCACTACCCAAGACCATTTGCACAGGAAGGTTAGGTATCACTGCTACCAGTAACAATGTTTCCCTTCCCAATCTAGTAACATCCAGTTTGGTCAAGGGATGTCCTTTAACCTGCCCATGAACCCATCATATATTCCTCTGTCCCGAGGTTTTCCATTCTAGAGGAAGAATGGTACTTACAGCAGAGCCTTCACTTCCGGTATCTAACTGAGCCGACGTTGTCTTCTGCTATATAACTACTGGGATGCAATCATCATTTTTCTCCCCTTCACAAAGCATTACCTCAGGATTTCCACTAAATATTGTCATTTGGAATTAACGTAAATGGTACTTCTAATAGGAGAGTCAGGTTTTTCTTTACCCTTTCTTTCTTTTAAGATTGATGGAAAATCCAAGGGACATTGATATATGGACTGTTCACAACTCCCACATATAAAAAATCCAAACTCTATGGGAGAATTATTTTCTACAAAATCAAAATCTCTGAAATGTGTGTAATCAAGATTTCTGTGAACTTCTGCCATAGATTCCTGAGATGTATATAGACCTGGGGTAATTCATCAGGAGATTTATTTTGATAACTATTGCCACTATTGGAGTAGAAACATTTTCTAGACATGGTTTGTTCAGGTGCAAAACAAGTCATCATGTTATATGATTTTCACTCTCTTCGGCACTAAACTCGCACTTGGCTTCATTCACCAAACAAGAAGCAAAACATGTTCCAGATGTACTGTCGAATATCATTTTGATAGGTTTAGGTTGAAATTACCTAAAAAAAAAAAAAAAATGGTCGCATTGACCAAAGGTTCTAAAAATGCTACCACCAGAGGTTCAAACACCAAAAGTTCGAACCTTTGTTGGTAGCATTGAAAAAAAAAACGGGGGCTGCGGGGGTGTCCCCCGCATCGCCCCGCTCACTATACTTCATGGGACACCCCCCGCAGCCTTCCGTTACAGAAAAAAGAAAAGAAAAGGGGACCCTGCAGCGCCGGTTCCCAATCACGGAAGTGAAAGGGAACTGGCGCTGCAGGAAACCAGCGTGAAGATGAAGGAAAGTGGCGTTTGGTTATGTTGGGGGTGTGGGTTTGGGTGTGCTGAGGGTATGGGTGGGGGGTGTGTTGTGTATGTGTGGGTGTGAAAATGTATGTGTGTTTGCAGGGGCGTTGCTAGGGGGGGCTAAGGGGGCTATAGCCCCTGATCTTTTGGTTGTAGCCCCGGATAGAATCTCAGGAGCTACAGCCAAAAGACTGGCTAGCCCCCAGTCCCAACAGTTCCGACATCAGCGTAGCCCCGGGTCTTTTCCAGACTTAGCAACTCCCCTGTGTGTTTGCATGAGAAAGATGCAAACATTTGGTAGTTCGCACCTTTCTCATGCGAACGATTTGCTAACGATTTGCCCGCGGTACTTTCATCCCTCCTTATTCCAAGTCTCCCAAGCAACAATGTATATATCAACCTTCCTACTCTATCACTTCTATGTATCTCACTGGAGTTAGTTGACGTGTTTAGAAGCATAACTTTTAACTCCTTACCACAGGAAATCAAGGGATATATTTTCAATCATGTTTCTTGTGCAGGGATAATGTTGGCAGACAGGAAACTCGATTTCTAATAGTAAAGAAATTGAGTGTGTCCTTTCTGTGGATTATATACCTTTGAGGAAAGAACCAATGATAAATGTTACCTTCTACCGGTTGTCTTACAGGACTGATGGCCTGTCCTGAAAGTTTGTAAAAAGCTAAGCCTACATTTATTTTAAAAGCTCAGTGATTATGAAAGCCCTCTCTTAATCTTCATGTTCCCTTGATTGAAATGGGGTCCAAATTATTTCCTTCCCCAGTATTGGATTTTTTAGAGTTCGGTTCTAATGATGGTACATATGATTGAAACAAGGGAGGAGTATGTCCATACCAATCTTCTTCCGACTCAATATCCGTAGGGTTAGTATCTACCGTATTCACGTTGGATCCCCAGTTTGTATCAACTGATTCCTATCCCACATCTGACACCATGGGCCTCATTAGGACCCTGGTGGTGATGGTATGAACAGTGCCAGTAAGGCACCGGCCCCATTGATAGCATCCCGCCGCATTACGAGTTTTGCTCACGGATTCCTGACAGCTGCCAGGTCTTACCTGTCGGGCTGTGCGGCACCCGCGAGTATAACTCGTAATTGCTCCGGCACCGTTATCAATGCTCCCCACGCTCCCCACCCCGGCAACACCACCACCGGCAAATGGGCAATTACCGGCCCATTCATCTCCTAATGAGCCGGTTATTGCCCAATCGCGGGAGGCGGTGCCAGTATGCTCGTAATGAGACCCCAAATGTCAGGGGTCAGAAATGTGAGGCGGACCACATGATAAGGTTTTCCACAAGAAGCCATGTTATTAACTTAAAAGGGTGTAATAAACGCCTCGCTTTCCCTAACCTAATGTGGGTTTCCCTGCCTATGAAACTAAGACCAAAGGAAAACACTCATATTATCGCATTTCTCCTAGCCCAACCCTCATGTTTCCTTGGGGGCCCTCTCATACCAAGTGACACAGCCGGCTAATACCTCCCCAATGGTTAGAATCAGGAAGCGTATGCCTTCCCCATGCCTCCTGGGGAGAGACCTTAGGTAGGGATTCTGTGAGGATTCTGAAGGATTCATCACACTACTCTCAAATATTCTACTTGCCCTAAAACAGAGCTATATACAACGTACCCCTAATGCAACAAAACACTATTCAGAACTTTCAGAAACTACTACAAACTACACATATTTAACAAGAAACCAAACCATCCACAAAATATACACACACCTAGACCCACCTCAAAACTACCACCAAAGACTGCAAACCAGCACACAGTGACCATTTTCTCTGAACTGAAGCTGCCAACCGCACATCAGAAATCTTGTACTTTTCCCACTCCTTCCCACTAACAATACCCTAAGCTCTCTTTCCATTTTAGATCCAACAGAGCACCAAGAGACAGCGCAAGTGGCAAAGGTGTGAGGTACAAGACCAATTAATATTAACATAATGTATTCGTTTAGTCAATCTGAACCTAGTCTAGTGACAGTCTAGGTTTCTTAGACATTACTTTGAGTAATGGACATGCGTTTCCACTGCTGCAGTTCCTGAGTAGTTACTGAGAACCAGTATTTTTAGTCCCACAAATCTCTTTGCTATCATTGACATTGATTTGGCAATTGCTGGTTGCCTGGTTATTAATCTTATGCTATTAGTATTGCTCAAAAACATATGTATTTTGTGTGTTACTTAGTTTAATGTGAGCTTCTATTACACTTGCAAATATATTTCACTTTGCTTATTGATACAATAGATCTTTTTGAAAGACAGTCCATGTTGTAGAATTTGCAGGCGCACTACTGACAGTAACCATGCAAGCAGTTTTAAAATGTGGCCCCAGGGATGTTCACCCTGCTAGATATTAGCATAGCTCTTATTATCGGCAAAGAAGACCTGGAAAAGAGACCGAAAGCCTGTGTGTGCAAAGCAGAGGTGGGAAAAGATAGGAATCATTATCTGTGACATTGCAGAGTGTTTGGTTCCTGAACCAGGCATAAAAGGAAGGCTTAAGTTGTGACCTTCATCTTAGGGGTAGGGCTATTATCTCTGGTCAAAAACAAACTACTTGGGAGAGCCGGGTATTCTGATGAAACATCGCTTATTCCGCTTCTGGCACACACTCTACCAGTAAAATATGCAATGGGAAGAAACTTGGGTAAGCAGAAAAGCTAGATCTTAATTGCTTTGGATCCTTCCATGCCTAAACTTAGTGTCAGATGCTTAACCACCGACATAATGGATTGACTTGCAGATGTGGTGGTTTCAGTCTGCCATTGATCTTCTTTCTGAAAAGTGAAACAAAATACTGGTAATCTTAGTCATGACCCACGTGGCAGATGTTTACTAGTGAACCAATAAGGGAATCCTGGATATGCAGCTGTGCCTCTAGATTCATTCGTCTTCTGTCTTACTCAGTACAAAGAAGGGACTGAGAATGGCTCCCCACTATCCCTGCACAAGCTTTAAGGTCCATCCTGACTGACACACTAATATTACTAAGGAATTCCCACTTTCGAGAAGATGTTATGTTGTGTCATGTTATCAGGTCGGGAGGATAGCTCAGGGGCAATGTGTTTGTCTGTCTTGGAAGCTAGACAATGAAAAGCAACACAGGTTCGAATCCCAGTCCCCCTCTCAGAGGCTGGTCTCTGGTATTAAGCGAGTTACAAAAGATTAATTAATTAATTGGGTTTATACTGATCTCCGCTGCAATTTGAATGGCCTTTTGCTGCTCTGACCAATTTGAAATAGAGGAGGACTTGTTTGGTTAATGGGAAAAGAGGGAAAATGCAAGATAGCTTTGCTGTTGTATTCATGCATGTAGTGTGGAAGTACCTGAATCTGGAAGTACACTGTCTGTGTACCTGTTTCTAGATGGTTTGTGTGGCAAGCACTTAAGGTACTTGTGCTAAGAGGCAGGGAGCCTCCTTTCTCTGTAGTGTGAAGATGCATTGGTCAGGGAAGTGATATATAAGTTGGTTAGAGATGTTAGCATTCTGATGTTTGATGCCTCCCGGAAGAGGTGTTAATTTGCTACCTGTGAATGGTTTAGTTGGTATGCCTGTTGGAACATAGAATGTAACTGTGTTAATGTGCAGAACACTGAGCAGAGACCTCAAGGGACATTCGGGGCGTCCATCTGGTGTTCTCTGCTAAATTCCTATTAATGGTGTGGCACTGGTAGGGTCATTGTGAGAAGAACTCAGGCTCCCTTGAATGGCTGGTGTTCTAGCAGTTTTCATCTTGCAGTGCTTGGTCATACAGGAGCAGGCAGCAGTGGGTATCAAGTCAACACTGGAATGATTTGCTGTGTGGCGACTGGGAGCAAAATCATAGAACAGCAGATTTGTGATGGGGTACGTGGGAAAAATATAACAGTTTGACAACCAGGAGTAAAACCAGAAAAGGATTAAACTGCAGTGGGACACACACAGTGTAAACATTATCTAATTGTAGGGGGCTGTCATTCCAGATATACGAAGAGCGAGTCAGGGTTTATCATTTGCACACAGCATCAACTGTGCCCACCGCGGGTGTCCTGGAGTGAAGAATTTGATCAGATAAAAAGTAATGGGCTGCCCCTCATACACTCCTTAATGATGCACAGATTGGGGTTCATAAAGAATTGTTGACCATGCATAATTTGCTTTTATTGATTTTTGCTGTCAATTGTCAAAATTGCACAAAGGAAACCTGCCTGCAATTTGCTTAAAATGCACAGGAAATGTGCCTTGTAATACATCAGTATTAGAATGGGCAAGTTTACTGGCAGAATTAGCATATTTAAAGGCCTTAAACAAGGTGGTCTGCTGGCTCCATTTTTTGTAATATTTACATGGCTGATTTGCAATTCTCACTACAAAAATCTCATGCATTTTCCACCTACAATTGGTAGTCAACACTTTTTACGGTCATCGTATCCGGATGATATTGTATTATCCGATCATGCAGAAATTGGTCTTCAGAGATCATTAAACCTGCTGATCTCTTATGCCACAATCAATCATGTATTTAGAACTATGCTAAAAAGTAAAATTATGATCTTTACTAGTAGGAAATACAAATGCAAGCATAAAAACAAATTAGGATCGCAGTTAGCGGAGCAGGTTTTTGACACGTGATTGAATAGAAGAACTTGGCATTAGAGGTGAGCAATGGCAGTTCAGAGTTACATTTGATCGCAAAAAGAGCAAGAAAAAGCTGCCAATCTGGGCACGATTCTTAGAGGAATTGACTGTAAGCCAGGAGGTTATTCTTTATCCCCCATGTTGATGGCAGATAAAGGTTTATTCCCGCGTTTACATATGGCATAGAAGCCTTGAATAGCAACGTGGATGTTCCTTTAGCTAAAGTCCAGGGTACATTTTGGCATCCTTTCTTCTTAGGCTTGCCGTAGAGCAGGGCTATGCCTTGCCTCAAAATTGAGCTGGGGCCGGTCTCACTAAGTACACTGATTAAAATCAGAAGGGGCGCGTGTTTTGTGAAAATTCCTCGAGGTGTAAGAATTAAATCTGTTTTAAGAGAAGCAATATTACAAGACCGACCAATGGAGCTCAGAAAATGTCAAGAATTAAATGAAACCTTATTTGGTCAAATTGGTTTTGTGTTAAACACTAGTGCCTCCATTGAGGCAAACCTAATCGATTTTTAAGGGTAAAGCCAGAGTCTGATATTGAATTAATAACTGGAAGCTATTGTAAGCAAATCATCTACTAAGGGAATACATCAGGTACTTTGCATTGTTTGGTTCTCAAAATGACCGTTGTCATTTAGAGATTAGGCGTCTGTATGTGAAGTTCAGGCGTATTTCACTAGATTCTCTCAAGGTTGTTGGCCTAAGGCTCAAGATTTTGAAAGCAATGGCTCAAGATTTTGAAAGCAATGTGTCTTTGTAAACTGTGTAAAAGGTTGACTGTCCTGGAGACCACCACACACATGTTCTCCATTGCCCAGCACATGCACCGTACAGGATAAAATGGATTTGAAAGTGTGTTGTCAGCGAGGGTTCTTTAGGCACAGACCTTTCCTGGTCTTGTATACATGGGAGGCAATTGAGGCTGAAACAGGCTGTGGCAGAGGTTTGGCTATCTATTCAGACTTGCTTGCCTGGTTGAAATGGAGGGGACCTCAATGAGCAACACGTTTTTAGTGATTTGTGTGTCACTTTTTTTCCTTTTTAAATTGTTGGTGATAAATGTTTTAAATGTAAGGTTCCACACGTGTTTACATTTTATATTTTCTTGATGTAGAGTGTATAAGGTGTGTTTGTAAACATTAATATATTTAATAATTAATAAAGAAGTTACATGCTCACCCATCAACGGCTATTTGCACCTCAGAAAATGGGTGAGGGGCTGCCTTTCTGGAATGAGCTAGTGTCCAGCCTGGTCTGTTCCCATTCACATGATTTGATCAGATTTCTAGGACGAGTGTCAATATAGCGTTTGTGTAGTTTTGAAGCGTGTTTCTAAATCTATGCAGTTAAGTATGTTTTGACCATGCAGAAACATTTTGAATCCTTGTCATTTTCAAATGCATTTGGAGTAAAGCACTATATAAATGTCAAATAAATACAAATAATCAGACAATGGCTTGAGCTCATCACTATTCCTAATTGGTAGAAAACCTGAATCCTGTCTCTGCAGTTGAATTTATTTGCACATACAAACATGTTTCGTAGTTTGATATTAGGACGTTCGTGTGGGAATTTCTGTGTGGTGGGTGGCGGGGATCTGAACATTTTCTAGTGATACTATTACTGACCCTCGAAATACAGTATGTTGTGGGAGCTGCCATAACATGGAGACCGTCTTCTCACACCTGGCGCCATATCCACACAATAGTTCTGGATACAAAAAGGGGCTTCACATGCCCAGAGGCCCGTTTACAACCCAGATTTGCAACTTAGCACCCCCCAGAAACGCAGACCGACTACCAGACTCTTTTCCTCCTGCACTCTTTCTTTAGCTCTGTCTTACAATGTCAAGTATCTAAGAAGCACTGGCAAAGCCAATAGTTTTGCCATGTGTGTTTGCCCCATAAAGAACTGGCCCAGCTTAAAGGACATGCAAGCTGAAGTGCCAGGTGATCACATAAGTATTACAAGTGTGAGCCTTTGATGGCTGATTAAATACTTTAAACTTTTTCTGCAGCTGAAAGATGAAGCCTGCCGCTTATAATGCCCACTAAGTATACCCATACCATACTTTTGATCCCTGTACCATCCAGCATGACCTCTTCAATTGTGTAAAAACATGCCATCAAGCCCCATAAACACTGTCCAACAGAATACTTCAACACCTAGGCCATCATGGCGCACCCTGCGCCACCTGACTCACTAGATGCCATCCACCCCTCTCCTCCCTGCCACTCTGTACAGCTGTGCCCCTCCTCCCAGCCCATCTGTATCCTAACGCACGCTATATATCTGTTCTGTTGTTACCTCTGAAAAGCGATCCGTTCTGCATCTGTACTGTGGTATACTTATGTAAAGCGCTCAGTTGTGTATCTGTATTATTATATACCTCTGTAAAGCGCTATATTGCTTCTCGAAGCTAGGTCTGCGCTCAATAAATACCCTAATGAAAATATTAAAGTGTAACCCTTAACAAACTTCCTACAGGGCTATAGAGTGGACCATCCTACTTGATGTGCGATAAGGTACATGATATACATGTGCAGGTGGGCATGAACTCATTGGAAACTACCATTTGCCACAAGGTGAGACTATTGTGTTGTACGAAGACCGTGCACCTGTATAGCAGCCATGTCCATTCAAAGAGCGCTTTACGTTTCATGTAAACATGCTAGTTATCACTAACGTTATAACTGATATAAGGAAGATCTGGTGCTGAAACATTTGAGGAGCATTCTGGCCTTACCATTTGCCAACTAAACCAGCTGCTCTCCCCAGTGCTTTACTGCAAATGTCATGCCTAATAACGGAGCTTAAAATCCATGTATACCTAGAACCCTCCAACCAAATGATGCGCCCGTGTGGCTTACGGTTTGATTTTTTTCAGCATAACCGTGAACCTGTCATAGATTACATTAGATGGTATGTGATCAGTGTTCTGCCCCTTTGCACACTTCCCTTTGGGCTTTTGCAATCCATTGTGCCATTTTCCGCAGTTAGCGGGAAAGGAAAGGGCAAGAAAGAGAGAGCAGGCAAGAGAGCTAGTGCTACAGAAAGATAGACCAGGAGGGGCGGGGCGTATGGAGGTGGATAGATAAATGGAGCAATTGTGACACCCTTGTCAAAAGGGGATGGGAACCCCTCTCAGCCTGGAATCAGTGATCAAAGTGAGCAGGAACGGTCGGGAGCGATGTTCCACTACTTTTATTTTTTCTGTTTACCATTGTCTACTTTTTACAACCATATTCACTATTTCAGATAGAGGAT
Organism: Ambystoma mexicanum; assembly: GCF_040938575.1. Classification (NCBI taxonomy): domain Eukaryota; kingdom Metazoa; phylum Chordata; class Amphibia; order Caudata; family Ambystomatidae; genus Ambystoma; species Ambystoma mexicanum. Next base: position 520,788,154 of record NC_090933.1, read on the forward strand.
TTCAGAAGTTCCGAGGCCTACCCCGGACATGGCCCAGGAGAAAGGAAACTCGACGCCCGGGAAGCTGTTCAGGACCTGCCCTGGATGCCAGCTTCAGAATGTTTTCAAGGAGGACGAGCATTCGTTATGTCTCTACTGTCTCCATGAGGACAAGACGCACACGGAGAAGGACTGTGCGTTTTGTGGGAACATACAGCGTACAGAAGGTGACGATGGCCGTAATTCACCCTGCTAAGACCTCGATTGAGGTTGTCGCCGTGGCCCTGGCTCAGCCTGTGGAGGCTACACTGCAGTGGAGGCGACCTCAGGACCCAGAGTCTCCCTGCCACCGCGGAGGGAGTCGTCTTTCAGGCCCATTGAGAAGACCCCCACGAAGTCCTCATTGGAAAAGGTGGGGGAGGGGCTGGTGGCCATCGTGGATACGGACACGACCTCTGAAGAAGGCCACGCCGCCGGCAAAGAGGGACCGGTACGAGAAGAAGTACCGGGTCCCCAACGCTGCCCCCTTGTGCCTTCGGGTTGCAACCTACCCCGGATTCGGTCATCTCGGCGGCGTCAAAGAAGAAAGCTGGGGGTGCATCGGCCTCGACATCAACTTCCCCGCCGGATGGCGAGGGCAGGAAGCTGGACACAATGGGACGACGGCAAAAGGACTGAGGCCCTTGAAATCCTACAGGAAGGCGAGATTGCTTCGGACCACGCCATCACGGTGACAACGGACATCGCGACACCGGTTTCTGTCAGTTGGGCAGCGGCGTTTGCTTGAGACGACGAGGATGGCTCAAGGCCACGGATTTCTGCCAGGACGTACAAACCAAAGTTTTGGACATGCCCTTCGACGGGAAGAACCTGTTTGGGAAGGCGGTTGATGAGTCCCTTCAGGCCATCAAGACAGACACAGAGACTGCCCGGGCACTGGGAGTGCTCCAACAACGACGGCCGTCCTTTCGGAGCTCCGGAGGCAGACAAGGTGCCTCCAAGGGATCTGGCAGTGGCTCCTCCACGTACCGCCTAGCGGCAAGATCTTCGTCCCAGGAAGCCTACAGGGGACGCGGCAAGTCAGGTGGTGCCTGTCGTTGACAGGGAGGTCAAGGAGGCAAGGCGGTCTCCAAACAAGATTGAATCGACCGTGGGGTCGGGTCCCCGCCGAGGCACCCCGGCTGGCGAGCTTCGTCAGCATGTGGGAGTCCATCTCCTACCGACCGTTGGGTGCTGGACCACCTGGCCCAAGGGTACGCCCTCGAGTTTCAGAAGAAGTGCCCTCGCGTTCCACCCGTGGCTAGGAAGGAAAATCACGTCCCTCAACTACTGTTGGAAGTAAGGGCGATGCTCAAGAAGGGTGCCATCGAGCTCGTCCCAAAGAGGCTTTGGGGCTCCGGAGTTTACTCAAGGTACTTCCTCGTAAAAAAGAAGACAGGTGGATGGCGCCCCATCCTGGACCTGCGACGACTGAGCAAGTACATCAAGGCACAGAAGTTCCGTATGGTCACCCTCCAGCACGTGCTGGGACAGCTGGAGGAGGGCGATTTCCTGTCGTCGTTGGACTTGGAGGATGCGTACTTCCACATCCCCATTCTAAAAAGACACCGAAAGTTCCTCAGGTTCGTGGTCCAAGGGCGGCACTACCAGTTCAAGGCCCTCCCGTTCGGATTGAAGTCGGCACCCATGGTGTTCACCAAGTGCCTCGCACTGGTGGCGGCGCGGCTGCACCTACACGGGATCCACGTCTACCCCTACCTGGACGACTGACTCATCCGGGCAAGGACAAGGGAGCTCGCCGTGGAGCACACTGCGAAGACCGTCCAGCTGCTCACGGACCTGGGATTCTCCATCAACTTTCCAAAATCCCACCTGGTTCCGTCGCAAGTCGCCCCGATTCTGGGAGCCAAGCTCGACACAGTGGCGCGGCTGGCCTCGCCGTCGGAGGAAAGGACCAGGACCATTCTGGGCAAGGTGCAGCGTCTGCTGGCCACGGACATGGCCAGGGTAAGATCTATCAAGTCCCTCCTCGGGATGATGTCCTCCTCCATTTATCTGGTGCGCCTTTGCAGGCTTAGGAAGCGCCCCCTACAAGAGTTCCTCGACGCCCGTTGGGTCCAGTCGACGGGCAGCTTTGAGGACAGGATCCCTCTCAACGAGACGTTCCGTCAGTCGATCCGGTGGTGGGGTGCCCGCTCCCATCTGTCGGCGGGCACGGACTTTCAGACCCCAGCTCACCAGGTGACAGTGACGACGGACGCCTCCCTGGTAGGTTGGGGAGCGCACTCCAGAGATCTTCATACAAGAGGCCTTTGCTCCCGGAGGAGAAGTCACTCCACATCAACATCTTGGAGCTCCGCGCAGTGCTCTGGGCCCTCAGGTCCTTTCTTCCGTCCCTCAAGGGCAAGGTGGTGAGGATCTTCACCGACAACACCACCACGATGTTCTACATCCGGAAGCAGGGCGGAACCAGGTCCCCGGCCCTATCCAAGGAAGCCCAGGATCTGTGGCATTGGGCCGTCGCCCAAGGGATGTTTCTGGTGCCTCTTCATCTGGCAGGAATAAAAAACACAATCGCCGACTCACTCAGCAGGGAGCTGCGCTCGTGCCACGAGTGGGAACTACGCCAGGATCAAGTGGATCGACTCTTCCGACGATGGGGCGAACCCAAAATTGATCTCTTTGCGACGGCGACAAATTCCAAGTGCCGGAGGTTCGCCAGCAGGTTCCCCCAGCCGAGGAGCATGGGCGATGCTTTCTCATTCCCCTGGGACGGCCTATTTCTTTATGCGTTCCCCCCGCTGCCTTTGCTGCTCCGGCTCATGAACCAGCTCAAGAGGTCCCGGTGCAGGATGATCCTCGGCGCACCGGCGTGGTCGAGACAGATCCGGTTCCCGGACCTTCTGGACTTGTCAACGTCCACACCAGTCAAGCTGCCGACGGACGCAGACCTTCTCTCCAGAGAAGGAGGTGCCATTTTTCACCACAACCTGGAGTCGCTGAACTTGCAGGCCTGGCTCTTGCAGCACTAGAGTTTGGAGGGTACGACATCCCGGCCGACTGCAGAGAGGTTCTTGCAAAGGCCAGGGCGTCCTCAACTCTCAAGTGCTACAGACATAAATGGAAGAGGTTCTGTGTCTGGTGCCGTGCACAGAAGATTAACCCTCTGCGGATTACGGCCCCTCAAGTACTGCCGTACCTACTGTCGCTGGCCAAAGCTGGACTGGCTCACGCCTCCATCAAAATACATCTGGCTGCAATCTCCCGATATACCAGGACTACGGGACGGGCGTCCTTGTGGTCTCATCGCCTGGTGAAAGAATTCATGAAGGGGCTATTCCGATCATTCCCGCCGGTGAAGGCTCCTGCCCCGGCGTGGGAGCTTAATGTGGTGCTAACCAGGCTCATGGGGGCCCCATTCGAGCCTATGCATTCGGCGCCTTTGAAGTTCCTGTCATGGAAGACAGCTTTCCTCGTGGCCATCGCCTCCGCACGACGAGTGGGAGAGATCCAGGCCCTATCTTGCAAGCCTCCATACTTGACTTTTCATGACACGAGGGTGGTGCTGAGTGCGCACCCCTCCTTTATGCCCAAGGTGCCGTCGGACTTCCACCTCAACAAGCCCTTGGTGTTGTCAGTTTTCTTCCCGTCGCCTTCGTCGCCGGCCGAGAGGACTTTGCACTCGCTGGATGTAGCTAGAGCGCTGAAGTTCTACGTGGACCGCACGAAGATTTTTCGGAAGACATCACAGCTGTTTGTGAACTTTGGGACTGTGAATCAAGGGAAGGCTCTCTCGAAGACTTCCATTTCCAGATGGCTCTCTGGCTGCATCATGCACTGTCACCGGTTGGCAAACCGACCGCTGCCCGGCCGTCCGAGAGCCCATTCGACCAGAGCGATCGCTGCTACCACGGCGTTCCTGTCTGGTGTGCACCTGCTGGACATCTGCAGGGCTGCGACGTGGAGGTCGACGCACACCTTCACAAGATTCTACTGCGTCGATCGGGACTCCAGGGAGGAGTCCAGGGTCGACCAAGCAGTGCTGCGCAACCTGTTCGCCTAAGGTGAGCCTGGTGAGGAGGTAAGAGATGCTTAATGTTGAGTTGTTGTATTGCTTAATGTTGAGCCTATTGCCACCTCCCGTGGTTGTGCATGTGTGTACTGCTATGTATTCTCTTATTCATGAGCATGTGAATCCATGCCAGACCCCATGCTGGAGAAGGAACAAGTTACTTAGCTGTAACTGTTGTTCTCCAGCATGGGTCTGGCATGGATTCACATGCAAACCCTCCCGCCTACCCCTCTGCGGCTCTTCACTTGGTCATACTGCCACTTTACGTGCTACCAAATCTGAGGATGGCTGCCAGAGGCGGGGCTTAGGGAGAGGGCAGTCATTGGCTGGGGACAGTATGACCCAGAGACCAGTGATTGGTTACTACTAAGAAAGACAGGTCAGAAACGAAACTGATACTGATTTTTTTCTATACCGAGGATTCCCGGCCTGACGACGGGGAATATTCATGAGCATGTGAATGCATGCCCGACCCATGCTGGAGAACAACAGTTACAGGTAAGTAATTTGTTCCTTAACACGAGAAATCGGGGTGAGACGCAACATGACTGATCCTTTGTATGCTTATTGTCATTTTTGCAATGAACCAAACACGCCTGAGACCCTTACGTATCCTTTACTGCATTGTCCACAATTGTTGACACTTCAGTTGCTATATTGTAGTAACTTTGTTAATAGTATTAATTTTCTTGAAAGTTAAATATTATGGACTAGTTGCTTAAGGGGATATCCTAGTTCGGTGGCACGAGCGTTGGTGAGGTTCATCAATTGTTTGGAGTTAGACAAATAGTTACTTTGTGATCATTTGACTCTAAGAATATGAATTGACAATTTGTGTATGAATATTAATTGTACATTTAGTGTGATTTTTTTTTAATATAGTTGTTATGATATGTAGTGTCCATTTAATGCTGTGTTCTTGTATTGTTAAGATTGACCATGTTTCAACCTATAACCAAAAATAAATAATGAGTACAGTCGAGAGTATCACTAGTGGGGGATTAGTACTAATGTGGAGAGGGATGATAGTTGTAGTGGGGAGAGGAGGAGTAGTATTGTGGAGGAGGAAATAGTGTGGCAGAGAGTTCGGGACTGTGGACAGAGTAGTAAATCCAAATGGTGGGGCGAGGCACAGAAGGAGGGAGAGACATCAGAGGGACAGAGGAGGAGGTGGAGGAGATAGAGCGTAGAGTTGGGTGGAGTTAAAGGAGGAGAGCAGTGAGGTGAGAACACCAGGCAGTGAGAGGGAAAGGAAGACAGCGTGATAGAAGGAAGACCAAATTGGGCGGAGTATCTGCAAGGCGCAATCCTATACCCTTTAGATCACTAACCACTGGATGAAATAGATCCAGTTAAGGAAGTCCCTGAGGGAGTTTAGATAGTGATGACACGCTGCCTTTAGGTCCTCACTTCCAGTGTAAGTAAGATCTTAGATAGTAGGACTTATTAAGCAGTATCTACTAACCTAGGACTAGGCATGCCTGAATTAGGGAGGAGGTGCTTTTTGAGTTGAGGGAGTGATTCCTATAAGGCCCTTCGAAATATTAATAAAAATCCTTGCGGTGTCTCCGCGTTGAAGCATTCTCTGCGCCATCTTTGACACAATACAGAAGGAAACAAAGAGAGAGGAAACCGTGATTGAGAGAATGACTGTGACATAGAGACAGACTGACTAATCCATTGACACTGAGAAGCGAAAACACTGACTGAGATACTAACACTCACTGACACACTGGCAGAAACATTGTCACTGATACAGTAAGACTCCATACGATATAGGCAGTGTGAAGTTTCCAAGGAGATCGTCACCTCTCCCCAAGGGGGAGCCACCCACTTTGGGACTAGGGAGGTGAGCCTGAAACTGTTAACTTCCCCTAGGTGACCAGGTAAGCAGGATCCCTCTGGGGGTGATCCCCCCCCCCCCTTGGTGGACAGAAAAACTTCAGTGAAGGGGTACAAGTCATCCAGACTCATAACACCTTTATGGGATTTTTGGGAGCTAAGGTGTATGATAACCCTCTGTTCTCCAGCATGGGGTCTGGCATGGATTCACATGCTCATGAATATTCCCCGTCGTCAGGCTGGGAATCCTCGGTAAAGAAAAATCTGTTTCAGTGTCGTTTCTGAACTGTCTTTATCTTTCTACTAATAACCAATCACTGGTCTCTGGGTCATACTGCCCCCAGCCAATGACTGCCCTCTACCAAAGCCCCTCCTCTGGCAGCCATCTTCAGATTTTTACCGCACATTCAAGTGTTGGGAGTCCTCGTACTAAGCTCTCAAGCTTTTACTGCGTTTTGCGTTTTCCCAAAGAGTTTACTCTTTATTTTTTGGTCGAATCGAGCCTCAATCTCCACCGATTCATCTTCCAATTAACGGGGACCTGTTTAGGAAATTTCTGCGCCCCTCAAGGGTGATTTTTCGTCGAATATCACTTCTTGGAGGATTCCGGAAGATCTTTGAGGCCTACCCCGCGTGGACATGGCCCAAAACAAAGGAGACTCGACGCCCTTTGGATCCAAGCTGTATAGGATCTGCCCTGGATGTGGACTACCGAACGTCTTCAAGGAAGATGAGCACTACCGGTGCCTCTACTGCCTTCACAGCGACAAGTCCACGTGGAGGAAGACTGTGCATTCTGCAAGGACATGTCCATCCGGACCATGAAGGACCGTCGTAAATGACTCGCTGACTGGCTGGAGGCGAAGAGGCTAGCAGCAGGTGAGAAGAAGTCATCTGAGCGGTCTTCTAAGACCTTTGAGGGCGCTTCGGAGACGGGGGCCCAACAAAAGGCAAAGCACTGTGAGTCCGTGGGCACCGGGAGCGCCGTTGGTTCGGGCACCTCGGCTGCCAGGCACGGCACGATGTCACTGACGCCGTCAACCACGAGCCAACGCTCCGGCTCAGTGAAAAGGAAGTCGGAGAACCCGGGTAAACTTCGGGACAAGCCCCGGCCGGTCCTGACGGAGAAAGCCAAGGGGGAGCGAGGTGGTGACCCTCCCTCCAGGGTGAAGGCCTCAGAAGCGGCCAAGGTCGTGAAGGCCCCGATTCACCCTCAATTGAGGGATTTGTTGCGGCCCTGGCGAAGCCTGCGGAGGTGACCCCAGTGGAGACGACCTCCAGGCCTAGAGTTTCCCTGCCATCCCGGAGGGAATCATCTTTCCAGCCTATCGAAAAGACCCTGTGAAATCCCGGGCTGAGAAGGAGGGGGGGCGAGGTAGTCCTAACGGACTCAGATACCTCCTCCGAGGACGAGCTGTCTGTCATCAAGGCAACCCTGGTCAAGAGGTTCGAGGAGGTCAGGGCCTGCGGGAAGGAACCCGACGAGGTGGATGTAGAGAGCAAGGGTGGAGCCAACGAAGAACGGCAGGTTGAGGAGGAACCGGAGGAGCCTTTGCTGACGCTGCCATCTCAATCAATGCCAACACCACCGGACAGGTCAGGAGACATCTTGCTGACACTGCACACCTTGTGCACAGAGATAAGGCAAGGTTGCCCTTACCGCTGGCGGACGATCCAGCGGCGCCTGGACCGTCGGAGAGCCCTCCAGCCAAGCGGAGGCGAGTCCATCCACCCCCACCTTTCCATTCTTCACCTCCATACCCTCTGCCGAGTGATGAGACGGAGATGGCGACGACCTGGACAGACTACTGCGAAGACTACGGAACAGATCTCCCATCGCCCCCTCCCCAGGCATCCCCTCCCGACGAAATTGGCTCGTTTCACGCCATGATCACCAGGGCCTCAGAGCTTTTCCAACTACGCCCCGAAGAGCAGAAGAAGGAGGGATTCCTGTATCAACGACGGGAGGCCAAAAGGAAGACCGTACTCTCGGTCCCACTTTTGGACGACATCTGGGACGAGGGACTGTCCCTTCTGAAGAACCCGTCCACGGCCTCTGCGAAGAGAGACCTGTACGACAAGAAGTACTGGTCCCAGATTCCGCTCCTATGTGCCTCAGGGCGCAGCCACCCCCGGATTCAGTAGTCTCTGCGGCGGCCAAGAAGAAATCGGCTGGGGCGATGGCATAGACTTCCACTTCCCCGCTGGACTTCGAGGGGAAGAAGCTGGGCGCCATGGGACGTCGGGTCATCTCGTCGGCATTGACGACCATTAAGGCGGCCAACGCTCTTGCTATCGTGGCCCACTATGATAGGGAGCTGTGGTTTAAAATCGCCCCCCTCCTGGACTTCCTCCCGGACGACAAGAGAGCGGAGGCCCTCAAAATCCTGCAGGAGGCGAGGTGGCTTCTGATCACGCCATCACGGTAGCCACGGACATCACAAACACTGGTTTTTGTCAGATGGACAACAGCGTTTGCCTTCGCCGGTGCAGTTGGCTCAGGGCCACCGACTTCTGTCAGGACGTACAGACCAGGGTACTGGACAAGCCCTTCGACGGAAACAATCTGTTCGGCAAGGCAGTGAACGAGTCACTGCAGGCCATCAAGGCTGACAGCAAGACGGCCCGTGCCCTGAGCACGATACATCACCGACGGCCGTCCTTTCGGACCTCTGGAGGTAAGTCCCAAGGTGTCTCCAAAGGATTCAGCAGCAGCTCTTCGTCATACCACCAGACGGCTCATTCTTCATCGCAAGAAGCCTACAGAGGCCGCAACAAGGCCGGGGGACATCGTCACTGTTGCCAAGGGGCCCAAGGGGGCAAGGCCTCGGCAAAGCAGGACTGAACCGGCCATGACGTCGGGGCCCCACCCGAGCACCCCGGTGGGAGGCCGGCTGGCGAAATTCGTCAGCGTGTGGGAATCCATCTCCACCGACCGTTGGGTGCTGGATGCCCTGGCCCACTGGCACACTCTGGAGTTCCAAAGGAAGTGCCCAGACTCTCCATCGGTGGCCAGGGAAGAAAACCACATCCCACAACTACTTCTGGAGGTACGAGCGATGCTGGCAAAGGGTGCAATAGAATTCATCCCGAAGAGGCCCCGGGGCTCTGGAGTATACTCACGGTACTTCCTCGTCTGAAAGAAGACTAGCGGCCTATCCTGGACCTCCGCCGCCTCATCGGGTACATAAAATCCCAAAAATTCCAGATGGTCACCCTTCAACACATGCTGGGACAGCTGGAAGAAGGAGACTTCCTGTCGTCGCTGGAACTGGAAGATGCATACTTCCACATCCCCATACACAAAGGACATTGTAAGTTACTACGCTTTGTGGTCCAAGGGCGGCACTATCAGTTCAAGGCACTGCCCTTCAGTTTGAAGTCGCCAACAAGGGTCTTCACCAAGTGCCTGGAACCGGTGGCAGCACGGCTGCACCTGCAGGGGATCTAGGTCTACCCCTATCTGGACGTTTGGCTCATCCGAGCGAAGTTCAGGGAACTCGCCGTCGACCACACAGTGAGGATTGTTCCGCCTGCTCACAGAACTGGGGTTCTCGATCAACTTTGCGAAGTCCTGCTTGATGCCATCGCAGGACACCCTGTCCTAGGGGCCAGGCTCAACATGGTGGCACGGCTGGCTTCACTGTCGGAGGAGAGGATAAAGGCCATCCTGGGCAAGGTACAACGGCTGTTGGCCATGGAAGTAGCCAGGGTGAGGTCCATCAAGTCCCTGCTCGGCATGATGCCGTCATGCATCTACCTCGTGCGTCTGTGAAGGTTGCGGATGCGGCCACTGTGGGAGTTCCTCGACGCCAGTTGGATACAAGTGGCGGGAAGCTTCGAAGACAGGATCTCCCCTCAACGAGACTTTCCATCAAGTGATCTGGTGGTGGGGCACCCGCTTGCAACTCGCGGCGGGCATGGACTTCCAGACTCTAGCGCATCGGGAAACTGTGACAACGGACGCCTCCCTGAAGGGATGGGGCACGTACATCGGAGATCTCCACGCAAGAGGCCTTTGGCTCCCGGAGGAGAGGTCACTGCACATCAATGCACTGGAGCTCCGGGCCGAGTTCTGGGCCCTCAGGTCCTTCCTTCCGTTCCTCAAGGGCAAGGTGGTATGGGTCTTCATCGACAACACCACCACAATGTTCTACATCCGGAAACAGGGGGGCTCCAGATTTCAAGCTCTATCCAAGGAAGCGCAGGATCTGTGGCACTGTGACGTCTCCCAGGGGATGTTTCTGGTACACTTTCACCTGGCAGGAGTGAAGAACACCGTGGACGACTCACTCAGCAGGGAGCTGCGCTCTTGCCATGAGTGGGAACTTCGGCAAGGTGAAGTAGATCTCCTATTCCGACGATGGGGCAGTCCCCAGATGTATCTGTTCGCGACAGCGATGAACACCAAGTGCCAGAGTTTCACCAGCAGGTTTCCCTAGCCGGGGAACATGGGGGATGCATTCTCCTTCCCCTGGAATGCCCGTTCGTCTATGCATTCCCACCGTTGCCGTTGCCACTGCGACTCATCAGTCAACTCAGACGGTCCCGGTGCAGGATCATCCTCGTCGCACCGTCGTGGCTGAGGCAGATATGGTTCCCGGACCTTCTGGACATGTCAGTGTCCCCTCTGGTCAAGCTACCAATGAATGCGGATCTTCTCGCCAGGGAAGGAGGCGCGATCCTGCATCACGACCCAGGATCTCTGAACCTGCAGGCCTGGCTCCTTGCGCACTAGAATTTGGAGGCTACGATATACCAGCAGACTGCAAGGAGGCACTTGCCAAGGCCAGGGAATCCTCGACTCTTAAGTGCTATGGATATAAATGGAAGAGGTTCTCGGTCTGCTGCCGTGCACAGAACATCAACCCTCTATGGATTACAGCCCCTCAAGTGCTGCCGTACTTGCTGTCGCTTGCCAAGGCGGGGCTGGCACATGCCTCCATTAAAATGTATCTGGCGGCTATCTCCCGCTACACCAGAACTCTGGGGCGGTCGTCGCTGTGGTCTCACTGCCTGGTGAAGGAGTTCATGAAAGGACTGTTCCGCTCGTTCCTGCCGGTGTAGGCTCCGGCCCCGGCGTGGGAGCTCAACGTGGTGCTGACCAGGCTCATGGGTCCGCCATTCGAACCTTTGCATTCGGCACAGCTGAAATTCCTATTGTGGATGACGGCGTTTCTTGTGGCCATCACCTCCGCACAACGAGTGGCAGAGATCCAGGCCCGCTCCTGTAAGCCGCCTTACCCGACATTCCAGATGAGGGTAGTGCTAAGGACGCACCCCTCCGTCATGCCCAAGGTGCCGCCGGACTTCCACCTCAACGAGCCCTTGGTGTTGCCTGTTTTCTTCCCGTCGCCTTCGTCGCTGGCTGAGAGGACTTTGCCCTCGCTGGATGTAGCTAGAGCGCTGAAGTTCTACGTGGACCGCACAAATAGTTTTCTGAAGACATCACAGCTGTTTGTGAACTTTGGCCCTGTGAACCAAGTGAAGGCCCTCTGCAAGGCTTCCATTTCCAGATGGCTCTCCAGCTGCATCATGCACTGTCACCGGTTGGCAAGCCGACCGTTGCCGGCCGTCCGAGAGCCCATTCGACCAGAACGACTGCTGCTACTATGGTGTTCCTGTCTGGTGTGCCCCTGCTGGACATCTGCAGGGCAGCTACGTGGAGCTCAACGCACACCTTCATGAAATTCTACTATGTCGACTGGGATTCCAGGGAGGAGTCCAGAGTCAGCCAAGCAATGCTGCGCAACCTGTTCGCTTGAAGTTGAGCCTGGTGAGGAGGTAAAAGATGCTTAATGTTGAGTTGTTGAAATTCTTAATTTTGAGCCTTGCCACCTCCTGTGGTTGTGCATGTGTGTACTGCTATGTATTGTTGTATTCATGAGCATGTGAATCCATGCCAGACCACATGCTGGTGAAGGAACAAGTTGCTTACCTGGAATTGTTGTTCTCCAGCATGGGTCTGGTATGGATTCGCATGCGAACCCTCCCTCCAAACCCTCTGCGGCTCTTCTCTTGGTCCTACTGTCACTTTACGTGCTACCAAATCTGAAGATGGCAGACAGAGGAAGTGCTTAGGTTGAGGGCAGCCATTGGCTGGGGGCAGTATGACCCATAGACCAGTGATTGGTTATTAGTAGAAAGACAGTTCAGAAACGAAACTGAAACTGATTTTTTCTTTACAGAGGATTCCCAGCCTGACAACAGGGAATATTCATGAGCATGTGAATCCATGCCAGACCCGTGATGGAGAACAACAGTTAAAGGTAAGTAACTTATTCCATCCCTTTTGTAATGACTGACTCAGCTTCTGGCCCAAACCATCCCCAGGTCCCATGGAAGGTGGAGAGGGCCGACTATCTCTCTGGAGGAGCGTCCTTGAAAGAACCTGTCAGAGGAGCTGCTCTGCAAAGCCTGCAGAGTTCAGAGGAGGTGTGGCCGGTAAGTAAGGGAGGACTCCAGACTCGGCGTCCCAGCCAACGGTCTGCACTACTGCAATGCAGCAAGGTGCAACAGGTCGGTAACCGGAAATGTCCTGCCCAGCCGCGCAAATGAGAACAATGCACCTCCGAGAGCTGGCCATGACCTGAGGCGAAGCCACTGATGGGTTCCTGCATGGAGCTATGAGTGTCACAACCTGCTGAACACTGAGTCCAGTTGACGAGTTGTATAAGCAGCTCTGCGGCACAAGAAAGCCTGCACAGACTCTATATAACACTAACGAGGTGCACCACTTGTCAGAGACAGGTATGCAGTGGCTCAATTGGACCAGGAGGTTGGCGGCAAAGCAAGCAAGAGGGAGAAATGCCCCACAGCGGGGCGGGAGCCGAAAAGCCCTGCAGTGGGGAGAGAACCAAGAAGCCCCAAAGTGGGGAGTGCGAAAGAAACAAACCCTACAGTGGGGTGGGGCCCAGAAGCCTTGCAGTGGAGAGATAGAAAGAAACAAGCCCCACAGTGGGGTGAGAACCTAGAAGCCCCAGAGTAGGGAGCGAGAAAGAAACAATCCCCAGAATGGGGAGAGAACTGAGAAGCCTCGGGTTGGGAGTGTGGGGGGGGGGTGAAAGAGGGGTGCTCCAGTCCAGATTGTGGCAAGAAGGAAGAACCCCCAGAGAGGAGTGATAAGGACCAGAGCCCCAGATTGCAGAAGAGACTCAAAGACCCCGAGTAGGGGAAGCAAAAAGGCTACAGCCTCCCCTAAGAAGAAAGGACTGTGAGAAACCTAGAGTGGGGAAAAAAAGGCAAAGCGACCTGACTGGAGTCGCAGGACAGCCACCCAGCTATATAAAAGCTGAATGATTAGAATTGTACACATAGGCAAAGGGTTATGGTAATGAGACAAAGGGGTTGTGATCAGAGGCCAGCATCCATCCCCTTCATTGGGCAGTTCCCAAAGTTTGTGTGTGTTTGCCATTTGACAATGGCCAGGCATTTTCTGCTGGACTCCTGATACAGGGAAATCTGGCCCAAATGCAGGACTCGTGGCAAAGATCCTTGAGGCTCATGTAATAGAATGCTACACAAAATATTAATCTACACGGATATGTATTACAAAGGTTATGTTTCAATTAGTCATAGCCCCTCGTAGCATAGCCCTTTGGTGAGCCTGTTGATGACAACACTGGCTAATGCAGAAGCGTGCAGGGTTTTGGCCCGAGACTCCGCCAAATGACAAGCGAACAAGGAAGCCGGTCATATAAATGGATTCCCTGGATTATGGGGAAAACATACTTGCATGGATGATTTTGTAAAAAGGCTACTAGGTCTGCAGGACAGACCCAGCAAGTACTGGATGAGATATTGAAGCACAATTGTTTTGCGTTCCTGGGATGTTTGTGGTTGGGATAATCCACGGTATTTGCTTGTAACTGCTGGGTCATTTAGATAGGATGGCAAGTCATAATTGCTCACGCTTTACAATCTTCTATTCTTTAGCAGGAAGGGAGGGGGCGGGGGTCATTCCCGGGCTGCTTGGGATCTGCAGACTTGGTTAGACTGTGGCTTGAAAAATGTGCTGAAGAAGTGTTATGACACTAACTCTGCAGCCACACAAACTCTTCAAAACATTATGCATATATATTTTGTTTGTTCTAATATAAAAAAGTGTTTAAGAGAAAGTTGTAGTTAAAAGCCTATGGTTTCACACTCCTGTTGTTCTACTGATTATCAAGAAATACCTTCAGAAGATTGTTAAAACAGTGATTTAGGTAAAGCAATTGGCACGTCTGCCCATACACTTTTAAAATTGACAATGATCCACTATATTAGATTGCTGTTTTACACCCACGCACGCAACAGAGGAAACATGTATTTAATGTTCGAGCTTTATAAACCGGCTGCAGACATCATGCATATCCCTTGGGTGGGGGCAGACATGCCAAGTTTCTCGACCAGGTGGGAGGGAGATTTTGCTCCAGAAAGGGGGAGAAAGGAATTTCCCCATAGGATTGCATTGGGGTTTTCATTATTTTAGGCAGGAGCAAGTGCTGGAGATTGTCTCCCTCTGTTGGATATCATACTCCCCGCGAGCTGCGGGAGACTTGCATGTCTGTGGAAGGGGAGGGCGGCAAGGGTGGCAAGTTGCCCCTCCACCCCTAATGGCGGCTCTGCCCACTTCTGACGTAGGACCCTTTTCAGGATTTTGTAAGTTGTTCCTCTGATTAGCTGCCAATCATGTTTTTATGACCTCTCTTGGTTGATTAGCCTGCCTTTCATCTGGCCTGAGGGAGAAACCACTGGAGTAGATGGGCCTTAAATATCATTGGGTTGGGGGGGGGTCTAATGTTAAAAGTGGGCTTCCCAAATTGTGGCACACAGGTGTTTGCTAAATGCACTGCTTGCAATTTAACAAAAAAGGCATTCCTAATGTAAAAAACATGTTTTCTATCTTAATGCCACTTGTTGATTTCTTTAATCCGTTTCTTTTTTTGTGTGAATTCCCTCACAAATGCCCTGACATTTTTGTTCCTTTTCTATGAATAGATTGTCCCAGATATGTTAAGGGCTTGTCAATTTGCTCATTCAAAATTAAATGTTCCTATCAGTTATTTGGAAACTGAGCTGTGGGTTAATGAGTGCCAGCTTTTGAATGTAATCGTGGGGGAAGAAATGCCCCCATCCCTGCCATGAATATGAGCAAGCGACGGGCCCGACCTCTTGCCTGGTTGAACAGAGCATTTTCCAGCAAACAGTATTTGGAAGGAATTACAAAAAGCTGTAGTCTTTATCGGCAGCTTTAAACGTATAACAGCTCAACATCAGTCACTCAACCTGCTAAGCCACCCTGGTAGCTTTCTGCTTTAGGTCCTTGGATAAGGATTTACTAATTGTGCTTACAACCACTGCATTACCAACAATGTAGTTCATGTACGCGACTTTAAAGCCAATAGTGTTTCCTCTCCAGCCACACTGACACTGTGCAGATTCTCATTTAGGATGTAGTCAGAAATTGTATACATCTCTGCAGGGGGAAAGGGAGGTTCATGTCCCTGTTGCTAAAGTAGTAAGGGGGCAGTTGCCCCTTTCTGCCACTGTACTCGCATCTCTGGGTGATATCGCTTCTGTAAAATGGACTAGGCATTATTTGAAGCTGAGCAATTAATGATGTCCCTTCTCCTGAACTCGGTCTCTGCCTACATATTATATGAAGCCGATTCTTCTCGTTAAAGGTAAGCTGTCTCTGGCTTGTATACACATCATGCATAAAAAGAAGCTGTGTGCCTGCATCAAACAATAACTGAGATCATGTGACTATCGCATGCGAATAACCAAGTGAGAAGATTAAAGACGTCTTAAATTAGAGTTAGACCATGTCCGGTGTGGACTAAAAAACAATTGCATTCTAATACTTATAAAATTGGCTTTATGGTTTTAAACTAAAACTCCAATAACTGTACATTAGCATCTGTGGAGAGGCAGCAGCCAATCAAGAAAAATGGGCTATATCTTCCAACACAAGCCTGCTTTCCAACCCACCCCCCCGCCCCAACGTCTCCCCCCGAGTCTACTATTTGTTATCCTTTTGGCCACTGCCCCCAGCCCTGTGTCAACCCTCCCGCCCACCTCCTCCCCTCGCCTTCTTGGCCCGCACGCACACTCCCACTGTGAAGGCATCATGAAGCAAAACACAGACAACAGATTCAAAGTTCAAACAAAAATGATTTATTAAATCAAATGTCAGCAAGGTAGAAGGCCTAAGTTGCCCTATACTAAGGTGGGATTTCCCTACCTGGACGAAACTAAGGAAAGTCTAAGTCAAGGAGTTCAACTTAAAAGTCTGTGTCCAAAACCTAGTCTTGCCCTCTCAACTAAATCTAAACAATGTCTAGGGATGTCTGCTTCTTCCATCTCTTTGCATTCTTTTCAGCTAACCTTCCCCAAGTTGAAGAAAGTTCCACAAAAAGTCTCAAGATTACCTTTATTTCTTGTTTGTTTGTTTCTTTATTTATAGCGCGCCAGACCCGAAGGTATCGGGGCACGAGAACAAGAATACTTTAGGTTTACAGGTTACAAAGTTACATGGTTATAGAGATACAGGTCAGTACAAATACAGCACATAGTACATATGCATTTACAGGTATGGATTCACAGTAGTAGAGCAGGGTCCAGTTTGGTTACTAAGTCGATATCTGGTAATGCTAGGATTACTGATAATTTCCTTTAAGCCATTTGATGATATTTGATCTAAAGAGTGGGTAGGATTGGTCAGTCCTTAGGGTCGGTGGGAGGGAATTCCACAGTTGGGCCGCTTTGACGGGGAAGCTATTCCCTCCGGTTGTAGACATTTTGAAGTGGGGATCTAAGAGGCAATTTGTATAGGCTACTCTAGTAGGTCTGGATGTGACTCTTTGTCAGGTGTCTCGGTGCTAGGTTATTGAGGCATATAAATGTTAGGGATGCAGTTTTAAGTTTAATTTTGTCAACAGTGGAGAGCCAGTTGGATTGTCTTCTAATCGTTGATATGTGTTCTCTTTTAGAAATTCCGACTGCTGCTCTAAGGGCATTATTTTGCAGTATTTGAATTTTCTGAGCAATGTATGTGTTAGATCCCAGATAGAGAGTGTTGCAATAATCCAGTTTGGACAGCACAAGTGCTCTTGCCAAAGTGGTGCAACTGATTGTGGAAAGGTATGGTTTTGCTGATATGATCAACTTACACGTATAGGCTGTGGATGATGCCATAGCGTTCACCTGTTTAGCCAGGGTAAGGCTGGAGTCGAGGTAGAAACCTAATGTTTTTACCTCCTTGGCGACTTTAATTGAATGGCCATCTATAACAAAGGCTGTGTAGTCTTGGCTAAGTTTTTAAATATTAGGTGTAGTCCCCAGTATGATGAGTTCCGTTTTGTCATCTTTCAGGCATAGACCGTGAAGTGCCATCCATGCCTGGATGATGAGGTATATCATATTCACCAAGCCCAAATCCTGTTTGGAATCCCCGGAAAGTGGGTTGGGAATCTGTGTGTCATCAGCATAATTAGTGTAGATGACACCTAGAAGGTCCAGATCATCAAACTAAGGCTTAGTAAAAATGTTATACATGGTAGGGGAAACGTAAGAACCCTGGGGTACACCGCACGTAATGGGAGCAGGGTCTGCAGCTGCTGAGGTAGAGAAGACCCTCATAGTTCTTTCACTTAAAAAAGATTTGATCCATGCTATGGCTTGGTGAGAGAAGTCCTCTGCAGATTCTAAGTGGTTGCAGAGCACTTTGTGGTCCACCAGGTCAATTGCTGCTGAGAGATCCAGAAGGAGAAGCAAGGCAGTCTTCCCTTGGTCTCTAAGCTCATCGACCTGGGCCTTAAGATCAATAAGTGTTGTTTCTGTCCCATGCTATGGTCTGAAACCTGATTGCCGGGTGCCTAGGAGTTGTTGTAGCTCCAAAAATGTTTGAATCTGTATTTAGGCCACTCTATCTAATATCTGTAGTAGGAATAGCACCGTGGTGATGGGCCTATAATTTGTAGGTATAGCTGGGTCCAGTGATTGCTTCTTAAGGAGGGGGAGGACCCAAGATTCCTTGAGATTACTCAGTATATTGCCTGCGGAGAATGAAGCATTGATGAGTTGAGAGATAAATGGAGATAAATCTCTTGCAGCATCTTTTATTATTTGTGCAGGGCAGTTATCACCTCGACAGTTTGAATGTTTGAGTGATAATGTTATTTTTTCAACCTCCAGTATGGAGACGTTAGTATAATTAAATCGTTGTTCTGGTTCGGCAGTAATGTGTGATTTATCAAGTTGGGTAGTTGTGGGAGGTATGTTTAGTTTTTTCTTATCGATTTTGACTTGAAGTGTGGCAATTCTGTCAAAAAGGGCCTTCTGAATGATTTATTTTTGGCACAATTGTCAGGTACCGGGATGGGGTTCTCCAATTCCTTTAGTATTGTAGAGCTTCTTGGTGCCTGATTTGGCTTGCATTATTCTGTTGTCAAAGCTTTCTTTTTTTGCTCGCCGAATTTCATTTTTGTATTTTGTAGAGATATTGATGAGGGTGGCTTTGTAAGCCTCTGATGGTACTAGTCTCCAAGAAGATTCACACTTTCGTTTTTCTATTCTTTGTGATTTTAGGTAACGGGTAAACCAGGCATTTAGGTGTGCTCTAGGTTTACTGTTTTGCATTTGTAATGGGGCAGTAGTATCCAAGGCATTGGCCATGACTGTGATGAATTTGTTAACTAAGGTGGATGGATCTAGTGTGTCAGGCAGCGAGTTTAAGGTGGGGAGAATTAATGGTAATAACCTATCTGTAGTTATGTTTTTTTAAATTCCTTGTTCACATAGGGGGTGCTAGAGTATTATTTTGGGGTAAGAACATTTTAGCATCTATAGAGAAGGCTATAAGAGCATGGTCTGTCCATGCTTGTGGACTAATGGCGGTGATGGTTGTGTTGCAATTATGGTCAGCCACCCAATCAAGTGTCCGGCCTTTCTCGTGGGTGGGGTGTGTCACTTTTTGGGTGAATCCGAGATCTGAGAGGACATTAGCTATTTTAGTAGCTTATACATCTTTGTGATTATTGAATCCCAGGTTCAAGTCTCCTAGTAGAAGGGCTTGTGATGAGTTTTTTAGGTTATCTGAGAGGATGGTAGAGATGTCCTCCAATGGAGCCAATGCGGCCTGGTGGCCTGTAGATAAGGTCTATAGTAATAGTTTGTGAGTTGGATGTTAGGAGCTTGAGAGTTAAAGACTTGCAGGATTTGGTATACAGGGGTGTTTCTATTCTTATTGACAGATTAGTTTTGGCTAGGAACGCTATGCCTCCTCCATGGGAGTTAGTTCTATCTTCTCTAAAGATGGTGTAGTTGGTGGGCACAGCAAGCATTTGGGCAGGGCCAGCCGCTTGGTGTAGCCAAGTTTCGGTGATGACTAGGAAGTCATAGTTACCCATTTGTAAAATGTCAGCAATTTCTGTGGCATGGGCTATTAATGGCATGGCATTAATAAGTGCTCCTTCAAGGATGGGGCTTGATATGGGTAGCGTAGGTAGGGCAGGGCTAGTGTGTTTGGCTCAACTAGTTTCTCAAAGTTCAAAGCAATACAGTTCCACACAATCCTCGGATTTCCCTTTCCCATGTTCAAGGCAACACAGTTAAAAAAGAAAAGGGTCTTGGTCTTGAGGCGCTGTCCTCAAGACAGCATCTGCAATTCCTTGATTCTCATGGTTCCCTTCCCCAAGATTTCAACGTAGCAATTTATGCTTGTCTCTGGTTTTCAAAAGTTCAACTCTACTCCAAGTCAACTTGACCTTTCCTCTGGATTATATCAACAGTTCCCTTATCGTGTTCCTTCTTGGTGTATTTCACAATGTCTTTGGTTTTCACATTTTAGGGTTCCCTGGTCTAGGCGCAGTTGTCAGACCGCACGGTCCACCTATCACAGGCCATGCAACCAGGAACCCTAGGCTCTTCAGCCCCCACAGTATATGCAGCTTCACACTCTCTTGGCTTCTCCTGGTCAGCCTCTTGGCTTTGCCATAAAGGGGTTGCATGCTTTATACCAGTCTTTGACCTTAGCACATTATCTCCATTCATATAGTTTACTGTGTGGTGGTCTTCTCATCTCCCACCTCTCTGTCGCACTGTATCACATTTGTGCCTTTTTCTACATGTTATTTTCAAATAGGCACTTTCCCATTTGATTTTCATCAGTTAACAGCTTTGCCCACAAAGTTTTGCTCAACTCTGTATTAAAGGGGTGTGAATTTTCATTAAGTTCGGTATTCAATACGCTTCTTTTATAATGAGTGTTTCTCTTGTTCCCTTCAATTCGCTACATACCACTTTCATTAATCAGGGATACAAAGACTTGGTTTCCCAGTTCTGTAAATCTTCACACGCAACTTGCCTTTTAATTGCCATGTGAAGTAAATGCTCCTGCAATGGTCTGTTACTTACTTTCAGCTCGCGTGTCAGTTCAAATAAAGGGAATCGCTTTAACCATACTGCAGCGTTCATTTTCAGTGTTCACGTGCATAGCGGTTCTGGGTTTCGGGGCTCTGAGAAACTCACCAGCCTCTTTGAAGTAGCTGGGTTGCACAGCGAACCTCAAGGCGCAAACTGCTGCTGCCTCTGGCTACCCTACCAGGGCTTCGGACTGCCCCGTTTGGCACTTCAGTGCTTCTGCTGCACAACCTCTGCCACACAGACTACTAGCTTTGTGGCCATTCATGGGATAAGATTCACACGCCCAAGAATCCTCATTCCCGGCGTGCTCTGCTCCCAACAGCTTACTCGGTCTGCCACAGCCCTCACGGCTACCACGCCTCCTCTGCTTCAGATTGTTCACACCTGCCGTTGAAAGTAACAGCCTTTGCTCAGCCCTCACACAGGCCTCCCAGTTTCTGACTTGTTGCTCCTTTGGTCTTCTTTTGTACACCTTCAACGACTTAACATATTGCAGGTGGAAGCTCCCAATTAAACTTGCTTGCCCATAATTAAAGGCACATGCTGACCTTCACAGTACTTTGCAGGCATCTTCCTCGTCCCAGTAATAGAGTGGTGAAAGGAGCGAGTGTTCATTACTCCTAGTTGCCACTTCTTCGTCCCAGTACTGACATAGGTAAAGTGTGGGGAGAGGTTATACAATAGCCTATAAAGGCTAGGGGAGGATTAGGTTGACCTTCAATAGAAAAAGGGGGATACATGTCTCACCTTTGGGTACCACACTCTTATTCCCCATGCATCCTCCACCCAGATGATCCTCCCTCGCTTCTCCACCTCCAGGGTCAGGATCCAAAAGCGTGGGCCTTTCCCTGGCAAATGAGAAGAGGATTTAAGGGGGGAGTAGGAGTGAGGATAGCCTCCTGTTTCTCACACCACCCTCTCACTTGTGAATGCCATCCTTCATAGCTCCTTTCTCCACAGTCAGCCCAGCAGTTGAAACAATTAGAGACATACTCCCTTTACTGTTTCCCCCTTACGGCCATATTGGTTCCTGTGGTTTTCTTTCACAGGAATGAAGTCATGGGTAAACGTGAGTACCCTTTACTTTAAGAAAAACATTTTTAATTCCTAATAGCGCCCTGTAACAGAATCTCTGGGTTGCTAATGGAATTAATGGCCTTGGGCCAAGGTGGGCAGGGCTGGCATGTTCCCTGAGCCCTCGCCCAGGTCCTCTTGGGTCTGCAGGTGGGCAGTTACTGGCCCAGTGTCCTTAAAGGTACAAAAATACCAAAGGAAGTGTGCTGAAGTCAAAGACTTGAACATATCAACCCTTTCAGGGCACACACCAAGAGCTTTGTTTCTGCATAATATTAAAGATTAATGTAAATGAGCAGCAATGGATTAATCCTTTGTCGCATGGCCATTTCTCAATATTGCTGTGATATTTCCAAGCCTAGAAATGGGCTAAAAAAAGGTGTCTTGGTAGCATGTAGGTATCTGGTTATTGTAGTCCACCCTGAGCTGCTACTGACGCAAACTATAATTATGTTATCATAATCAATGTGCACTTATAACGCGAGCTAAAGCCTCTAAGTATAGACTGGTGGTGGGAGGGCAAAGGTAGCTAAAGATAATATTAATTTCTGCATAGGAGGATTATTGCATGTACCCCCATTCCTGAACGAACAAAATGATCGTTAGTGCAGCAGAGACAGCCGAAATGAACGTTTTTTTCATACAGAATAGGTGCAAAAACTGCAAGCTATGCTTAAACCTACACCTTCGCTTCTCTCTCCTCCCCATCGCTCTGCAGACCTTGCTCACCTCATCCACCTCTATCGTAATTTTGCTTGATTGTTGCCTAAATATATTTTTTCCTTCCAAGGTGGACCTAGGATTCAGTGGCAGGTTGCAGTTTCCATAAGCATTTAGGGCCCTAAGCCCACTGTTCCCTGCAAGTTTCAAGACGACCCTTTTCTAGACTGTTAGGATCCCAGAATAGATATTGGAATGCAGGAGTAGTGTGGGCAAATGTTTTCAACCCAGGGGTGTCTAAATGCATGATTTCAGACTATTTAAGCTCTCACTTCTGACATCTATGTGCATGCTGCAGTCACACATCATTTAAATTCTAGCAGGGTCGACTTCGACCTTCACCCTTCAGAAATTGATACATTACCTACTGGGACAGGGTCTAGAGCTTGTTCCTTTCAAATGGGGAACTGGGTACCTTGCCAACCTGGGGTGGGCGGCTTAGCCGAGTGTATGCCAGAGCCGATCCTACCCCTCAGGCAGGGGTTAGTGGGTAAGTGGGCCCCCAGTCCTGAACATGTCTTGTATGGCTCAAATGTTGATACCATTGTCTGTCGAATCATGCCTTCTAGCCACGTAGCTGGCCAGATTCCTTTCTTATTACTTACAGAACCACAGCCTGTCTAACCCGGTTTGTTAGCGGTAGAGCCCACCAGGAGAATAATCGGGGATGAGTATCGCTCCTCCGACACCATCCAGTCTACCAGCAGGAAAACCTCCTTCCCGGAGCTGCAGGAAGGAGATGTGTGCAGCAGGCGCTAACGAAACCAGGCTGCAGGAGCTGCATGAATACCGATGAGCTAAAAAGGAGGCAACATCATGCGAGGGTTTTAAAACTATGTGCCATTGTAACACGCCCCCCGGGGAAAGCGTTGGGATAGTTTGGTCAGCGCGATCAGGTATTAGTAGGGACCAATGGCAAGAAGTAGGAAGCAGAGAAGAAGGAACAGGAAAGATCTGTGGTCAGAAGCATGGATGAAGGCTATTCAGGTGAGTTCAGGGGAAGAGTTGGTGCACTGAAAGACTAAGTCGAGGGCGAAAGTAAGAGCGGAGTGCTGAGGAATTGCTGGAGATATGGGAGAAGAATGCAGGTAAGGTATTGTGTGTGTGAGTGGTACCAAGCATGTGAGAGTGGCTGTAAGAATGAGTGGTAGTGGAGAGAGAGGGTTTGGGAGATAGGGAGAGTGAGAGTAAAGGGTAAAGACTGATATTAGAAGTTGGGATTGGTACAGAAAGAGGTAATAAAAGAGGGAGACAAAGTGAAAGAGAAAGGAGGTGGGTGTAGAGGGACAGGTTGGGGAATAGGAGGGAGCAACAGCAGGGAGAGAGAAGGGAGGAGAGTGAGAAGTACAGAGGTGAGAAAGAGGAGGGAGAGTTTGGATATAAAGAGAGAGGAAATGAAGAGAAACGGATGCAGAGGGTGACAGGAGAGCGAAGGGTGGAAGTAGGATGAGAACTAGAGAGGACGAGGGGCAAGAATAGTCAGAGACCAGAGGATGCTTGTCTGTCTTTCTCTTCTCTCACTCGCTCTCTCTCTGTAGCCCTTGATTTCCAACCCTAGCCAGGGTCAAAGGTGTGCACCTCAATCACAATAGGTCATGGGCAGTCCCCATGGGAAATAACCACCCCTGCTCCCCAGGCCAGCTGGATAGGGAGGGGTGCTGCACCTGCAAAATAAAATCGATGGCCTGAGTGCTTACCTTACATCTTCATTAGACACAGACATGAAGGTGGATTAAAAAAAAAAAAACCTTTCATATTGCACACTCCTCCCCATCATATTAATTAACACCCTTCTAAATTCCCCTGGCGTGAGTTCTATCTAAGGGGATTCCTCCCCTCAGCCCACCCTT
This sequence comes from Ambystoma mexicanum, assembly GCF_040938575.1. Lineage (NCBI taxonomy): Eukaryota > Metazoa > Chordata > Amphibia > Caudata > Ambystomatidae > Ambystoma > Ambystoma mexicanum. The sequence continues at coordinate 520,812,100 of NC_090933.1, forward strand.
CCATAGGGGGGCCACAGGGAGACCCAAAGGGTGAAACTGACAGAACAGACCCCTGCCATACACCTGGCACCACTCACTAGAGCGCAAGGCTAGAGGATGGCCTCCGTGGATGGTTGCGCCCCCTAGGTGACCTCAGGCAGGTTGTCACTCTCCTTGCCTGCCTCACGCCAAGGTCCTAACACCACCTATCCCTTCCACTTACTCCATAAACCTCCCCCTACTTAACATTTCCCTCTACCTAACTCCAACGATCCACTTGTGTACATATTGTAAAGTGTGGGGAAGATGCAGGATCCTTGGGGGACGCCGTAAGGTACTGGGATAGGGTCTGCAGCCTGTGTTCCTATGAAACCTCTGGATGTACACTTGCTAAGGAATTGTTTGATCCAGCTGGTGGCATTGTTAGAGAGGTTTAATTTAGTGGTGCGGTTCTGGCAAAGGATGTCATGTCAACTAAGTCGAAGGCTACCGAAGGGTTGAGGAGGAGAAGGATGGCAAGGTCTCCCAAGTCTCGTAAACACTCAAGTTAGATCTTCAGGTCGAGGAGGGCATCTTCAGTGCTATGTCTAGGTCTGAATCCCGATTAGCGGGTGCGAAGGAGGCATTGCTGCTCTATGTGAGCTTGGAGCTGTGTATGGGTTGTCCGGTCAGGAATATTGAGTAAGTAGGGCACTGTGGTGATGGGTAGGAGGGTCAAGGGAAGGTTTCTTCAGTAGAGGTGTAACCCATGCTTTTTTAATGGTAGTGGGGCTAGAAAAGGATGCAAAGGAAGCATTGATTCATTTAGAGATAATGGTTGTGAGCACGGTAGCACAGAGCTTAACAATATTGGAGCGGCACATGTCGCCTTTGCAATTAGACCGTTTGAGGTGTGTAATGGTTTGTATGTCTGTAGGGGACACTGGTGTAAAGTGAAAAGCGGAGGGGTGTTAATGGTGGAGTCAATGAGGGTGGGTGGACGGGGCGCAGGAGCTTTGGTAAGTAAGGATTTCTTCAAAAATGGTTTATCTCTTAGCTTGGTTGTTTTGTCTGCTAGTGCCATTTGGATCGTGGTACACCAGGTTTTTTCTTTGGTGAAGCTGGAGGCAGGAGGTATGGGGGATTCATGCTCTCTGAGAATTTTGAATAGCTCTTTTGTGTTGGAGCTGGCTTCCAAGATTCTAGTGTTAAAGATCCCAGACTTGGTTGTGATTATGGCTTCTTTGTAGTTTATAGTGGAGGAGAGAAAGGCATCTTTGTTGGATGGGAAGGAGTTCTTTCTCCAGAGATGTTCAAGTGATCAATTGTGTCTACTAAGGATGAGTAGGGCTTCAGGGATCCTTTTGTTGTTGAGGTTGGTTTTCTGCACAGTGGTTTTTATAGGCGCATGGAGGATGAGGGTATGAAGTAGAGTTGCATTGTAAGTGGAAATGATCGTGTCAAGGTTTTTACTTTCAGCATACGAAGAGAGAAAGGTCAGGATAGTGTGTTCTCGCAATTAAGTTTGCGAGTGTGTCTAGAAGTTATGGTGCATTGTGTGGGTCATGAGGGAGGTTGAAAAAAATCATGCAGCGGTCAGACCAGGGAACGGGGTACACCGAGGTGATACAAACTGGTTCAAGATCCAATCGAGGATTCTGCCTTTGGCATGGGTGAGTGTAGTGACAGATTGGGTGATGGCAAGGTCCTAAAGTGAAGCCATGTGGGCGATGGATTTAGCATCAGAAGCATAATTAAAGCCTAGGTTAAAATCTCCAAGGACAATGAATTTAGTGTTGGGCTTAATCAGAGGGGTGAGGAGGAGAGGGATGTCTATGTTGGGTGCATTCAGATTATTGGGATGACGGTAGAGGAGGAAGATGACTAAGGCTGACCAGGTAATGGATTCTGGATTTCTCATGAGCTGAATGCTTGATGTATGTTTGCATATTTGGAATGTTTTTTCCCCTCATGTGACTGCTGCTTCTTTGCACCTGCAGGGAAGCCCCCCAGACCCTCAGACCGGAAAGAATACAACTCACTAGGGTAAAAGGCCTAATACACCTCTTGCAAGGATAACACATTTTATTTCCATACAAAAGGAAAAGGCACCAAGAACGAACTCTGCTGCTGCGGAACATTCTGGCAAAATTAGTATGGACAATGCTTTATGAAGGCATACAGGGTCATCAGTGACGTAAATTACATAATGTGCAAATACGCGCTGCTGGTTAGTTTAGACGGTACACACAGGTCACCTGCTCGTGGGGGATACCAGGGCATTGGTCCCAGCCCCATCCGTCCCTCTTCCTCCACTTGGGCGATGTTAGTCGTCAGCAGACAGCCAAATAACAATCATATTACTAACTAAGAAAAAACACATTTATTTCTATGTAGCAGTGCACCTGGTATGAACAGACAGGGGCACAGGGGGAAAGCTGAGATCGCACTAACTCACACGGTTCACTCGCTCCCAGACAGGCCGGCATTTCTCTAAGGTCTCCCACCTTAATTCTGGGCTATAATTTCATGCCTCCCTGCACCTCGCAGCACAAATCATGTGACCTAGGAGTAAAGGCAGCAATGCCCTACTTTCTGATCGATTGGGGGTCCAACAGGTTTATAGTCACTGGTCTGGGGCTATCTAGTACATTGCAATTCAGGGGGTCCTAAGGCCAGGGCATTGGGGTGCTTTAACGTAGAATTGGGACTGGTGGGGGGTTGGAGGCCCATGCCCTCCTTCTCATGGGATTGCACTGTTCAGACACTCGGTCCTCCTCCCGTGGTCTTGCAGCTCACATTCTTCCCAGGGCGCAAAGGTTGGTATCATTTTAGGACAAAGAAAGGTTTTATGGGACTGTGCAGCGCTGGCCTTTCTCATCGGTGTGTGGGATACAACCTATTCCCTTGCTCATGGTGACGGCCTAGGCCTGGATAGTTGACCGCCGTGCTACGTTTAAGCTTTGTGCCACAATATGGTTGCTAATATCTAAGATGGATGCTATTACCACAGAGGACCCACCTCCCTCCTGGTTTCTTACATTACCAATGACTGCCTTTGCCTTATTCTAAAGCGACTGGGGGTGTGGGAAGATCGTGTCGCCTTCCCAACACACCATAGACTACAATGTCTCTATCCATCTCTCTTTTTCTCTCTCTCGCTCTGTTTTCTTTTTCCCCTCTCTCTCTCTTTCCCCCTTCCTCCTCTCTCGTGCCCTTTCCCCGTCCCTTGCCCCCAGGGACGGTCTAGACATTTTTGTTCTGGCAGTATGGAGCGGCAGTGTTGGACTCTGGTTTTGATTGGCTATGACGGCCAATCGGAGAGACACTTTAATATAATATTTTCAATTATTCTGAATTTTGTCACTGCTTACTCCTCCCTTAAGGATAATCTGACTTGGTTCCATGGATTGGTTCGTGACTTATCCTAGAGAAGGCCAATAACACTGATTAGCTCCTTACCAGAGTCCTCTAGTTCCACTGGGTGCACGGTATTATGATACCTGAGAAAAACTGGGAGTGCACAGCGTGAGTCCTAGGAAGCACTCTGATAGACTACGTACCGGCGCTGCACACTAAGTGTGTATATCTGCTTTACGTTACTGTTTAATCATTTACTGATGCGATAGACCTCACATACCCACCAGCAAACCATAGGACCTGTATGCAGAAGCACCAATTTTGGTCCTTTCCCAAACGTTCAGGTATCCACCTAGGTTTTAATACCCCTACTCTGTCCGTAGTCTTAGTTCTCGGGTGATTGGTATTCTCATTCCTGTATTTTATTTTGGTGTGGCCTTTCTGTAGTTGCAGTGAGGAAAAGTCTGGGTGTTTCCCACTTTTAGCCAAATTTCCCTTCTCCAACCACCACCCCAGTGTATCCTGCATCTAATATATATATTCTGCTTCTAGATGATCACTCCCACACTGTAATTGTGATGTTGGTCAAATGACCTCAGTGCATTTGTTTGTTCTTTCATTTGCGATTCTTGCAGCCATTCTGTGTCTTTTTTACAGGGACTAACTCTAAAAGTGAAATGTCCACAGGCGCTGTTCTGGTTGTCTTTCAAGTTATTTATTTAGTGGTTATTCGTAATGTGCACTATACAGCAAAAGGGGGGGGATAGGGATGAGGAGAAGGTATGAAACAAAAACAACATTTTCTTAAAAGGTCTTGAAACATTAGGAACGAGCAAGTGCTATTGCATGAGAGCTGGGGAGAGAGGTGTATTTTGGGAGTGACGTGTGCCATGTGGGGCTAGGGGGTGCAAAGCATTCAATGTTTTTGCTAGAAACTGCCCTGGTCCCTGCATCTGACACTGCAGACACACGGAAAGACTCTGAGCATGGGCCGGACCAGCTCTAGGCACAGAGTTCAAGCTTAAACCCGGGCTCCCTTTTAGCTCCGAGGGCCTTCCTCTAAACAGCACAGCAGGATTTTCCTTGCCTACGCTGGACCTTCCTCATATATCGCTTTTGGTGCGAGGCAGCTGTTTGGAGATATGATATGGCATTTATAACACGCCTATACACAGGTGTTTCAAGGCGCGATGAGGCAAAGGGGGGGGAAAGGGAAGACAGACAACGATCTTACTAGGCCAAGTGTCATTCAGATTGCACAAGTACAGGGGAGGGGGAAGAAAAGTGCAGAGGGTGAGGGGGAGGGTAAAGTGCAGTACATGGGATAATATAAACAAGTTAAATAAAAGAACGGAAAGTGCAGTACATGGGATAATTAATAAACCAGATAATAAAAGAGCGACCAGCAGGTGGCAAGTGCAGGGAGAGTGCTGAAGTAAGTGCTGGTGCGGGGACTGTAGAGATGCATAAAACAGTCCCCAGGAGCAGGGTTGCCAGAGGCAGTGCAGGCGTGCAACTGGCTGGGCTAGGGCTCGACGTCAGAAGGGGCCAGGTAACCAGTGCAATCTCAGTATCAGCCAGGTATTCAGCAGGGGAGAGGGGGAGAGAAAGCAGAAGCGGAGAAGGTTTTAAGGTGCTTCCGGAACTGAAGGTGGTTCTCCTCAAGTTTCAGGGAGGCTTTTCCAGAGGGAGGCCCCAGCCGAAGAGAGAGATCTACCACCAACTCGTTGCTTGAAGAAGAGACTGACCCTGAGGGAGTTGGAGGCGGAAGAGCGAAGAGCACGAGAAGGAAGCTATTTAGGAAGAGAGAGTTGAAGGTATTGAGGCCCGAGGCGTGGACGAGGCAGAGTGTTTTGAACTTAATCCTTGCAACCACTGGGAGCCAGTGCAGAGACTTCAGTCCTGGAGGGATATGATGCATGTGGACGATGCAGAGTGTTTTGAACTTAATCCTTGCAAGCACTGGGAGCCAGTGCAGAGACTTCAGTCCTGGAGGGATATGATCCCTGGGCTTGAGGCCAAGGACAAGTCTCGCAGTCCTGTTCTGGATGAGTTGCAGAGGGTGGAGGGTAGAAGCTGGCAGATTTAGAAAGAGGCTGTTGCAATAGTCCAGCCTAGAGAGAACCAGAGCTCTGGAGACAGTGAGCTTCTGGGGGAAAGAGAGGAAAGGGAGAATACCTCTGAGGAGGTGCAGCTGATAGTGTGACTTCTTAGAGACATCAGAAATGTGAGGAGAGAAAGAGAGTGTGGAGTCGAAGATGATGCCGAGGTTTTTGGCCTTGCAGTTGGGAGCAGGAAGAGGGCCAAGAGAGGTTGGCTAGAGAGTTGCAGGAAAGGAGGGAGCGGGTGTGTTGATAAGGAGAATCTCATTCTTACTGGCATTAAGGCAGAGGTCGTTGGCGGTACACCACTCCTGGATAGAAGACAGGCAGTCAGAGATGAGGGACGGAGAAGAGGTGGCCGAAGGAAGCCTGAAAATGAGCTCAGTGTCATCTGCATACCACTGAAAGTTGGGGCAGAGAGCGGCAATGCTGTGGGCAAGGAGAGCCAGGTATTGGTTGAACAGCCAGGGAGAGATGTTAGACCCCAGGGGGACACGACAGGTAGAGAAAAAGATAGCAGAGAGTAAGGACCTATGTTGGACCTGGGAGGGTCGGTCAGAGATGAGGGAAGTCAGCCACGCCAGGGCCTGACCGGTGATACCCAGGTTATCACAGAGACAATGTTGCAGGATGGAATGGTTGACAGTGTCAAAGGCAGACGAGAGATCAAGCAGGATGAGGACATAGGGGGTGTTAGAGCGAGGTTGGAGAGCAGGTCTTCACGGGTGTTCAGGAGAGCAGTTTCTGTGCTTCTGGCAGCTCTGAAGCCAGACTGATGGTCATGAAGACAACCAACAGATTCAGAGTGGAGATTAAGCTGGGAGATGGCCAGTTTCTCCAGGAGCTTGCCCAGGAAGGGAGTGATGGAGATTGGCCGATAGTTAGCCGGGCAGGCGGGATCGGCAGAGGGTTTCTTAGGAAGAGGGTGCACAAGGGAGTGCTTCAGGGGGAATAGGAAGACTCCAGTGGCGAAGGAGTGGTTGCAGAAGTCAGCCAGGGCAGGTACCAGGGTGTCGATGTGGTCCTTGATGGTTTTGGAGGAATAAAGGTGAACCTGTTTCGACGATACTTTCATAGATCACAATTGTCTAGAAACCTTGTCTGAGGAGAAAAGGGGAAAGGCAGAGAAGGAGGGAGGAGAGGTGGCTGCAGAAGTGCCAGAGGAAGAGCAGGGAATAGCGGGAGGGAGGGGAGAAGAGAGTGAGGACAGGATGTCCTGAGTTTTAGAGATGAAGTGAGAAGCCAGTGCCATCCAGAGGGCCTGGGAAGGGACAGGAGAGTTAGAGACTGCGGCAGGATTGGCCAGTTCCTTGCAGATTTTAGAGTTCAGCCGAGTTGTTAGATGCCGCCGAGACGCGGGCTTGGATATGAGCTCTCTTCTTGTTGAGGACAGAGAGGCGGTATTGCCTTTGGAGCAGGCGGCAGGCCAGTTTGTCAGAGGATGTACCAGAAGAATGCCATTTCCTCTCGGTCACCCTGCACTTGCGTTTGAGGGTGACGAGGTCTGTGTCGTACCAGGAGTTGCACTTGGCTTTGGGCTTCAGTCAGATCCTCATGACAGGGGCAAGGATGTCAAGAGTATCGGATATAGCAGAGTGGAGCGTGGAGAGGGCTGTGTCACGGTGAGAGTCAGCCAGAGGGAGAGGGGAAGTGAGAAAGTGGTGGCGAAAGCCTCAACTGTTACACGCTTCATGGGTCGGATGACCGAGAAGGTGGGTGGCAGTGATGGATGTGGCTTGGCCTGTGGGGTAGAGAGGGTGAGATGTCAGACGATATACCAGAAGCACGCCATTTCCTGTGGAATTAGGCGGCCATGTTCTATGTGCCCCCTGGTGGAGTGCCCCTCTTTTTTTTTTTTTTTTTTTTTTTTTTTTTTTTTTATTGTTTGCTTTGCATGTTCAAAAATAAAAAAGAGTGTTTGGTACTTTATCATGTTTCAGCCTGACATGTGTTACACTTATGATATTATCTCCCATTTACTTGTATTTCAGGCAGCCGATCAGGTGTTTTAATGGTCAAGATATTGAAGGTGCATGAGGAATGCTCTATGCAAGTTGCTCTCTGCGAGCAGTTGGGGGCCTTCCCAGTGGAGAGTTTGCCAGTAGATTCTCCGTCTGATAGCAAACTGAAGGTCCTTTTCTCCAAAGAAACCGCTGCGCACCTCAAAGCAGCCCCGCAGGATATCATCCACATCCACCCTCCATGGTGAGTCAAAAACAATCAAAAGCGCACACTCAGCAGCGACATCAAACATTTAAAAAAAAGACATGTTCTTTTATTCCAATATGCACATCCCTCTTCCTGGACAACGAGCAGTGGGCACTTGAAGCATAACTTTTTTTTTTATTGGAAGAAGACTTTAAACTGTTTCGTCTACCTGGGGGGGACCCAGGTTTAGTTTGGTGGTTTTTGGGGCCCACATGTGGATAACGACATGATGATATCCTAACAGCCTCTTGGGGTTATTCAATTGGGTAGCAAATCTACGTTTTCCACAGTAAATGCCCCTTTAGAGGCTTAGTGAGCTACAGGTGTTGCCAATGGCATTTATGCTGGAAAAATGTGAGGACATACAAATGCTATTGCAATCCAGTTGGCCGAGTGGCTCCCCATCCATGCCTCCAGTATGATATTCATTGAGGAATTGGAAGTTAAACCTATAACGCACCTGATCAAACTGCAGCCTTTACTTTATTGGGCAAGGATCCAAACAACTGAGGGGTGAATGGTTTACAAATGCAACCTCGAAGTGGTTTTGTCCCTGGAAGGGGCAAGGAATCATACTTTGTATAGACCTATGCAGAGCTAGTTGATGGCTATAGGCGTGAAGATTTGTGGCACAGTCCAGATAAGAGAACCAGGTCTGATTTGTCTAGGATAATGGAGAGCTTCTAGGAATTTTATGGGCTCAACATGCTTACCAAGGCCCTGTTGTAACCTAGCCAAGGTCTTTATAACTCCTGTGAGGAGGAAGAGTTGGGCCACTGACACAGGTTGATGGGTTTGTTCAACAATGCCTTTATTTAAGTAATAAACAGGATTGGAAAATGCCTCATAACTAATGAGACAGTCCTTGTCAGAATGGCAAAATTAGCGTTTACTGTCCTGTGTCCAAACCCTATTCTGACCCTCACTCTCTAAATGCTTCAGAATCTACTAGGGGGAAAAATGAAATGTACTTGGCTGCTTTCCTGCAGCCTTCCTCCACTTGGGTTATGGCAAGTTTGAATCAGAAATTCCAGCAACTCAAAACAATCCCAAAATAAAGTTTCACCAAGTTGTAAGTAAGACTTTCTTTCTCATGGCCAGTTTATGACTGGGGAGTGTTGTCCTTCCCTTCAAGCGAATTAAACAATGCTAGGGGGGACAATCCACTTCACTGGTCTTTCCGCTGATGTATTAATTGTGAACAATTATGACATTTGTGGTTTTCCCCGTTTTTACCAGACTTGATATACTTTTCTGCTTATTATTGTCAATCTCTTTAATAGAGTACTGGGACGAGGAAGAGTGCTGTTTGTGTTAGGTAAATGTCTTCAGTGCCCGTTAGACATTTTACTTCACTTTCCAGGCAAGATAGTTGATGTTTCCTAAATCACGGTCAAAACAATGTTCAATCTTTCAAAGTTGTAATAAAGTATGCTATCTTTCAGTTTCCCAGTAGTTTGGGGTTTCTCATATACCAATTATACATGTGTTCTATTGTGTAAACTGTTGTTGTGTTCCAACGATTCTTAACAATAAAGCACACTTTTCTCATCTGGTACCTCGTTATTTGCAGCGTCAGACGGTCTGCCTCACAGTCGCTTTCCTCCTTTCTCAGGTACCTAAAACCTATTCTGAAGGTGGGGCATTCTTCCAAAGTCTGTAGGAATGCGCTACTTTCGGAATACATTTGGCAGTTGCTAGGATGGGTTGGAAACCAACCTAGCAACCGCCACATTCGTTACCTGCCTCTTTAGACTGGTATTCTTGTGGCACTCCTCCAGTTTTATATGTGCGCTAAAGTGGCGCACATATACGGTACCATTTTCGTGCCGTTATTCTAGAGGAGTGCCACAAGAAGCCTTGTTGCAGTGCAGGGTGTATATGAACACTTTCATATACACCAAAGTAAGCAGCTTCAACGTTGCAGGATTCATCGTTGCAGCTGCTTACTTTGGTGTATATGAAAGTGTTATATACAGCTGCTTACATTGGTGTATATGAAAGTGTTCATATACACCAGTGTTCTCGGCAGCAGTTTTGTAAAATTACGAATATGTCATTATTTTACAAAAATGGTGCCGAGATTTCAGGATTGCGCCCGTTAAGTCAAAAACAGGGGCAGTGCTGAAGGTGCACTCTTGTGCACTACAAGGACGCCCAGGCCCACTTGAGAATAGTGGTGTAGCCTGGTCATCCTGATGATGATTTGGTGCAGTGAATCATGCTCTATAGCACGTTCACTGCGCCAAGTTAAGAATCAGGCCCTCAGTGAGCTTCCCGGGCACTGACATTCCCATTCTGGCCTCGCACTGCCGACACCAGTCACTACAATCCCGGTTACACAGAAGTTTTCTCCACACATTTAGGAGTACTGGCGGTCACTTCCAGCTTGCCGGCTGCAAGGTGTTCTGTGTTGGGGATACTTTGTGTCTGTTTTTGGAGGTGGCACCCGCTTTGTATATTCGAATACGCTCTGCGGTCTGATATCGGCTTTGCGATTTCCTGCAAGCTGAGGATTTAACCTCTCTCCAAATGCCACCTGCGTCTGTATACCGGCTTGCACGCCATTCGGCAAAGCCTCCTCTGGAATTAGGAAGGCTATCAGTGTTCCAATACCAGTTTTCTGTCCTTTTCACATGTTGCTGGCATGTAGAGATGGAAGCGGTACCACTGAATGAAGCTCTGGTTTCGGCTGCCTCTTGGGCTTCAACAGTGGTCCTCCACCGATCTCTATAATTATGTCACTTGTTGCGCCTTGTGCTGACAGCGCCTCCTTTCAGGCCGAGTCTCTTGGGGTGTCATCATAAGATTTCACCAATGGCCTCCCACCTTGGGTCGCTGCTACCACACAACAAATGTATTCCCTCAGAGAATCGCCTCTGCATTTCTCCACCTCTGCTCTGCTCTTGCCAGTAGCCAACACTTGTCCTGACACTTGCGCAGCTTCTTTTTCCTTAAGTTAATCTCTCCCTCTCGTACTTTGATGGGCTCTTGCGTTCCTGCAACCACCACTACTACTGCTTCTGTCCCCACAACCACTGCTACTACCACTACTACTTCCACAACTACAACATTCTAGTGGTCCCTCTTCACTTTTTATAGGAAGAGTATTTTTAGTGTACATGTAACTACTTGAATGCTCCTGGTGCATCTCTCCTACCTCCATGTAGGGCTTCCTCGTCACAGTTGGAGCACAAGTTGTTGTGGGGGAATTGGTAAGGATCTCTTGGCCACTGCAGGAATTAATAATTGGGCTAGTGTTACTTTCTGATAAACCAGGACGTAACCCCTGTGTTCGTCACACTCCTAAAACAAGTGAGAGAGAGGTTGTGAACCGTATTTGGGGCAAATGCTGGATCCCAGAATATGGTCACTGTTCATGAAACTTTGCATGGATCTGCTTCCTCTTAAATCAATAGAAAGGAGACCGTTAGAGCTCAGTCGCAGAGACTGTATGTGCCCCTGTGCCAGTAGGTCAGCGGAAATGCCGCTTTATATTTTGCTTCTCTGTTCCTTGTACACCAACCTCAGGAGGATTTGGCTTAAGCATCCTCTGATGGAAGCTCTGATTCGGAGGGGAATAGGAAAGCCCCATATTGCGCTATAGATACCAATCTCCTTTTTGTTACCTTTGGTGTTGCCTTCTTTCTGGTTAGGACTTGTAATTGCTGATCTAAGATGGGATGGGGGTTATAGGTAAAAATAAGGACTAAGACAAATCTCTGTCCCTTGCTCTAGCCTCAGTGGCTGGCATTTGGTTTAAAATAGAGCACGCGTCAATCATTAAGTAATATGTCCATTGATCGTATGCATGTCGCAGCCATGAGCAAAGGTCGTTGTTATGCTCTTCCCAGCATACTTAAGTGAATTTATTATCATCCTGCTGTCTTATAACTATGTAAAGATTTTACATTTTAACTGTGTATCATACTTTTTTGGGTGCATACAACAAATTTGGTTGCTCAATAAGTTATTACCAAACTAACACTTGTGAATTGTAGAATGAGGTCCACACTAGCATTTTAAAATTATTTGAATTATTATTAAATGTACAGCATAAGGCAAGGTAAAGCATGCATTATAAATAAGTCAATGTGCTTTTACAGACTCCTTAGGGATCACCATGCAGATTAGCACAACCGGTACAGTATCCAGCTTTTGGGATAAATCTTGTTAGTTCTACCTATGATCCAGACCCCAGAGGTATGATGCAGCTATTCACCTTATGCAGGTGCTGAATCCTGAGGTAAAAGGGCATGTTCCTGAGGATCAACAAATGTATGCAGTAGACATAGACCCCCATATCCTCTCCTCCATTTGCAGTGCTTGGAGCCTGGGTATGGCACAGGAACAGAATGTCGGATGCCTTTTGAACCTTTATCCACCTACTCCGTATGGATCTGCATCATCCATCACCCCAATATTTTTCAATTACCATTTGTGAGACTAATTTAGACAGCACAAATGGTAAATATAGGATATGCCCTCAGGTCCCGGGAATAGTAATGTATGTGCATAGTGCTCTAGCCTGTGTATCCCTATCGCGCCATACACATCCGGGGAACATCCATGCTAAGCCATTTTACTCCTACGTCCCGTCCCCTTTCCTTCATACTGTATGGGTGTCCCTCGCTAAGGGTGGGAAACTGAACCTTTTTCGCCAGAAAAAAGTCTTCCCCTTTAAATTTCATGCAGGGGCGTGGCCCTGGGAGCATGCCCTTTCCTGACTCCGCCCCCTGGCACCACGCCCCAGCTCGCTTTTCTGCGTCGACGGGAACGGACCACTTCACCAGCGGTTCCCGGGTTAGGCCTCCAGCCTTGTAATTCCACACGCTCTTCCCCGAAAATGTTCTATTTTTCTTTTCTCTCTGTTTTCTCCTATATTTTCAGAGGAGACTCTGTCCTCTTTTGCCACGCTCCTAACCGGCGTATGTCGACGACGGCGAGTTTTATCAAGTGTCCGGCTTGCGTCGGATCACCACGCGCTATGCCTCCGGTGCCTTGCCCCCGACCACTGCTGGGACGGTTGTCCGGCGTGCAGCGTGTTGACCCCGCAAGCGCTCAAGAATCACTTGGCCAGGTGGAGGGAGTTGTTCTAGATATCGCCTCCAGAAGACCTCAAGACGTACGTGAGGGGGAAGACCAAGCCCAAGGTAAGTGCCCTGTTCTCCTCCACACCCCCGCAAGGGCAACTCCTTCCCAAGGAAGCGCATGAGTGGGAGGGGCCTTCTAAGACCAGCCAGAAAACCGAGGCTCCCAGAGCAACCGGCTAACAGGCCGAGGGGTTGCAAGACCCTCCCTGTCCCACCGCTTATGGGCCGCAAGGTTCATGTACCAGGAACATACCGGGGGGCTTTGCTCTAATACCGGGATTATACCTGAGGGGGCGCCTACACACAGCTCGGGGAAGCCTCGCAGATTTGAACCGAAAGCCACTGCAATCATAAAAACAACACAGTTGTAGTTATAATTGCCCTGGTTTTATTTTTAAGTTTCCCGAGCTCCCAGGGAGCTTGGGAAACTGAAAAAGAAAACCACAGCAATCATAAATACAACAACATTGTATTTATAATTGCTGGTGCTTTCGCTTTGAGTCCCCTCGGCTCCCCCAAGACTTGAAACGACGAGAAACAAAAGCCACTGCAATCATAAATACAACGTGGTTGTATTTATAATTGCTGTGGTCTTCTTTTCAAGTCTCCCAGACTCCCCCGGCCAGGGGAGCTCGGGAGACTTAAAAAAAAAACACAGCAATCATAAATACAATGCGGTTGTATTTATAATTGCCTGGAGTTTAAAAAAACCACAAATAAGCACTTACCAGCAGCAGACGGCAGGAAGGATCCTGACTGCATTCTCTGCACTCCAGCAATAATGAAGCAAAAGCCGGCTGTAATAAGCAAAAGCTACTAGTAGGTGGCTTTTGCTTCATTCTTGCCACAAGGGCAAAAAATATTTGACTTTGTGCCTTATTTGCTTAAAACTTTACATAGGAATTTTCTTTACAAATATTATATATATTTTTGATTACGTCCCATTTTATGGGACAATAACATTTTTGAGTGCACTTCCCCTTTAACTTACTATTCACAATTATACATGTTAAACATTTGTGCATCTTTCCATGTTGTGCTGTTTGATGGATTGTGCATTTTAGAATGCTCCAGTGGTGCCAACCATGTACGTTGTGTAATTTCCTGTGATTTCATTGCTATTGAAGATTTTTGAAACTTGAAAAATCCTAGATCTTTTTGATCACAGAATGTTGGCAAGTATGGAATACCTAGAGATTCCTCAGCATCAGGTCGAGCAATCTGAGGCAGGGGTTCTGATCGAAGTGCTGACCATTCACCCTACCACAATAACTGGCATCCCCATGCAGAAGGAGGGATGGGTGAAGCTGCACTCAACGCAGCCCACCAATAAATGCCTGGATGCCAAGTACAAGCAGGTGGAAGGGGACTCCCTCATTCTGTCGGTGCACCCACAACCGCATTCATCAGTTATAGCTGCGGCCTCTCTCTTCCAAGCCACAGTCCTTGTCAGCTGCGGTGACATTGGCGCTCCTTGGGAAGGAGGAAAAGCTGTTGGAGGCATACAGCAAGAAGATTTACTCCAATTGCACACTCCATCTACGCCAGGCCAATACTGACGCTATGCTGGCTGCGGTGAATCAGAAACTGTGGAGGGAGATTGCCGACTTCCTCCCAGTCAGGCGCGCTTCAGGCCCGGACTGACAGAGGCCAAAATTGTGGCCCAAGATATCATGGAGTCTACAGTGGCTCACATAAACAGAGCAGGTAGAGCGATCTGTATCGCCACCGATACGAGGACAGCTTGGGTCAAGGCAACCAAGTTTAACCTCGATCTGCAGGAGTTCATTCTAGATCTGCCATTTGGGGCTTGTTCCACTCGACCACGGATGAGGATCTTGACAAAAAGAATGGCTCTCAGACAGGTAAACCCTTGTCAATCCTTACAAAGTCAGCGCCGAAGGCCTATAGCCAGACTCACCAGTGCTCGGATAGAGCACGTACCTTCAGTGGCTTCAGGGGCTTTCATGAGAGACGCGGCAGATAACCAGACCAGTCTTTTAGCCAGCACAGGCTCAAGCAGCACAAAGCCTCTCACAAGGGGTTTTTCCTGTCCCCCTCCCAGGCACCAGCCTCAAAGGGTAAAAGGTTTTGACAACGTCATCCAGATCCACGAGTCTCCAGTGCGGGGGAAGACGTGTCCTGCACTTCAGGGCATGGCAGGCAAGGTTTGCGGGCCCATGTATCTTCGTGTGGTCTCCAAGGGTTTCTGCCTGCCAATCCCTCCATTTCCTCTTTCCTCCCCTCCACTCCCTCAGATTGCGACAGAACCTCTACTGGCGGAAATCCGCTCGCTCATCACGAGTCAGGCGGTGAAGGAGTTTCTAGGTTCGAAACTAGGCATGGGCTTCTATTCACGAATATTCGCCATTCAGAAGAAGAACCAGTCTAGCCTGAGAGTTGTTCTAGATCTTTCTTCTGTGAACCTTTCCCTACCTTTTCAAAAGTTCAAGATGGTTACTCGAGCTCTTATTATGGAGACTCTGTGCAGGGGAGGCTGGATGTGCTCCCTGGATCTGAAGGATGTTTACCTGCACGTCCCCATGGTTATGGCAGGAACAGCTGTAACACATCAACTGGCTGAAGGTGATGGCCATCTGTCTGGCTATCAAAGTGTTCCTCCCCGTTATCAGCAACAGGTTGGTCTGCATACAGACAGCTCCACCTGTATGTATTACATCAACAAACAGGGAGGTGCCAGGTCCCCACCTCTCTGCAAGCTGTCCATCAACATTTGGGAGTTGGCACTGTCGAACAGCATTTATTTGTCAGCAGTCCATCTTCCGGGGGAATCCAACCTGGAAGTGCACAAGTTCAGCAGGCTTGGGATCGACAACTACAAGTGGCAGTTGAACAAGGAGGTCCTGAGGGGGATCCTTCATAGGTGGGGTCACCCTCAGGTAGACTTATTTGCGACCGTGAGCAACATGATATGCCATCAGTATGTGTCAAGGAAGAGGATCGCTGGAGGATGCACTGCAGATTCTATGCAACGATATGAATGCATATGCTTTTCCCCCATTCTGCTGTTTCACATGGTCATCTGCAAGGTCAGGGACTCAAGGGGCCTCGGCTCATCCTGATAGCCCCCTAGTGGCCGGCAGGTCCTTGGTTCTCGGAAATTCTCCAACTGACGATCAGCCCCATGTATGCCTCCCGTTGGGACCAGCCCACTTAATATCCCAGCAGGGGGCACAGTGTTTCACCCTGCTCTGCAGAAGTTAGCCCTGGTAGCTTGGTGCCTGAACAGATCACTCTGAAGCATTTGCACTTGTCACAGAACAATCTGGCTATCATACAAGGGGCAAGGAGCGACTCTACCAGGAGTCAATTCAGGAGCAAGTGGATGAGGTTCTGTCACTGGGCCAAGACCAACAGTATTGACCCCCTGGCATGCTCACTGGACGATGTGTTGTACTTTTCGGCGCATCTGGCCCACGCAGGTGTGCAGATAGACACCTGCCGTACGTATCTGGCGGCCATAGGGGCATACAAGAACTCCTGAGATGACATTTTCTCCTCCTCCAATCCGGTGGTTAAAAGCATTTGGCAGGTCTGACCAGATTATATCCTCCAATCAAACTACCACATTCGGTATGGGACCGTAACGTGGTGCTAGGCGCCCTGGCACACAAACCCTTCGAGCCCATGGTGTCAGCAGACATCAGGCTGGTTACCATCAAGACTGCCCTTCTGGTTGGCCTTACATCAGCACGCCAAATTCAGGCCCTGGTGGCTTCAGAGCCATATAAGACATTTCCTCAGGACAAGATGGTGCTCAGGACGCACCCTGCCTTTCTTCCTAAGGTCGTTTCCTCCTTCCACCTTACCGAGGAGATAGTACTCCCAACATTCTTTGCAGATCCAAAGGATGAGGCTCAAAAGGTATTGCACTGTCTGGATGTCAGGCATGCTCTAAGATTTTAGCTGGACAGGATGAAGAGCTTCTGTAAATGAAATGCCTTGTTCATCATTTTTGGCGGGTCAAAACCAGACTGTCAAGCCTCCAACGCTTCCATAGCAAGGTGCATAAATATGGCCATTAAGGAGGCGTATGAGGGG
Source organism: Ambystoma mexicanum (assembly GCF_040938575.1). Lineage (NCBI taxonomy): Eukaryota > Metazoa > Chordata > Amphibia > Caudata > Ambystomatidae > Ambystoma > Ambystoma mexicanum. Next base: position 520,828,883 of record NC_090933.1, read on the forward strand.
CAGCACAGGCCTTGGCTAGCAAACCTGCACACCCATGCCATCGGAGCCAAGTCCACGGTTGTGGCTTTCCAAAGACACATCCCATGGCAGACAATCAGCAAAGCGGCTACTTGGGCTTCTCCATCAGCCTTTTGCAAGCACTACTGCTTGGATGCCAGCGCCAGGTCGGACGCAGCGTTTGTCATCCGCAATTCTCAGAATTGCACTGTCTATAGTCAATCAAGCACACACACAATAAATTGCAAGTAAAAATTAATACATCTAAATGTAACCAAGACTGTCATGGCTGCCCTGAGTTTAGGTTTTGTTAACACATTTTGGCTGTTAGGCCTTTGGTGCATCAGCTTTAGAAACACAATACAAAAATGATAAAACATGTTCAGTATCTGTAGGAACAATAGTTATTGTTTCTCTTGCATTATTTACACTCAATCTCAGTAAGGACTAGAGCTTTGACAGTTTTGGACCAAAAAACACTAAGAATAATATGGGCAGTACTGTTACTTAAATATGAAAGGAAAAATGGTTAGGATGGTTGACTTCCAAACTTCAACTTTAAGGAATATATTGCCTAATAAGAGGGGACCCAGGTTTCAGAAACTACCCCACCCTTGACTGAGTTTGGCCAACTGGATTTAGTTCACAATTCCGATGACACATTCGTCAAGCTCTCATAGATGATCAGAAATTTAGGGAGATTGCTTTTACCCCAACCTATGATAATATAATCTCTGTTTCTCGAGGGACTACATTCATCAATCTAGATCTTGAGGACAACTTTCAGGTTGCACAGTTTTACACACCCCTGCCTGATATAATTATGTAGCCAGGCTAAAACTTTGTTTCTCTAAGCTTCTCCTGGGGTGCTCTTCTCAGATTTCTCTACATTATGCGAAGAATCCTACAGATCCCTCACTGAATCCTGCCTAAAGTGTCCTCTCGGGTGTCCAGGGAAAGCCAGGTCTTCATGATCCTAACCCTGGGGGTGGTGTACTGTGGGAGGAGACGGGGCCCATGGTGGTGAGGAAATCCTGTGGGATGAGATGTGTCAAGGGTTTTGACCCATGTTGAATCAATAGACTGGGTAGATGTGGGGATGAAGTGTCGCCGTCCATTATTCTATCCCAGAACAAACTAAATCAATAGACTGGGTGGATGTGGGGATGAGCTATCGCCGCCCACATTCACGCCAGAATAGGAGAACCGCACAGTTTGTGCGAACACCAAAATGGTCGCCTAACCTTCCACCCACCAGTGCGAGCGTGATGGGCCAGGGGTGCCATGAGTGGAATGTGTGCCAAAGGAAAAACAGCAGTGTCTGTTAGCTTAAAAAGCCCTTTGAAATCACCTTGGTTTCTCGGAATGCAAGCTCAAAATGCCTATTTTCAAACATTGCAGGATATTCAAAAATCTCACTGAACACCAGCAGACATTTGTCAGAATGATGTTTTGTGTACATACAAAATCTGGAAAGAAAAAGAGCCCAAAACCATGTTCATAACAAAACTGGCTGAGCTGTGGAGGTCAGCAGCTTAAGTTAAACTGAACTGAAAACCACTAAAATCGAAATGTTTAAATTAAATGAGGGACCTACTTTTGAGTGTCACATAGTTTGTAACTGTTGAAATGTCATAGTTTTGAACTTAGAAGCAGCATTCTAGCTGCATGTATAAACATTGTCAGTTTGATTTGAATGTAGAAAACTGGGAACAAAAAGTGTCATTTAGCTGAAACCTGGCTTAATGAAACTGGATTCTGCCTGACAACTACCCCCGACAGGAGTTGAAACTGGATCAACAGCTGTGTTCCCAGGCCTGGCTGCATTCTGCTGCCCCACAAAAAGGAGGTCACATGGCCCTGTTGATTGAAAGGGGAGTGGCAGCTGGGGACTGCAGGAAATTGAACAATGGGCCTTCTTTGGCTCAGGCAAATGTTATATTGGGGGGGCCGTAAAGTGGCTTCCTCTTGGGGGAAACTGGGAGGGGCAGTGCCTCTGCTAGCAGCTGAGCTTGGGGGAAGTGGATAAACCAGTTATTCCACCATGTGATGTGGGAAGCCACACCCCTTTTTGACCAGAGCATAATTTTAAAAAGATAGATAACGCATAGTGCGGACTGGTCAAAATTATATAAGTAATATCATTATTCTTGTGATTTTTCTGTGCACGTTTTAAGAGGCGTTAGGACCCTGTGGTGTATTCTGGGGGTTGCTAGCGGAAAATAGGGTCTTACTCCAAATGTCTGCATGTTAAAAATCTGACACTTTATCATCTGAAACCCATATCCCTGGTGCACATTTGTGTAAAATCTGGAAAGGTTTAGAGGTTGTTATCTGGATGAAAAGGGGAGAATTCTGTCATCAGTGGACACGACATCGTAACAGGGATCGGATGGTTTGGTGCTACAGAAAATATGTTAACTGGACCTATAATAAGAGAAAAATGGTACATAGATAAATATGTATTTGAATCAAATATAGATTTGTGGGCAAATTGACAGGGGAGGATCCTCCGACCCATAAGCAGACCTTATCACTCTGACTCACATTTCTTTCCCCCAATCAAAGGAGAGAGGAGGAACTGGCCAATGACAAGTAGAGAGGGGCAGGCTCAGTTATGCCACACACACACCCACTTCCAAAACACATAAAAAGAGACTGCTGGGACAGGTAGAGACATTCAATTCCATTTTCTGCGGGACGCTCTGCCGGGAGACTCCAGACTTCACATCCATCAATCTTCAGAGACCAGGAATTTACTTCAGAACTTAAAGCAAGGGCCTAAACCCACAAACTGAGAACTCTTCTCAGCAGGCCTCAGCATCCGTAAAATCAATTGCAAACTATTCCACAGCCGGGCGAGCTGTTTGAATTCTTTGCCAAGAACAATTGCCAGAGACCAGACCAGAGATCCAGAGAGACCCAGACCGCTGTGAGCAGAACCGGTGCCTGATTGACCCACCGTATCCAGAGAGGCTAGACCAGCAGAGCAGAGCTGACCCAGACGCTGTGAGCAGAACCGCCCAGTCCAGTCCAGTTGACCAGATCTGTGACGAGGCCCATTCATTTCAAAATTAGGAGTGAGTATCCGCCAGAACTGTGCAGAACCCAATCTTAGTTAAAATATTCTAATCCAAGCTATTTTAACCTAATTAGAACAGCCTCCTAGAAATCGTGTCATCTGTCATTTTTAAAGCTGCACAACTGTCACCTGTCAATTCTGCAGCTGCAAGCTGTCACCTGTCATTTTGAGTTTTACTTTAAATCCGAAAATCTACCTTTATTAAATCATCTGTATCTCCGGAACCGTTTGTGCTAGGAACGAGATTTAACTTTCATCTGAAAGCTTAGAATCTAGGCTTCCTACTCCCTATACTTTTTCCGTAATCGCGAGACACGCACTCGCGAAATTTACCGCGATTTGCAATTTGGCCCGATTTCTTCATCTGTAGAAATCAGCAGCTTTTTGCTTCTCTTTGCTAAAATTCGTTTGCAATCTGCTAATCATTCATAGAGTATTGTTAAAGTGAGCCTGAACTAATATAAAGTAGCCATCACCTACCCTGAACCTCTAGAGGGAATTAAAAGCAATTTTAGCACCTTTTAACTTCCTTGCAAACCACATTAAAGTAATTCGCCTGTGTTTAAAACTCATCCCTGTTTTCTCTAAGCTTGCTGGGGGAACTGCAACTGTGTATTGCATTATAAAGTGTGATTTGTTGGGATTCTTGAAGACTGTGTGCTCTCCTTCCATTTCTTGTATTGCATAGGGGGGGAGTGAATTGTCAAAAGAAAAAGTGATCATATTACCTTTTGCTAAAATCATAACCAGTTATTTCTGTACTGCATTTTATTCCACCTTGCATTTCCTTGAAACCATCAAGCATTTTCAGATACCTCATCCTCTACACTACTCCTAAGTAACCAAATCAGTGTACCCCTGCAACATTTCCATTGTTGATCACGGTCATATTCTGAAGTGTGATATCAGTTATCAATTTATTTATAAAGTGTGATAGATATATATTGTTGAATTGTCCAAATAAACCTTTTAATTTGCAAAACAAACCTACTTCTTGGCTCAGTGGGGTCAGGGGGATTCTAAGAGGGGGGTGTTATACAAGGGTTGTCATCCAGAGTACTGAACTGGATATAAAAATACATCAATAAGGGTTTTCCTCAGCATCCCAGACTAGGCATTGACTTAGCTGTAGTGTTGATTGAATATCGCTTACAAAAGTGGGGGCTTGTCCGGGATATTCTGGGTTAGATTTACCACTTGTGCAGATTAATACAGTGTGCCAACTGACCAGATACACATATCCGGTTAGATCACCACGCTGTTTTACACTGTGAAAGCATCCCTCAAAGGAACGCTCTAAGGAAACGGTCTGTTTTGCAAAATAAAATACAAACTTCTGTAAGTCAGGAAGGAACTCAAATTCCAGAATGACGACCTTGGTAGATATGAAAATAGCCAGAGAGCACTTCTTACATAAGCTATTTGTGAGAGGTGAGTGGACTCATCAGGACCAAACGGTCTGGTTGCAGGCAATCGTGCAACAGGTCACTGAAACAGGGTCAGATATATGGAGAGATCAGGGTCCATTACATAAGGCCCTGAGTGAATTATATATGGCTTCTAAGGCCAAAGATTAACACCATAAGATTGCTGGGATAGCGGCATATTTGTATCTATATATGGGAGCCATGCAGGACAAATGTGCGGAAGGCCAAGATATGGCAAATAGGCAACAGATGGTGTTAGAAAAGGCCCAATCTGACCTGGTCTCTTCTGAGCAGAGGCTGCAGAGGAGCCAGGAGTCAGAAAATGATAGTAGGCAGTATATCATTAAAATAAAAGAGGACATGGATATACTGCAACAGGAAAAGACAGACCAAGATACCAGAATTTTGGCTTTGCAGAAGGAGCACCAAGACAGTTTGGACTCCTTACTGCAAAGCCAGAAAAAGCTGGAGCAACAGATCAATTTCAACAGGGCATGCACAGAGCAGGTAGCCACCCTGCAATTCCAACTAGACAGAGAGAAAGAGGAAAGCAATAAATTGATTTTGAAAGACCTGGATACCCAGGCAGAGTTTGATGAAGAACGCCAGAAAGCTGGTGCCTTTCAAAGGCAGAGGGGCGACCTGGCGTCACAAATGCAGGCTCTTGGTCAGGAAAGGGATACCTTAGGCCAGGAAGTCTGCCATTTAAAAAGAAAAATTGAAGAAAATCACTTGGCCCTCCAGGGGCTGGGTGACCTCCAAAAAGAGCATCAGGGCTTGCTAGATCACACCAGGAGGGTGGGGGAGGCTCTGGCAAGAAAGGAGCAGGCCAGTAGGGATGGGACTGAGGAGGTAACCCTCCTGCAGCAGAGACTAGCCCAGTACTCCAGGACCAATCAGGAGGCACAGAGAGAGAATGATGCTCTCTGCCAGCACAATGATAGGCTCCAGCAACAGGTAGCCATGCAGGAGAGACTGATAGTGTCTAGTAAGGCCTTAACTGAGGAACTGAAAGCGCAGGCTCTTGCTTTGCAACAGGAAGGAGGGGCGGATAGAGATGAGGTTTGGTGGGAAAGAGAAACTCCTGAGCATAACCTCAGGAGCCCTAGTACCAGAGGCCTTCATCTCTCCCAGTCCCTGGGCTCTGCCACCCCCATGTCCCCTCGCGCACATGAGCCCAGGGCCACGGGAATGGCAGATTACTATCCAGATAGAAGTATGGGGCTCATAGGCCAGTACCTCCCAGGAATGGATGGGCGGGCATCCGGGTATGGGCACCCAAGCACAGTGCAATTTAGTGGGGAACCCCAGGAGAGTAGGCCCATTAAGGGCATCCTGAAAACCTCTGCCCAGTTAGGTCAGTGGGGGGGCGGTACCCATCAAATCCTGGCAGCAAGGAGGGATCTGAAGACTCCTCTGAGCATTACAGGACACAGGAGACCAGGTCCCCACCTTCTGCCAGCCATTCCCAGGCTCGCAGAATCCGGGAAAACCTGGAAGATCAGACAGGCACCTCTGGGAGCAGCGCTTCTGAGTCGGAGGATGAATGGACCAGGGTTACCCGAACCAAAAAGGCCAATAAGGCAAAAAGGGCCTTGCTTAAGGACCCATTGAAATAAATAAAGGCAATAAGGAGTGTCATCACGCCTTATCATAAGAACGCCAAGTATTCTGTTTGGGAACACTTGGAGCACTATGAACAAATGATGGAGACTTTCCATTTGAAGGACAGCCAAAGCTGTATTCAATATGTAAAGTGGACCTTCTCACCAGAATACTCCAGTTTCTTTGCGGGGCTGGAGGATCAAAACCATTCAAGGTGGTCCACATACAGGGCGGCCATCTTGAAACATTTTTCTGTGCACAGAAATCCTCAAGAGGCTCGCAAGGCAGCCTACAATTTGCAATGTGGGGAGGATCAGGCCCCACAAGAGTTTGTGCAAGAATTAAAGCGTGCTTTTGCGCAGACCACTAGAAGGGTGAGCACGGATAGCAGAGAATTTATCAATACGTTTTTCCATGCCTTACCAAAATACATAATGACCCAGCTCGTGAGAGATTTTCATGAGAAAATATCTTTAGACTGGGTCATTGAACAGGCTACCCGGATATATGAGGTGCAGAAGCCCATCGAAAATAAAAATAATGCGCCGAAAAACCCCAAAGCCAACAGCACCCCTGCTGCTGCCAAGGTGGCAGAGGTAAAGGTTGCCCCCGTTTTAGATTTCGTGATGGGGGGCCTAAAAACCTGCCTGCACCAAATAATTCACAGCCCAGAAGGCCCTCGGGCCAGTCACAGACAGGGAGTCAAGGATGTAGTCCCACAAATGGGGTCCCCCGCTCCCCTGACTATGTAAGTCCCCGCTACAAGGGAAACCGACCAATCCTGGGTTATGTGTGGACTCCTCCAGCCCAAGGGGGGGAGGCAGCCAAGCACCTAACCCAGGGAACTTCCCTCCCAACTTCCCACAGGAGGGCAGAAATTCTCCAAATCCTGGGCAGAACTTTTTCCCCAGGTATCCACCCAATTTTCAGCCCCAAAATCATCCATCCTTCTTTCCCCAATTCCCTGAGCCCAGACAACCTAATCCGGGAGAGGGGAGGCCAAGGGTGGAGGGGTACCAAAATCTTCCCAACCAGTGATACTACCAGAGAAGGGATAGCTACCCTTCCCGGGATCAGCCTAGGGGAGAAAATAGAGCCCCGTATCAGCCTGAGCGGGTTTCACAACTTGAGCGCCAGGTCCAAAATATGGCACGGGATCTGGGTCGCATACTGAGGGCTCACCAGAACCCTCAGATGAGCATGCCACCACAGACTGCCCCAAACTCTGGACCTGGTGATCCAGAACAATGACGGGGCAGCACCCCGATAACCCACCGGTTCCCAGGGAGGAGGCACAAGGGGAAGAGGGGTGTAAAGCCTTGGAGGAAGCTTCCTTCCCAACTTGTAAACAGCCCCTGGAAAACCAGGCACCGGAAACAAAATCTCCTGCCCCTGAAAGCCTGCCTCCCAAGGAGCAGAGGGGGGATAGGAGAAACAAAGGACCCGAACAGACCCACTTTGTGAAGGGGGTACAGGTCTTCCAATTTGAGGGAGAGGGATCCCAAGAGGATCCTGGGGAAAGGATCTTCTCCTTCAGAGATGGGTGAATTCCTCCCAAGGAAAAATGGGTCCCAAGGGATGCCAATTCAGACTGGGGAGATGTGGAGACTGAGCTACAGCCGCCCATAATCTCATCCCAGAACCGACAATACCAAAATCCCAAGGGTCAAACCCATCCTGATGACTGCCTCCAAAAAGGGGGGGGGGGGGCGGCCCAGAACCTCAAACCATTTCCAGTTGCCAACTTTTTCTTTCAGATTCCCCAGGCTCTCCACAGAATTCTGCCCAAATCTCTTCGCTAGCAATGTCCAAAACCAGAAAGTTAGCACACCAGTTGTCCAAAAATGTGCATTATCTGTGCCCCCTTGAGGAGAAGGAGGGAAGATATTATGCCCCAGTACAAGTACACAGGCAGGGTACGATTTCGGCACTGGTGGACACTGGATGCCAAGCTACCCTTCTGTCCAAAAGGGCCTTTGATGAACTAAATGCAGGAAGGGGAGAGAATTATCGTATTCCTCTCACCTCTCTTCCTGGACAACTGCAGAACTTTGACGGGAAGGAAATTCCTGTCGAGGGGACTGCAGATTTGGACATCACAATTGAGCGACACAAGGTGAAACACCCGGTCATAGTAGTGACTCCAGAGGGCATCCCTTGTTTACTAGGGAACGACCTCCTGAGAAGGTTGTCACCCCCAATAGATTGTGTAAACAAGGTCCTCTGGACCCAGACTAGCCGACCAATAAAATTAAAACAGAGTGTCAACCATGTTAGTTTAAATGGCACCTGCCAAATGGCTGAACAAAAATCTGACCAAGTAGAATTTTACTTCCAGAACAACCGAATTCCGGACGTGACAGTAATAGCAGTAGGACAACAGACTGGTGATGGGGGGGTCCTCTCTATTTCTGAAAATCAACCTTCCTTCCATTTTAAGGTGGTATTCCACACTGGAAGGAAACACCCTGAAATTCTTTACTAATCCACAATCAGAAACTCCCACTCCTATAGCCCAGAAAGATGTGAAATCAGCTCAGAGCCTGGCTGATATTCAGCAAATTGGAGAGCAGTTGTTCATCCCTGTTCAGTTAAATGATGGGAAGGACTCTGTTCTCACCCGAGTGTGTGTGAACAACGGTAAGAGCTTCATCAGCGAAGCCATGTTCCACCAACTCCCACAAGATCCAGCCATTCCCACATTTAAACTGATAGACAAATGGGAAATGGACCTGGACGCACCTAATTCCAAACATCTCCTGCCAAGCAGGGGTATGCTCAAAATCTCCATTGGCAACAAGAGCATAGTCCATAATTGTTGGGTTGTGCGAGACGTCACTGCCACCTTTTACTTAGGCAGTGACATTCTCAATCGCTTTGCCATTAGTTTGGACCTAATAAACGTCAAAGCTTGGTCCCGATTAGCGGATAATCCCACGGGCTTTGATGATCCAGAAAAAGCATTTAGGTCAGCTCAATTGCTACCTTATGCAGTTGAAATTCAGATTAAAGAGGAAGTCACCATCCCAGAAAGGACCCGACAATTCTCCCTGGAAGTGAAAGTTAAAATAGGACAACAATTGAAAAACCCTGATGCTTATATACATCTAAATGCTTCTCTCCAACAGCAAGGGTTAGGGGTAAACCCAACAACATTAGTCAACATAGAACATGACACCATTCCAATAGAGGTGGATAACAGCGACTTAAAGAGTATTACTCTAGCCGCAGGCACCATCATTGGAATGGCGGTTGATGACCGACATTTCTCCATTGATTTAGGAAATGAACTGTTAGGACCGATCCCCAAGCACTGTTTTGACAGTGACAGTGAGGCAATACAACACCAGACAGGATTTTCACCCGGCATGGGGGGGAAGTTCCTGGTGTACACTTCTTGCCCTTATGGTAAGGAAGATGTGACTTGTGACTTCAGGAGGGATGAGGTGATTTTCCAGGTCCATGAGGACTGCCTTTCCCACCTGAAGCCTCCAGTCCAAATCAGCACTCTGACCAGGGACTTCTCCACCCAGCTGGAGGAGGCCGCTGAGATAGCCAAACCAGAAGTCTTTCCAGGCTTCAGGCAGATGGTGGAAGAGAGAGTCAACCTAGCTGATGCCTGTGTGACTCTGGAACAGAAGCAAAAGTTGAAACAAGTTTTCTTGGATTTCCAAGATCACTTTGCGGTAGACTCATATGACTGCGGTCGCACCGACATCCACACCACAACAATTCCCACGGACCCTGGAATGACTCCAGTGTTTGTGAAGCAATATCGCTTGCCTCTTGCATCCATGGAGTCCCTTACTGAAATAATTAAGCACCTGGAGTCCCGGGGAATAATCAGTCCAGTCCAGAGCACTTTCAATAATCTGGTGTTGGGAATATTGAAGCCAAACGGCCAGTGGAGACTCTGTGCCGACCTTAGGGAGCTCAACAAACGAGTCCATACTTCCTGATGGCCTCTTCCCTACATTGACCAAGGGCTGGCCCAGATCCAGGGGCACAGGTATTCACTGCAATAGACCTGACCAATGGGTACTGGACCGTGCCTGTCAGTAGGGAGGACCACTACAAACTGGCTTTTACCTTTGGGGGCCAGCAGTACACATGGACCCGGACTCCCTTCGGATACCTCAACTCCGGCAATGAATTCAACATTTTCCTACATAAGGCCATGCCCGACCTGGGTGCGAGGGGTAACCTGGCTTATGTAGATGATGTCCTCATCAAAAGTTAATCTGTGGAAGAACACATAGCAGAGATCCGTTCTGTTCTGACACAGTTGAGGGCCGCCGGAGCAAAACTTTCCTTCCAGAAAGCACAGTGGTGTAGAACCCGTGTTAATTTCTTGGGGCATGAGATTACTCCTTAGGATCTCTGTCCCCAAGAAAAGAAAGTGGAAGCACTTCAGAAACTGAAAGACCCCACAACTCTGTGGGAACTAAGGAGCCTCCTTGGACTGACTAATTACAGCAGAAAGTTCATTGAAGGCTACGCAAAGATCACTAGACCCCTGATTCATCTCTTGAAGGGGGGGGTCAAGTGGGAATGGGGTCCAGAACAATCCGAGGCAGTAAGACAACTCAAAAGAAGCCTCTCACAAGCGCCTTGCCTAGCTTACCCTGTCAGAAACAAGGAGTTCTTCCTGGAGACAGGGTTCTCTAATACATGCTTGACGGCAGTATTATACCAAAAGCATGACAAGGTCAATAAAGTAATCTCCTATGCGAGCAAAACTTTATATTCTGTGGAGGAAAAATTCAACGATTGTGAGAAGGCACCCCTGGCAACGGTGTGGGCATTGAAGAATTACCGCCCGTTTATCCAGGGGGACACATCATAGTGGAGACTCCACACCAGCCTCTGCAATACCTCCAAAGTGACAGAATCCGGGCCGGAAATGTGAGTAATTCCCGAATTACTTCCTGGATTCTGTCAATGCAAGGCTTTCCTGTAGAGGTCATATAGAGCCAAAACAAGAAGAGTCCCCTCGCGCAAGGTCTGGCTGACTTGCATGATTGTGCCAGAGAAAACTGTCTTGAGGACAAAAGTCTAAAAATCAAGGACAACATGGAGGCATACCTCAATTCCCCACACAAAGTCTTTGAAGAAGACAAGTGTGAGGGAATGCCCACTGTCTATGTGGATGGATGCTCGTACCATGTTGACAACAACGGGGAGAAATAACTGGTGGCCGGAGTAGGGAATGCATGGGTGAATGAGTCCCCAGAACCCTCCGCTGGATACAAAATTGGTCCCCGAAGTAGTCAGGTGGCAGAATTGATGGTTGTGCATCAGGCCATCCTCACTGCTGTCCAACTTCAACTCAACAAACTGGTCATAATCACAGATTCGGATTATGTACGGAACGGGTTCGTGGAGCACCTGGTAAATTGGAAAACCAGAGGCATGTTATGTGCATATAACAAACCCCTGAAACATGGGAAGCTAATCCAAAATATTGATGATCTGGTCACATCGAATGGGATGACCATCTACTGGAAAAAGATCAAGGGTCATTCCAAAGTAGAGGTGTCATGCCGCGGCGGGGATGGCGGAAGTGGAACCGCTGGCGGTTCTGTCCGCCGTAGCATTCCCCTCCTCGTCTTCTGCTACCGCTCTAGTCATTGTACGCGTTCGTGACCCGGAAGTATAAATCACTTCACTTCCGGGTCGCATACGCGTTGCAACGTTTCCGGATTCCCTCCTGAGTTGCTGCCGCTCCCGTACCTGGTGATATTCCTGCCTTTCTGCCTTTCATTTTCGCTGTTTCCACACAGCTGTGTTCCACCCTTGTTCTCAGCCTTGTGCATTGCCTCGTCCTTGCCCAGCCATCTCCTCTCCTTAGTTCGTTTTCTTATTGCTTCATCTTACCCCTTCCTCATCCCTTCCCTGTTTCCCTTCTTCCTTCTTTTTCTTCCTTTTTTCTCTCAATTGGATCCACCTCCTGCCAGACCTGTGCCTGCCTATCGGACTGCCTGTGTATTACCCCTTGTGACTATATTGGATCTACCTCCTGCCAGACCTGTGCCTGCCTATCGGACTGCCTGTGTATTATCCCTTGTGCCTATTTTGGATCTACCTCCTGCCAGACCTGTGCCTGTTTACCGGACTGCCTTTGGTTCAATCCTTGGTTCCATTATTGGTATCTCTGCTTACCAGATTCTGTGCCTGCTTTTCGGATTGCTCTCCCATCAGCGAACTCACCTCCTGTGATCATCCACCTGAAATACTACATCTAGGGGTTTTTTGTGCCTTCAGGCTTTTTTCCCCCTGTGAGGCGTTCTCGGTAGGATAACCCCCGCTGCCCCTATTTAGTGGCACGGTGGCATCCTATCGAGGGCGTCCTTATCTTCACTAGAAAAAAGAGAAGCCTCCACGACATAAGGACGGAAGGATCAAGCAGAAAGAGGAAGGTGAGGAGTTGGGGGAAGGGGGAGAACTCGACTTTTCATCAGAAGAAGAAAACATAACAGACATTCTTGACAGTTTGCAACGCCCACAAGAAACTGAGATGGCAACCCCCCAGCAAGTTCAGGAACTTATAGCCGCCGTCCAAAACCTTAATTTGGAGGTTCAGAACCTTAAGGCAACCAACGCAGCATTGCAATTAAGAATGAACGAACGGGAGCGACCCTCTGCAGACCTACCTTCATTCCCTTTGGTCTCCGGCAAATTTGATGGATCGCCGAAACGAGTCAAGGAGTTCTTAGATGCTTGTAATCTCCACTTTTCCTTCCGTCCGCAGACCTTCACATCGGATCATGCCAAAGTAGGATTCATGATTACCCATATGACGGGTAATGCCCTGGCGTGGGCCACCCCTTTGGTTAACCAACCAGATCCTGTGCTGCAGAACTATAATGATTTCAAGACCCTGCTGCAGCAAACATTTTTACGCACAGAAAGTACTTTTTTGGCCTCTGAGGACCTCTTAGACATCTCCCAGGGAAATACAGATCTTCTCTCCTATATCACTAAGTTCAAACAGATAGCCGCCGAAGCTGGCTGGCAGGAACAGGCCCAATATACCATCTTCCGTCGAGGGTTGAGAGAGGATCTCAAGGACGAACTTGCACGTATCGACCGTCCGTCCTCCTTTTCGGATCTCATCACGGGCGCTCTTCGGATTGATTTCCGGCTCTCGGAACGACGGTCAGAAAGAAAGAAGAACAAACTCTACAGTCTCTCTCCATTAGAAGCCCAGTTGCCTTCTTCTCTACCACCTTCACGTCAAAGCAAAGAGGAACCGATGCAGATCGGTACTGCTCGTGCACCACTCACCCCGGAAGAGACGAAGGAATGGCAACCTGTGTATGTATTGTGGGGCCTCTAACCATTTGTTACGGAACTGTCCTGACGTCCCTCCGAGGCGTTCGGGAAACGAGCACCCTCGGTGAGCATTGGGACGCACTCCCGAGGGGCCATTTCTAGTCCTTACGCAACTTTGTCGATAGCATCTTCTGGTATACTAGAGGATTCTAGGTTGATGGTGCTGTCTGTCACTCTTACTGTGGGTAGGACCGTGGTCCCAACTCAGGCTTTACTCGACTGTGGTGCAGCCGGCAACTTCATAGATACCTTGTGGGCTAAACAAAAAGGAATAACACGCCTGGCCAAACCGGAGGATCAGAAAGTCGAAGGAGTGGATGGTGAACCTTTTGATTTCCGGCATGATTACACACACCACAGAAGAACTACACCTACGTATCCAGCAACATACCGAAAAGATCTCGTTTGACATCATCCGAGCAGCCCATTTCCCTATTATACTAGGGATAAGCTGGCTACGAAAGCACAACCCTCACATCGACTGGGCAAAGAACGTACTCAGTTTTCGGTCCACCTTTTGTAGATCCGAATGTCTGCCTGAACCAAAATATGAGGCAGTATTAACTACCAGTGTTTACGACTCCAGACTCATACATTGTCTTCCACATCATCTGCAAGAATACGCAGAGGTAGTGACAGAAAAGAAGCCTAGCGATCTTCCTCCCCACCGACCAGAAGACTGCTGTCTGGATCTTGTTCCTGGTGCACTGGTCCCGTTCGGTAGGATGTTCCCTTTATCCCTCAGAGAAAGACACTTCCTCCGGGAATATCTGGATAACAATCTGGCCAACGGGCTTATAAGACCTTCAAAGTCACCGGCTGGAGCTTCCCTGTTTTTCATCCCTAAAAAGGACACACAAGAACTGAGACCCTGTATCGACTACAGGGGTCTAAACAAGGTGACCATAAAGGACAGGTATCCCATGCCTCTTATCACCGAGATCATTCAAGCTGTTCATGGCGCCACTATTTTCACAAAATTGGATCTCCGGAATGCCTACCATCTCCTCCGGATCCACCAAGGGGATGAATGGAAGACAGCTTTTAGGACCCCCTTTGGGTTGTACGAATATCAAGTGATGCCCTTTGGGCTCGTCAATGCCCCATCAGTGTTCCAGCGTTTTATGGACCAGCTTTTCTCAGACCTGCTGTGTCAGACCACGATTGTCTATCTCAATGACATACTGGTGTATTCAAAAACTCCGGAGGAACATGTAGTCCATGTTAAAGAGGTCTTCCAGAGGCTAAGAGAAAATCACCTCTCAGTCAAATTAGACAAGTGTGTCTTTTCTGCAACCTCCATCCCATATTTGGGTTTCATATTATCCAGTCAGGGTGTCGCCATGGATCCCCGCAAAGTATCTGCCATATTGGATTGGCCTTCACCTAAATCCCTCAAGGAGGTACAAAGATTCTTAGGTCTGGCAAACTTTTACCGGAAATTTATATCCAACTTTTCCCACCGGATTGGACCTATTACCACTCTACTTAAGAAAAGCTCCAAACCATTTTTCTGGTCCAGAGAAGCTGAGGATAGTTTCCACAATCTCAAGGAAGCCTTCTGTACCGCCCCCATCCTTCAGTAGCCAGATCAAGACCGGCCTTTCATTGTCGAGACAGATGCTTCTTCATCAGCTATGGGGGCAGTTCTTTTGCAGGAACATCAAGGAGTGGAACATCCAGTCTCCTATTTCTCCAAGACACTCAACGACAGCCAAAGGAACTACTCAGTTATAGAGCGTGAATTATTGGCCATGAAGTCAGCCTGTTTGGAGTGGCGTCACCTCCTACAAGGAGGTAAACACCCCTTCTCCATCAGAACCGATCACAGAAATCTACAAGTCCTGCGACAGTTCGAGTGCTACAACACACGACAAGCCCGCTGGGCTCACTTCTTTGCCCAGTTCGATTTCGACATTACCTACATCCCAGGGCAACAGAATTTAGTTGCGGACGCTCTGTCTCGCAGAGGAGACTATGTGACCGAATCCGACAGGACACCGGATCTTATGTTCCCCTTGACAAGGCGAATAGGAGTTCTGTCCACTTTCTTGAGACAAGTGAAAGAAGATTCAAAAGGGGGTTTTGAATCTGAGAGGCACCCACAAGACCTCGTCTACGACGTCAAGGAAGGACTCTACTTTGTGGAAGGCAAATTATATCTACCTACTCCAGAATTTCGGAGATTGGCATTAAAGTGGTGTCACGACTCCAAGTTGGCAGGTCATCGAGGTATCAAGGGCACGTTGGATTATCTACAGAGGCACTTTTATTGGCCGGAGATGCGACAAGATGTGGCCAGTTACGCACAATCCTGCGTGACCTGTCTTCGCAGCAAGAGTTCTCGTCTTAGACCTTTGGGACTTTTGAAACCTAATCCTGTTCCCGACGGTCCTTGGGAAGTAATTTCGACCGATTTCATCGTGGACTTGCCTCCTTCTGAAGGGTGCACATGCATCATGGTGGTGATCGATTTTTTCACTAAAATGGCTCACTTTTCCCCATTAACAGGGGTACCGACTGCTGTAGCCATGGCCGAAACATTCATCAAGGATGTCTTTCGTCTCCACGGGATACCAAAGAAGATCATCTCAGATCGAGGTAGCCAATACACCTCTCGTTTCTGGAAAATTCTTTGCAGCCGTTTGGGTATAGAAAGAGCTCTAACGTCCGGTTTCCACCCTCAGTCCAACGGACAGACGGAACGTCTTAATGCCACTTTAGAACAGTACCTACAGTGTTATGTGAACCTTCAACAGGACAACTGGGTTACTCTACTACCCCTGGCAGAGTTCTCCTACAATAACTCTTTTCAGACTACTCTTGGTTTCACCCCTTTTTTCTGCAGCTATGGCTACCATCCCCGGTCTATACTACCGGTCTCTAATATCTCCACCTCTTTACCCACAGTTGATTCGACTCTCGCCTTGCTGAAAGACGTTCACCTGCAGGCTAAACACAACCTTAGCAAGGCTGAAATGAGATATAAGGACCAGGCCGACAAACTTCGGAAAACTGTACCTGATTGGGGGGTAGGATCTCAGGTCATGTTGTCCACCAGGTACCTACCGAGATGGGCACACCCTTCCAAACTCTCCCCTAAATTTCTGGGTCCATACGAAGTCACCCAAGTCATAAACCCGGTGGCCTTTCGTCTAAAACTACCCAAAAGCCTTCAGAGGGTCCACCCGGTGTTTCATGCCTCACAACTTAAACCATTTCATGCAGATATCTGGTCCCGTAAAGAGAAGAAGACTCCCTTGCCTGCTACTTCGACCGAGGAGGAATTTGAAGTAGCCCAAATCTGTGACTCCCGGTACCGCCGGGGAAGGCTGGAATTCCTAATACGGTGGAAGGGGTATCACTGGTCGGAAAACTCTTGGGAACCAGCCTCTCATGTGCATGCCCCACTCTTGGTCTGAAGGTTTTTTCACTCTCATCCGGGTAAACCGGGTGGAGGCCTCCCTAGGAGGGGGCATACTGTCATGCCGCGGCGGGGATGGCGGAAGTGGAACCGCTGGCGGTTCTGTCCGCCGTAGCATTCCCCTCCTCGTCTTCTGCTACCGCTCTAGTCATTGTACGCGTTCATGACCCGGAAGTATAAATCACTTCACTTCCGGGTCGCATACGCGTTGCAACGTTTCCGGATTCCCTCCTGAGTTGCTGCCGCTCCCGTACCTGGTGATATTCCTGCCTTTCTGCCTTTCATTTTCGCTGTTTCCACACAGCTGTGTTCCACCCTTGTTCTCAGCCTTGTGCATTGCCTCGTCCTTGCCCAGCCATCTCCTCTCCTTAGTTCGTTTTGTTATTGCTTCATCTTACCCCTTCCTCATCCCTTCCCTGTTTCCCTTCCTTCTTTTTCTTCCTTTTTTCTCTCAATTGGATCCACCTCCTGCCAGACCTGTGCCTGCCTATCGGACTGCCTGTGTATTACCCCTTGTGACTATATTGGATCTACCTCCTGCCAGACCTGTGCCTGCCTATCGGACTGCCTGTGTATTATCCCTTGTGCCTATTTTGGATCTACCTCCTGCCAGACCTGTGCCTGTTTACCGGACTGCCTTTGGTTCAATCCTTGGTTCCATTATTGGTATCTCTGCTTACCAGATTCTGTGCCTGCTTTTCGGATTGCTCTCCCATCAGCGAACTCACCTCCTGTGATCATCCACCTGAAACACTACATCTAGGGGTTTTTTGTGCCTTCAGGCTTTTTTCCCCCTGTGCGGCGTTCTCGGTAGGATAACCCCCGTTGCCCCTATTTAGTGGCACGGTGGCATCCTATCGAGGGCGTCCTTATCTTCACAAGAAAAAAGAGAAGCCTCCACGACATAAGGACGGAAGGATCAAGCAGAAAGAGGAAGGTGAGGAGTTGGGGGAAGGGGGAGAACTCGACTTTTCATCAGAAGAAGAAAACATAACAGACATTCTTGACAAGAGGGACCAGACAAAACTGGAAATGACTTAGCTGATCAGCTGGCCAAAACCGGGGCCATCCAAGGGGATCTAATAGAAATAGAGTCCCTGTTGGGGGAAATCCAGGTCACTGCCATCACTAGGTCCCAGACCAATGCTCACAATGATCTTTCAACTGCACAATGGAGTAAGGAGACCCCTGATGCTGATTTAATTACAGCTCAGAAGGGGGATCCAATTATTGGTAAGTTTTACCAACACCTTGAGGACCCTGAGAACTTTCCCCTGACAGATACCGATTACATTGGGAAAGAGGACCTAAGAGTGTTGATGAAATGTCCAAAAAGGTTCTGAATCCAAGACGGTTTGTTGGTAAGGAAATCCCAAGCTGGCCATGATCAGTGGGTGGTCCCTACCTCATTCCGAAGCCTGATGTTAAGTCACGCCCATGATGCGGCCACCGCCGGTCATAGGGGGTTTCACACAACACTGGAAATCTTAAGAGAGGTTGCATACTGGCCACGCATGGGGCAGGACCTCGACCAATACTTTAAGGGGTGTCTTGTGTGTGCACAGTTTCAGACATCATCCCTTACACACCGTGCGCCTCTCCAAAAGAGGGGGATGACACTGCCATGGTCTGATTTGCAAATCGACTTTGTAGGCCCTTTAATTCGCTCATCTAGAGGAAACAAGTACATGTTGACCGTTACATGCTTGTTTACCAAGTGGGTGGAATGTTTCCCAGCCCCAAACTGCAAGGCAGAAACAGCAGCTGCCCTGATGATTAACCACATCTTTTCCCGTTTTGGTCTACCTCAAAGGATTGAGTCAGACAGGGGTAGCCCCTTCACCAGTGAAGTAATGACAAAGATGTGGGAGATACTGGGGGTCAAAAGGAAGCTACATATTGCTTACAGGCCAGCTTCTTCTGGAAGAGTGGAGAGATGCAACAAAACCATTGTGAGCATATTAAAAAAAGTTTGTGGCAGATTCTGGGCCAAGTTGGGATATCCGATTACCTCTGGTCCTAATGGCCATCAGATCTACCCCTTCATCTGCAACTAAAATGTCACCATTTGAGTTGATGACTGGACGCAAGATGGTGCTTCCCCAGCATTTGCTCTACAGAACCCAAGAGCAAACGTTGATAAATGCCTCCACAACTCATGAGTATGTGGAGAATTTAAGGAAACACCTTCAGCATGCTTTTGCCTATGCTCAGCGGAATCTAGAAAGATCAGCTGATAGCATGAAGACCCACTATGATTTAAAAACTACCCAAAAGGAATATTAGGTGGGTGATCAGGTCTATCTATACAATTTCCAAAGGAACCAGGCCAAACAGCGAAAATTCTTGCCTACATGGAAGGGACCGTTTGAAATTATAGACAAGATTTCCCCTGTTGCCTATAAAATCTGCATCCCCAAAGGCAGTTTGGCAGAGGGGGAAGATAAGTGGGTCCATATAAATCAGCTTAAGTGTTGCCATCCCAGGCACACTCTGCAACAACTGGAGGAGTCCTCTGCAATACCAGAGGGGACCGCTCCAGAGTAATTCAATTACAACCCTAAAGTATCCCACATATAGTCTCTAAAATATTATGATTTGGAAAAAAAAGTCTTATGATTGTATCTTGTTTTTTGTTAAAATAAGAACGCAAATGTTTTGACTATAAAATGTATATGCCACCCCACTATATCAATGGTGGGGAAGAAATGTCTACGAATAGGTATTGCCGCTTTCCTTTGTCGTCCTAGGAGAAAGAAAACCTGGAGACTGGCCAAGGAGGACGATCCGGGGACCGGGAGCAGAGACCCGAGGGGCCCGGGGTACCGCCCAATATTCCCATCAGGACCGGCGAGGAGAACCGATCGATCCAACTGGGTAGAGGAAAAGATGCTGAACTGTGCCATCTACAGAATTGGAAGAAGATAATGGGGACATACCAGTGCAAGGGCTCAAAACCTCCTTTGCACCCGACTTCCCCTCGACTTGAATCAAAGCGCAGTCGGGCGGGGGGATTTGTCAAGGGTTTTGACCCATGTTGAATCAATAGACTGGGTAGATGTGGGGATGAGCTGTCGCCACCCATTATTCTATCCCAGAAAAAACTAAATCAATAGACTGGGTAGATGTGGGGATGAGCTATCGCCGCCCACATTCACGCCAGAATAGGAGAACCGCGCAGTTTGTGCGCACACCAAAATGGTCGCCTAACCTTCCACCCACCAGTGCGAGCGTGATGGGCCAGGGGTGCCATGAGTGGAATGTGTGCCAAAGGAAAAACAGCAGTGCTTGTTAGCTTACAAAGCCCTTTGAAATCACCTTGGTTTCTGGGAATGCAAGCTCAAAATGCCTATTTTCAAACATTGTAGGATATTCAAAAATCTAACTGAACACCAGCAGACATTTGGCAGAATGAAGTTTTGTGAACATACAAAATCTGGAAAGAAAAAGAGCCCAAAACCATGTTCATAACAAAACTAGCTGAGCTGTGGAGGTCAGCAGCTTAAGTTAAACTGAACTGAAAACCACAAAAATCGAAATGTTTAAATTAAATGAGGGACCTACTTTTGAGTGTCACATAGTTTGTAACTGTTGAAATGTCATAGTTTTGAACTTAGAATCAGCATTCCAGCTGCATGTGTAAACATTGTCAGTTTGATTTGAATGTAGAAAGTGACATTTAGCTGAAACCTGGCTTAATGAAACTGGATTCTGCCTGACAACTACCCCCGACAGGAGTTGAAACTGGATCAACAGCTGTGTTCCCAGGCCTGGCTGCATTCTGCTGCCCCACAAAAAGGAGGTCACATGGCCCTGTTGATTGAAAGGGGAGTGGCAGCTGGGGACTGCAGGAAATTGAACAATGGGCCTTCTTTGGCTCAGGCAAATGTTATATTGGGGGGGGCGTAAAGTGGCTTCCTCTTGGGGGAAACTGGGAGGGGCAGTGCCTCTGCTAGCAGCTGAGCTTGGGGGAAGTGGATAAACCAGTTATTCCACCATGTAATGTGGGAAGCCACACCCCTTTTTGACCAGAGCATAATTTTAAAAAGATAGATAACGCATAGTGCGGACTGGTCAAAATTATATAAGTAATATCATTATTCTTGTGATTTTTCTGTGCACGTTTTAAGAGGCGTTAGGACCCTGTGGTGTATTCTGGGGGGTTGCTAGCGGTAAATAGGGGCTTACTCCAAATGTCTGCATGTTAAAAATCTGACACTTTATCATCTGAAACCCATATCCCTGGTGCACATTTTTGTAAAATCTGGAAAGGTTTAGAGGTCGTTATCTGGATGAAAAGGGGAGAATTTTCTCATCAGAGAGAGACCAGACCAGAGATCCGAGATCCAGAGATCCAGAGAGACCCAGACCGCTGTGAGCAGAACCGGTGCCTGATTGACCCGCCGTATCCAGAGAGACTAGACCAGCAGAGCAGAGCTGACCCAGATGCTGTGAGCAGAACCGCCCAGTCCAGTCCAGTTGACCAGATCCGTGACGAGGCCCATTCATTTCAAAATTAGGAGTGAGTATCCGCCAGAACTGTGCAGAACCCAATCTCTTAGTTAAAATAATCTAATCCAAGCTATTTTAACCTAATTAGAACAGCCTCCTATAAATCGTGTCATCTGTCATTTTTAATGCTGCACAACTGTCACCTGTCAATTCTGCAGCTGCAAGCTGTCACCTGTCATTTTGAGTTTTACTTTAAATCCGAAAATCTACCTTTATTAGTTCATCCGTATCTCCGGAACCTTTTGTGCTAGGAACGAGATTTAACTTTCATCTGAAAGCTTGGAATCTAAGCTATACAGCCAAGCTGGTCCTCACTATCTGCGGGCCAGAATCTCGGTTCCCTCTCTCCCCAGCACTATCCGCTTGAACCACAGTGAGGATGGGATTTGGTGAGGTGGGAAACCTTTTGGCTAATCTCCATCTTCCAATGAACCTAAAACCGGCTTCCTATACTTTTTCCGTAATCGCGAGACACGCACTGGCTAAATTTACCGCGATTTGCGATTTGGCCCGATTTCTTCATCTGTAGAAATCAACAGCTTTTTTGCTTCTCTTTGCTAAAATTCGTTTGCAATCTGCTAATCATTCATAGAGTATTGTTAAAGTGAGCCTGAACTAATATAAAGTAGCCATCACCTACCCTGAACCTCTAGAGGGAATTAAAAGCAATTTTAGCATCTTTTCACTTCCTTGCAAACCACATTAAAGTAATTCGCCTGTGTTTAAAACTCAT
This sequence comes from Ambystoma mexicanum, assembly GCF_040938575.1. NCBI lineage: Eukaryota > Metazoa > Chordata > Amphibia > Caudata > Ambystomatidae > Ambystoma > Ambystoma mexicanum. The sequence continues at coordinate 520,850,998 of NC_090933.1, forward strand.
CCCTGTTTTCTCTAAACTTGCTGTGGGAACTGGAACTGTGTATTGCATTATAAAGTGTGGTTTGTTGGGATTCTTGAAGACTGTGTGCTCTCCTTCCATTTCTTGTATTGCATAGGGGGGGGGAGTGAATTGTCAAAAGAAAAAATGATCATATTACCTTTTGCTAAAATCATAACCAGTTATTTCTGTACTGCATTTTATTCCACCTTGCATTTCCTTGAAACCATCAAGCATTTTCAGCTATCTCATCCTCTGCACTACTCCTAAGTAACCAAATCAGTGTACCCCTGTAACATTATCCATTGTTGATCACGGTCATATTCTGAAGTGTGATATCAGTTATCAATTTATTTATAAAGTGTGATAGATATATATTGTTGAATTGTCCAAATACACCTTTTAATTTGCAAAACAAACCTACTTCTTGGCTCAGGGGTCAGGGGAATTCTAAGAGGGGGGTGTTATACAAGGGTTGTCATCCAGAGTACTGAACTGGATATATAAATACATCAATAAGGGTTTTCCTCAGCATCCCAGACTAGGCATTGACTTAGCTGTAGTGTTGATTAAATATCGCTTACAGATGCAGTATTTGTCCTTTGAAACAAAGTACCTTTCTGGGTTGTGTAAGGAAGGCCTGGTATCAAACAGTGAAGAGAGACACAAGTGATCACAGTTCAAGGGTGTTTATTAAACTTCAATGGGTTGGTAGAACCCCTATCTAAACCTGTAGGTTCACATCACAGAGCTGATAACCCAAGAGACTATGAGGAAGCTACCTTGACTGTCCTCAACTAATTTGTGCACTTAGAAGCCCGGGTTTCCATGGATCAAGGGGCTTCCCCTTCAGACTGTCTCAAACATGATTCAAAGAACCTGTGTTTTCCTAGTTTTTACCCCTATTTCACCAAATGAACCACTGTCACCCAGTGCCTTCTTGTATATGCCATTACCCTAATAGTAGGACTCAGTCCTCCCACATTCCAGCCAAGCCAGTCTTCGCCGGTCCCTCCGGGAGCATTATAATCTCCTGCACCTCCCCTTGCCTCCAAAAGGGCTTGTTTGGAGGGTTACCTTGTCTACTGCTGACTTCGAGCTTCTGCGCTGCTTTGTTTGTACATCCAGACGGTCTAATTATTGTATTGTGATTATACGCAGCTGTGCTGCATTGTTTTGTGCATCTATACGTTTTAACCTCTTTATTGTGTAACACTCTGTATTATTCTTTACCAGCTAGAATCTCTCAGATCTTGTTTGCATGCACGTTTGTACTATCATCACTGCTATCTGTTATAGTTCACGGAACTCTCACACACCATGCATTTTTAAAGCAGTATTGTTTCCATACTTGAGTACCGTTGTAGAACACTTTGACGTGCTAACTGTTGAAATTCAACAAGTGGGCAATACGCACATCATCTTTTGGAAAGTGGGAAAGTCACTCTTTAGCTCACTAAGCGCTGTGTCACGCAGCTACTGCAAGACTAAAGCTGTGGGTGGCACCAGACTAGTGTGCTATTGATCTCCAGGACTACAAGACCCAGAAGTCCCGGCTCGGCTTAAGCAGATAAGTCAGGCGCTTCAGCACCAGCACTTCTACAGCCAAGCTGGTCCTCGCTGTCTGCGGCCCAGAATCTCGGTTCCCTCTCTCCCCAGCACTATCCGCTTGAACCACAGTGAGGATGGGATTTGGTGAGGTGGGAAACCTTTTGGCTAATCTCCATGTCCTGTAGCGCATGGGAACAGTTCGACATATCGCGATGCAAGTCATGGAACGGGGCAGACTTCAGACGTATGATGTTACGTATTGTTCTACATACAGGGAAGAGCATTTATCGTCCCAGACATTAGAGCCATACCATCAGTTCAAAATGAACAAACCAATAAAAATAAAAAAACAATTGCCATACCTGGATATCTTCCAAACAAAATCTCGAAAAGAATCTTAGGATGTTTCTGTTATACACACGGTCCCTAAATAAGCACGCCATATATATTCACGATCTCATTCTTGAAGATAAACTAGACTCCCTGTACTCGGGAGCCAACAAATACATTACAGACAAAATCCAAAGACTGCAGAATAACGCCCTGAGGGCAGCATTGAACATCCCTTACAGAGAGATATTACCGAATTCAGGAAGGAGATTAACTGGCTGAAAATAACGGACAGAATTATCCTCAAACAGCATCCCTCACCTCCAAATGCCTGAATAACCTAGCATCCCCATACCTTATGGATAAAATTACCAGGAGAACAGCTACCCGCCCTACGAGATCTGCTAACTCATTTATGTTAGAGATTCCTAGGTTCAAACGCTCGACAGCAGGAGGAACCAGTTTCCCTGTTAAAGCGGCACAATGTTGGAACAAATTACCAGTTGACCTCAGACTAGAACAACCCTACCCTATATTCAGACATAAGATACTCAATTGGCTACACACTAATGACACCTAACTGCCGAACTACACTTCTACCTCTCCAGCCCCTACACAACCCTCTGTTCCCTCAAACTACACTGTAGATTGGTTAACTATACACGCATGGTCGTCTGTTCTGTCATATTTGCATGCACCATGCATACACGTTAACGTAGACATGTAAGGTTGTATATACATATCTGTATATGTATGTGTGCATATATTGTTACTCACGATAATGCCGCCTTGACTTACCAAGACCATTGCTTTGTATTAAATGTATCTTGTACCTGTATTTTTGCTCCTACTGCAATCACTGCTCTATGTATTGCTACCTTGTACTGTAACTAATTTTTAAGATTTCTTGTTTCTGTTGTGCCCGTCTACCTAAGGGCTTGGTGCGCATTACCAAACAAACAAACAAACAAACATCATGTGTATTACTGAATCTTGGCTGCAGGAACCCATTGGCCCTACCTGCGCCATGGCAGTCCCGGAAGGATACACCATCCATTGCACCAATAGAGAATACGGTCAAGGGGGCGGGGAGTTGCTATGATTATTCAAGACTCTATCCACATCACATGTTTCCTTCAAAATCAGTATATCAAGGGTGTGAAATTTTACACTTGAAACATTGTCCCTCAGATAACAACTGCATCAACATAATTCTTATCTATAGACCTCCTTCTCTCATATCTGAGCTCAATGATGAACTAACCCAACTACTCAATCTGTTGAAGGGCCCTAACACCGCCACTTTAGTGTTGGGTGACCTTAATCGATGGCGAGGGAATCCTATGGATAAAGAAGCCAGGAGCCTTGAGACAGCACTAAACAACATAAACTTCCAAGTCATGTACTCCAGCCCCACCATGGCATATTTCAATCACCTGGACTGGGTAATAACAAATAACCTGAAGACAAACAGCTATGCGACAATTCCCTGTATTTGGACTGATCACTACAGAGTCTCGTTCTCACTGACTATGCCAATCCCAGCTAAGAAATGTGCCAATGAGACTAAGAGTGCTCACTGTCGGAACTTTTAAGAAAATTGAAAGATTCCACCTCGAACAGTGCATTAATGAAATCTTAAAAGATCTTAAGGAAGGGGATTCCTGTGAGACCATAATTTCCAGATATGATCAACATGTCATGGCGTTAGTGGACCAGAAGGCCCCACGCTTGCCCAAACTGGTTAGACCCAATAGCAAACACCAAAAATAGTTTAACTCTGACTTATCAGCTCAAAAAAAGGAAAAAAAGGCAAAGAGAAACCAGATGGATGAAGAATCCTTCGCACGCCAACAAAGAAAGGTGGAAGGTGACGGACAGATCCTATAAATAGGATATAATTGAAGTAAAGAGTAACTACTTCAATTATCAAATCCAGTCCGCCGCCAAAGCACCTAGTAAACTTTTCCAGAATCTTAAATCCATCGAAAAGCCTGCAGCACTAGTTCCCACATTCGCTCCATCTCAGGAAGATTGTGACAATACCCAGGTAGCATTCTCCAATAAAATTACTAAGGCAAGGGAACTGATAACAAGCGCCCAACTAAATAAGACTAAATTTAATCAACCCTCTATAAGAGGTGTTGCAGAACACCCAAACAAATTGTGCTTTCTTTCCCGGGATTACAACAGAAGACATGCTAACCACACTGGCTTCGATGAAGCCCTCGTCGTGTGCAGAGAATAAATTACCCCCTAAAATAATCCTTGGCAACTCCGACATCTTTGCACCTCTACTTACGAAAATAGTTAATGCCTCTTTTTGTGATAAAACAGTATAAAAAAACATCAAAAAGGTCACTATCACTCCTTTAGTGAAGAAGCCCCTTCTTGACCAACGTGAACCTGATAATCTAAGACCTATTGCCAACTGCAATTTCACTCTTAAACTAATGGATAAGATTGCCACAGCGCAGTTACAGTCATTCTTAGAGCCAAATGAGATTCTGCATCACCAACAATCGGGCTTCGTGTTGCACATAGTACCGAAACAGCTATGCTCGATTTGCAGACACACATGTTGGGTATCACAAGGGCAGGGCAGGACTTCTTATCCTGCTTGACCTAAGTGCTGCCTTTGACCTAGGGACCATCAACTACTCCAGCAGGCACTCGAGAAAGTTGTCAACTGCTCCAAGGAGGCAATCCGTGGGTTGGCCTCGTTCCTTACAGATAGAAAGTCCAAAGTACATTGGGGAGATACATTTTCACATGAGTCTAAAATCCTTAGCGGAGTTCCGCAAGGAGCAAGTCTATCACCGCTCTTATTTAAGCTGGACTTATGATTTCTCTGTGAAGTCCTGGATAACATCAAAGCCTATTTCGCTAACTACGCTGACGACACTCGGCTAGTAGTGGAGTTGAGCGGGGACTACGTTAAGGACAGCCAGACAATAAGGGACCTCTGTAACATCATAGAATCATGGATGGACCATAACTGGATGTGTTTGAACGGTGCTAAAACCGAGCTGATGATGTTTGGCTCCCTTCAAGCCAGGGCGCAATTATCACCACAATATGACTCATTTACGATAAAAGAACACACATATCTAAGTAGGGAGTAAGGTTAAAACGTTGGCCATGACTCTGAAAGCCTCTATGAGCTCAGACGCTCAAGCTTGGTATGTGAGCAAAAATTGCTCATATTACCTTAGGCTTCTTAGAGCAATCAAACCTTTCCTTAATGAAGCAAATTGTACCACCATAGCAAGAGCAACCTTCCTATCCCGCCTGGACTATGGGAATGCACTCCTGCTGGGTGTTAGTAAACAATGTATGACCAAATACCAGCTAATCCAAAACAACGCGGTTAGGATAATTAAACAGAAAACCAGTACGGAGCACATTAGCAATGCTAGAAGGGAGTTACATTGGCTGATGGTTGAAGATAGTTCTTTTCAAATCCCTGACACTTACCCATAAGTGCTTGTATGGGAAAGCACCTGCCTATCTGAAATCGAAAAATTGTCAGATACACACCAGCCTGTGTTTAAAGATCTGAAGCTCTGGGACGTATAGTGGTTAAACCACATAAGAAAGCCAATGGTTTAGGCAGAGCCTTTCCCATTTGTGCTGCTACTAATTGGAACAAATTATCTCTGAACCTGAGACTAGAAACCAATCATCTCACTTTCAGAAAGAACCTGAAAACGTTCTTATTCAAATGAAGACAGTCTCCATTAGTTAGACAGGCATTGCTCTTTCACTTGTCCTCTGCCAAGTGTCCTGTCGTCAATGTTTTGTCTGATGTCTTCTGTATGCGTCTTTTTGTTGTGCCCCAATGCCCGCAAGCTTTCAGCGCAATACAAATACACATTTTAAAAAAAATAAATTCCATGTCATCATGGTCGGCAGGGTCAAACACAAGAACAAGAGTGGAATGAAGGTCCAATAATTAATGAAAAATTCAATGTATTGAACATTTTCCATATTTAAAAGTCACCTAAAATGGCTCATATATTAGCAACAAATCATTGTATCCACAATACCACATGTTAAATTACATAACAAACTCACAATGTATCTGACAAACATCAACATCATAAAGTACAAAGTGTAAATAGTGCCATTGATCTCAATGTCCCATATGTGAACAATAGAATCTAATGTGCAAATAATTCAATAACCACCTAGTAAATTGAGTGTATGTCTCAATCGACTATAAACCAACACATGTATGAACCTAAACCACATGGGTGGAGGGACATGCAAAATAAAAACACATTCAAGTAAGCCACAGCCTACTAGGTGAGACAATTGTGTAATAATGTTTTCTTGTACAATTGAGCTCTTTGGAAGGGTTTTCTATTTTCCCCCTTTCCTACTATGTTCAACATTTCACCAAAATTAATTTGCCAATGTTTTCTTCATGACTGACCGCTGTGATTAATCCAATGGAGTCATCACAGTTTTCTTGGCGGGAACCTCGTCCCATGTGGTTAGGGGAAAGCGGCCGCTACCTTAAACTGACCCTAGGGGCGGCTATATGACAGAGAATCACATGGGAGGAGACAACTACTGGGGAGATGTCATGACTTCATTGGGTGAGACATGGTATCCCGCCTTTCCCATGAGGAAGGCCCTTTAACACCTAAGATCCTTATTGCCTATTGTCAGCTCCAACTCCCATAACCACCCAGGTACCGAGATGAGAAGGAGGATGAGGGAGCTTGTGCAAAGTGACAAGAACTCTAAGTACAACATGCAGACTAGTTGTTTTTCCAAGTCTTCAATGCGCGGGACATTTAAAAATGACAACCGCACTGTTGCAGGAGGAGATGCTGAATCCCCATGTTAAGGCTCACGATCGTGACATACTCAGGCAGTGGTGGCTCAACGGAGAAGGCAATTGGGACTGGAGGAGGAACGCAGTGAAGGGACGTGGGGACATTGGGCGCCGCGCAGGAGCTGCTGGATGTTCGGGCACTCGGAGAGACAGCATTTCCTAGTCCGTGCCGAAAAGGAAAGCTGGCGTGTGACCACGCAGCCACACAGGATGCTGGAAGAATGTCTGCACACTCGATAATAGAAAGCGTTTGAAGGAGTCAGACCACAAAAGCGTGAGCAGTATTGGAGACCCTGGAAGGAACCAGTGAGTCTTCCCAAATTAGCTAGAGACCCCAGGGCGTTCCGACAAGCGCAACAAAAAGTGTTTGAATGGTACAAGAATGCTGACGCAGGAAACACCCGAAGAATGTTTGAATGCAGTCAAAGCAAAGTACATTTTCAACACTGAATAAGAAGAATGTTTCAATGCAGACAAGGCAAACTGCAAAGGCAAACACCAATCAAGTACAGATGCATGAGATGGCAGTGTTGGGGGAAAGATTGAGCAAATGTTAACATAGACAGATATACCAAGCACCTCACGGTATATGCAATTGTGGTATAGCCAAAGAGCTGTGAAACGCATAGGACCTCTTGGCAGGCGAGTATACCAGGTAGCTGAAATTGTGCAAATATTCCTGGCAGGGGAGTATACCAGGTGATCTGCAAAGTTACAAGAGAGGCTACAGAAAGTGTGTTTCAGAACTAATTGGTTAAACAAGAACTTTGTGGTTTAAGTGAAGACACAAAGTAACTGTCATTTTGCCCTCCTATTCAAGAATCCAGGGGAAGGGGACCACCCTCTGGATCCAAGGGTCTTTACCTTGGAGAACATTTTCGGTGGTGACTTTCTTATACTTTTTGGTTTTGAACACTTTTGCCAACATCAAACCCCACTGTTGTGTTGTTTGAAGTGTGAGGGTCAAGATAGGACGTGTTGGACACAAGGATGGCTTTTCAGTTATTGACAACCTGAAACAGACAGATACGTAGTTTTTGATTTCTAGGTAGGGAAGTTCCTCTTTAGAATAGGGCCAGAGAGGCATTTACCCAACCCATTTTTATTTAATAAATGTCTTTAATTGAAAACATGACAACTTTGTGCTCTGCTTTTATTTCTGACCCCTCACACCGCCCATTTTAATTGCTTTAATAAATGCGTGGATCACGTTGGCTCCGAATTGCTCAACACGGCAGCGTCTCCAGTCTCATCACGGGTAACTTTCTGCCTCCTCTGTTATTACATGAAGGAGTGAGATTCTAGCACCACTTGTAACGTCATGCCAGTGTTAGAGAAAGGAGATTACCTGGTCTTATCTCGGTATCTTTGCTTCCTCACTCTCCTTCTAGGTTGGGGAGGTTTCTTGATTTTCCCTGGATTCATGGGATAAGAATAGAAATACCCCATAAATGTCTCAGGGGTGGGGGATTTCCCCTGAAAGGAAAGTGTGGGATAACGTGCCTTACCCGAGTACCTCCCTCTTCCACTTCACAAGGACCCGGGTGATCCTTCCTCGCCTGGCCATCCTCAGCGTCCTGATCCAAGAACGATGGTCCTTCCGTGGACACCAGAGCAAAGGATCCCCGGAAGTAAATGTGAGAACGCCCTCAGGTTTCTCACATACCCCTGAAGAATGTCCTCAACCATAGCACTGAAAGACAGAAACATGTAGGGTACACATACTACATACTTCCCCCTTGGCACTTCTCCCCTTCCCTCTTCCCTGCACTTTTGCGGTCTGAATGACACAAGGCGTAGTAAGATTGTTATTTTGTCCTCTCTTGTGTCCCCCTCCTTGTCTTGTCGCGCCTAGAAACACTTGTGTACAGGCACGTTATAAATGCCACATCATATCCGATAATATAGATTAAAAGGTGGATTGTAAGTAATAGCAATACCGGTATATTACATTACACAGACTGAAGTGTTGTGAATATGAATCTAAATGTGTGTTTATGAAATCTATTTAATACTACTGTCTCAACCGGGATTTTAGTTACTGATGGCACTAGCCCATTGTTTTCACACTTTAAATGTGATTGGATATTAATGAAATAATCTACTGCTAAGAAATGCAGATTTTTTTAGATGAAGTGTATAAATATATTTTTGTGAAATTACTGCTTCATATTAAAGGATGGAGTTCTAGAATATATGTTTATTCCACTGTTAATCAATACAGTGTACTAAAAACCAACTCCTGCCGCTAGCTTTTCACGAGCTGCCCTGCTCCAAGATGGTTTTGTTCAGAAATTAGTGAACTGGAGCAGGTGTGCATTTCACTCTGCTTAGTCATAAAGAGTGAATATCAATCTGGTGTTGCATCAGGATTAGCTGATCGGCAGCAGGGTTTTTCATTCAACTTGTAGTGCTAATGTAAAGTCTGGAAAAATTAAGTGTTGATCCATACTAATGACGCTTCCCCGTCCCACTTGCATGACACATGAGTGTTTCCCAGATACTATAGTTGAAGCTTCGGGTAATTATGGGCCTTCGGGCATCTGCAGAAACAACCTTGGGGTGAAATATGTTAATATTAAAGGACATTTGTAACGCACACGATCACCACCGGAGTGGTCCCCTGGCGCTCCGGCAGCTCTGAAAAAGGAAGGGAGGTACCTACATGTTTTATTGTTTGTAGTACCCAGCATGCATTGAAATCTTGTTACACTGACGAGCCCTGCACTCCCAATTTCATCTTTGGTCATGGCTAGTTTCAGGAGGCACTGCACCTCTTTTCGTTGATGCCTTTGTCATCACCCTCCACTTTCGAAATCCACTGCTCCGTTTCATCCAGGCGGCCCCCTTGCCATTTAATCCTTGCCTGTATACACCATGCAAGTGAGGTCATAAAACTTGGCACCAACTAAGTCAATTCTGGAAGACTGGTTCGAGGTATGCCGTGCATAGGAGGCGCTGGGACTACAAAATGTGTAATGTAGGAGCTACAATTTAGACTGTAAGTGATTAAGATAAGGGGGGGGCTGCTGCACAGAGGAGTGACTAGTAGTGAACTCGAAACTACTAGGTAAGACAAAATTAGGCAAAAATGGGTATCACCCCAACCAAGTTGCGCAGCCCTAATCTAGATTACTTAGGTACACAAGTCTACAATATCATTGTCATCTTGAGGCAAACAGAGTCAAGAATACACAGTTATGCTTGGCAATAAAGTCAAGAATGCAAATGCTTGACGTAAACGTTTATGAGGAAATGAAGAACAGAAATACTGACATGTGTTTTGACCCTGAACAACGGGTCACACAGAAATAAGCAACAAAAAGCTGATAAATGCGTGTATGGGGCGCAAGTGTCCGGACAACATAAAATTTACCATGATAACCCATCTATTTATAGTGCAAGTCGGCATGAGTTTTGTACTGCGAGTTTATTTCAAATTATGGATGTATATGTAAAAACACAGAAGTAAGCAACCAAAAGCTAGTAAATGCGTATATGAGATGCAAATGTCCGGACAACATGATATTTACCATAGTAACCCAACTATTTAAAATGCAAGACGGCACGAGTATTAAAGATTGCCATTGGTAAAATGGATCTCAAAGGCAATATGTCACACGTGTGCAGGCTACGAGTTACAAAACTATGGTGAGAAGGATGGACAAAGCAGGACGGTGGCACTTGCACAAGTCTGCTTTAGCAGCAACCTGAAATTTGTTGCTGGTGTGTACATCAATGAAAATTGAAACAGGAAAAATGCTAGGTAGCTTAAATGAGATGACTGTTGTACAAAATGTACAAAACGGTAAGGGAGAGAACAGGGTGCCAATAAAGGAGTAATGAACCAACACTGAACGAACTATTGCAGAAATACATTCAATTCCATGTCTGTGTTAAGTCCCAGAGTGGTACAGCGCAGTTTGGCAATAGTTCTTGCCTCTAGTTGGCGCAGTAGCAGTTGCCAGCCACCCCCTCTTGGGTGGGCATGTGCTTGTATGAGACCAATAAACTTAAGCTCATTCACTGAGTCCAGTTGATGTTGTTGTTGCCAGTGCATGGCTAATGGTAATTTGGTATCTTGACTTTTCAGATGGGCGAAATGTTCACGAATACGTACTCATAGTTCTCTAATGGTGGAGCCAACGTATACCTTCCGGCATACGCACTGTATAGCATATACTATGAATTTGGACTTGCAATTAATGAAATCAGAAATCTGAATCGTGAGTCCTTGATGACAGCTAAACATGTTCTGGTTTAAGGAAAATTTACAGAAATTACATGACCCACACTTGAAAAAGCCATGGGGTTTAGGCTGGAGTCATGTGAGAGGATGGCTTTGGCTTGAGGAACGAGGGGCAAAGTTTGTTGCGCAAGGTTTCATTGCGAGTAAAAATAATTTTGGGTTGCTTAGAAATGTATGGTGACAGCTCGGGATCAAGACACAGGAGGTGCCAATGTTTATTAAGTAGTTGATACACCGTGCAGTTGTCTTGTGAGTACTTGGTAATAAACTGCACATTGTCGTGCTTTGCAGTACTCTGAGCTTTCTGGCTGGTCAGTATAGAATCTCGAGACACTTTGTTGATACAATCTATACCTTTGTTGATAGATTGTACCTTGTACCCTCGTTCCAGGAACCTCTGCCTAATCATGTCACACTCTTGTTCAAAAGCAGCCTGGGTGCTGCAATTACGTCATGCTCGATGAAACTCACCAAATGGGATGTTGCTAATAACTGATCTTCTGTGACAACTAGAGGCATGAAGGATAGCATTGGCAGCAGTTGCTTTGCGAAACGTTTTAGTTTGGAGCATGCCATTTGAGATATAAATCTGAATATCCAAGAATTTTCGTGAGTCAGGGCTCGCATGGCCGCAAAACTCAATGCCAAAATCATTATAGTTAAGATAGTTAGAAAACTCTTCAAATTGGGATGACGTCCCGTTCCAAATTACCAGGACGTCGTCAATATATATTTTCCAAACAATAAGATTCTGCTGAAAACTCTGGTTGTTAAAGATATATTTCTCCTCAAAAAAGCCCATAAAGAGTTTGGCCAATGATGGAGCATATTTCGCACCCATGCCCACTCCTTTCGTTTGTTGGTAGTATTGATGATCAAATAGAAACTGATTATGGGCTAAAGTAAACTGTAAAAAATCTTTAATCATATTGATGTGTTGAGTGTGTGAAGCCGAGTGATGACCAAAAGTAAAATCAATGGTTTCCAAAGCTAAATGATGCTGAATTGAAGTATATAATGCTTTGACATCAAAACTGGCCAGGAGAAAGTTAGAACACCATTCGATATTGTTAAGGATTTGCAAAGTTTGTGTGGAATCACGTAGTTAAGCAGGTAGCGTTGGTACAATGTCCTTTATTGCAGTGTCGATATATTGGGCCAGTCCCTCAGTGGCCCTTTTACATATGCAAGCATGTGTCTGATTTTTAATTTTTCATGTTTCATTTTTCATGTTTACTTTCATTATGTATATATCTTGCAATTGCCATACTCTGTGACTTTTTTGTGTGTTATTATGAACAGCTCTGCCTTGAAAGGGACCCGTTGTTCAGGGTCGAAACACGTGTCCACACTCTGCCTTGAAAAGGACCCATTGTTCAGGGTCGAAACACATGCCGGCATTTCTGTTCTTCATTTCCTCATAAACTTTTACGTCAAGCATTTGCATTCTTGACTTTATTGCCAAGCATAACTGTGTATTCTTGACTCTATTTGCCTCAAGATGACAATGTTCTTGTAGACTTGTGTACCTAAGTAATCTAGATTAGGGATGCGCAACTTGGTTGGGGTGATACCCATTTGTGCCTTATTAAGTCAATTCTGGCACCGAACTTAGCCATTCACCCCTTGCCTGGATACACCATGCAAGTAGGGTCATCAAGCTTGGCACCAACTAAGTCAATTCTGGCACTGAAATTAAATAAATAATTTCACTGTGTGCTTTTTCATTATTCGCCTACTATGGAGTCCAAGGCAATAATTGCTGGTGTGCCACTGTCTGCCAAATGCAGAGCCACCGAGCATACTTCAAGGGGTTATCAGCTGTCACTACAATTGCACAGACCTTTCTTTGTTTCCACTGAGCTCTTGTAATTTGGCATCTCAGCCTGCCTCTTTTGTCACTGACTCCCAGCGGCTCAGTAGCCTGCAGCATCTGATGTGCTATTCACCCCCATTCATGAGCCAATCCTTTCGATGCACCAGAGGAGACAACTCACCACCAGCACCTCTAAATGCCACTGTTAATTGGCCCGTCACAGCAGGGAAGAGTTTTTCAAGTGGCACATGATCACACTTCCTTGTTTTCAAGAGTTCAACCCCCTACTCATGTTGCAGCATCAGCTACCAGTTCAAGGGCCCCACCCACTGACCCTCTCCCTTTTAATAATTTGAGGTGCGATACCATGTACCCGGCCGCGTCACCTAATAGCCACCTCTTGGTTTAGCTGTATCGCAGCTCACCCAGTAGACCTGAGAGGAAGACCCTGAAGCAGCCGGCCGCCTTACGGTTTAAAAAAGCATCACATCATCACTGGCTGTCCTGCGTCGGGCGAGGGCTAGGTGGTGTGCTGCAGCAGACCACCCAGTCACTGCCATCCTCTTCTCTATCAAAGAACCACCGCCTGGCACCACCCACTCCAGATCCAGGTGCTCAGCCACTTGCAGTCAACCATTCCGCTCTGGGCCTTGGCCTTGGTTAAGCAGTGGTTTGCTCAGTTGCATGGTGAATGGCAGACTACATTATGAGCTCCTGAAAAGGTGGCCCGCCCCGACCAGACCCCCCCTTATGCATGAAGAGTACGCATGAAGAGTATGAAAGGAATGCAAAATAAAGGGGCACCACACATATAAGGAGTAGAAGTTATTACTGTTGCAGGGCTAACCTGCAAAAAATAATGCACAGTGAGATTAACTCACTTCATGTGGTGGGAATGTAAATGCAAAGACAACTTTCTTTCATGTTATCTGAGGATGTTATCTGGTTGGTGGTAAAAGCAGAGCATGTGATTCTATTGTGTTCCTGCACAGCTACACTACTGTGCCATAATACATATGTGACCTCAGTTGTGCAGAAGCAATAGTGAAAAAAAGTTACGCAGGACCCTTGTACGAAGGTTCTTAAAGGGGTGGCGGGAACAGTTGCTCACAAGATGGTCACCTAATTTAATCTCTAGATTGGGATAGTTACAATCGAATTATGCTAATGCACCCATTTTCTGAATTAGGCTCAAAAGAAAAAGATCACAAGCCTTTGTGTTTGATTCACACAGTATTAATTTATATATATATTATAAACCGTCTTTTTCAAATCAGGGCTACATGCCAAAAATACAAAAGTAAATCACAATCATTTGACAAAATAAAACATAATTGGTCGCAATTATTATGATCATTGCCAAGTTACAACGTAAATAGCGAAAAAATAATCAACATTGTGTGTGTCAATATACATTGTAAAAATGAATCCAACAGTTGTGTGTACAAACGTGTAGTCAAAAGTAAAAATGGCCATTTTAGGGAGGGGGAAGGGTAGGAGGTTGTGGGTATTCAACAAAAAATGAGAGGGAAAGAAAATGAATAAATCAATGGTAAACAATATGCAGAACGTTTTTTAAGTATAAAGCATAAGTCATCTTGGTTTATGATGACTTTCATTTGTACAAATCACACTGAGTTGCAGCATACTTGCGCATCTTACCCAATCTTTTTGATGCATCATGTTTCCATAATGCGTATCTTTTTAGCCTTGTTTAGGAGAGTATAACTATTTTACCCTAATTCACACTGATTTCCATAATACGTCTCATTTTAAACTTGTCTGTGTGGTAAGTAAAGCACTTGTATCAAATCTCAACCATTTGTTTGTGACTCCGTGTTGGAATTCAAAAACCGTGTGTACGTGAAACATTCTAAAATAGTAGCTGCACCAATTCCTCTGCATGCGAAATGGTGGCCGTGAGACTAAAACCGCATGTGTTAGTAGCATATGCGCGTTCAAAGATAGATGAGAAAAAAACCCTCATCTGAGTATTGCGGGCAAGGTCCACGAGGACCTTCTGTTATACTAAACTTGATTTCAACCCAAAACAGCGAGTTAAGAGACGCTATAACGAACTGGCACAGACAAGGATTGATCACAGATGAGGAAAAACTATTTTTAGACATGCAACAACCAACCTTGCCTACAATATATTTTCTACCAAAAATTCCCAATTCTCAGTGGGATCAATTGGGCCACAATGAACATGGCGGAGTACATTGATAACATACTTAGACCTCTTGCAAACCAAACCAAATCATATCTGAAAGACACCACCTCTGCAATCAATAAACTGACTTCAATAGAATGGGACTCTGATTACATACTAGCCACTTGGGATGTCAAATCACTGTATACATCTATCAGACATGATACAGCAGTTGAAACAATAGACTACATTTTCGCTCAAAAGACTGCATCAAAATTTCAATCAGTCAGTATGCTCAAAGAAATGGTACTTTTAACTCTGCAAAACAATGTGTTTATTTTCAATAGAGGATTCTACCGACAAACCAGAGGAGTAGCGATGGGGGTAAAATATGCCCCCGCACTTGCCAATTTAATGATGGCGATGTACGAGGACAAACATGTGTATGTAGATGAGGCATATCAACAACATGTTATTGTTTGGACTCGATACATAGATGATGTTTTATTGATTTGGAAAGGAGAAGAGGAAGGTTTGGAACAATTTAGGAACAGAGCTAACTCTATGGGAATAGAGTTCACTGGAACTTTAAGTAAAAACTAAATCAATTTTTTGGATCTCAGCATTTATGTTAAAGAGAACCGTTTGATGACCAAAACATTTAGAAAGGGAACAGAGGCCAACTCAACTTTATTTGCCACTAGCTGTCACCACAACTCTGTTAGGAATATTCAGAGTGGAGAATATGTCAGAGCCCGTCGAAACTGCTCTGAACAAAAAACCTTTAAAGAGGAATGTCATCTGCTCTCAAGGAGGTTCAAAGCAAGAGGATATGGCAATAAAACCATTACCAAGGCACTAGTGAAAGCTAACAATTTGAATAGAACAGAGACTTTAACCCCCGAAAATTAAGACCAGCAACCAAATGGAAGAAGTTAGCTTCATCACTACATATTGTAAAAATAATGGAGCTCTGAGAAACATTCTTAAAAGGAACTGGCATCTCGTACAGTTGGACCCACATGTCAAAAACTACATTAAGGATAGCCCAGTGATCATTTACAAATGAGCAAGGACCATCAAGAATATACTAAGCCCATCTTTACTCCCAGAATCAAAAAAACCCAATGCAACAACATGGTTACCAAAACAGACGAAGGGATTTAGGAAGTGTGGGACTTGCGCAATGTGCAAACATGCTATTGCAATACATCAATCTTTGAAGATAACTATGGTATCAAGCACAATATATCTGACCACATCAACTGCAAAACCAAATTTGTCATATACGTCATCATATGCCAATGCCAGAAAATGTATATAGGAAGTACTATAAGAGAATTAAGAACGAGAGTACAAGAACACATTTCATCCATAGGAAACCAGAACATCAATTTACCATTGGCCCAACACTGGCAAAAGTAACTGACATCAATGCAATGACAAAAGAACTTTAAGATTTGTGGGTTTGAAAAAAGTGACCCTATGACCAAGAGGAGGAAACCATGAACTCAAATTACGGCAGGAAGAAGCCAGAATGATTTGTAAATTCCGCTCAGTGGAAAGAGGCTTAAACTCGGACAATGAGATGTATTCCTTTCTGTAAAATATTTTTAATGCTTTGATCTTGGCATTCGTAACATAGGACATGAAATGCATATACACACGTCTGGTTAAGTTTGGCATATCCCTATCAATATTTACCCATATGAAGGACTTTTGGAACAGAATGATTTTAGTATACTAGACAGGGACACACATATCAACCACAGTAATCTCTAAGGGATATTTTTTCGAGATGTACAAAACGAATCATCCACCCATTCCTTAACTACACAAGGGACTTAATCCCAGGTAGGGTTCCGTCAAAAACATTGATTTAGGAGAGAACTTATCATTTACCTAACAATTGGCTCCAATGGGAATCAAGCCGCGAACCATTTTAGTCAAACCATTAGAATTAGGGGACAAATAAATCACAGCAAAGCCAGAAAGTACCTTATTAACAAGAGAAATCCCCCTAATCTTGGTACTTCTAAATTTGACCAATCCAAACCTTGTTGTGGCCAATCACACTTAAGGAAAAAATATTAAATTTTTATCATCTTTCCGTGCATCCTTTGCTATTTTGAATCAAGTAAAGTAATCAGCATAGCACGAGCGATCATCTGTACAATTGTGCACCACATTACTTTCAATCACTAACACACGTAGATAATAGTGCGAGGAACACCAAAAACCACCGATCTGTCTTTCACTTCATTAATCCATGTATTATGAGAAACGGTGTTCAAGGTACACTTTACACATAAAAACGAAAGCATATCAGCCTTACTAACACACGTAGAAATTAAAAACTAAGCATGTGTGTTTCATTGCATCAATCCATGTAGTAGTAGGAACAGGGTTGAAGGCACGTATTACACATGAAAACGAAAGCATATCAGCCCAAAACATGACGGCCAAAATCGAAATAGTAGTAGGATGAGGTTGCCAAGCAACCCGACCTAATAACAATATGGAGCCGGTGGACAGACTTGAACGAGGACAGAATTGCATAGATTACGAAGGACGAAGGTAAGAATCATACAGACCCTATGACTTCATTTCGAGAGTATCGCACATAGATTAGGCGCACACGAACCCTCGTGGACTTTGCCCGCAATACTCAGATGAGGAAACAGTTTTTTCTCATCTACCTTTGAACACGCATATGCAACTAACACACGCGGTTTTAGTCTCACGGCCACCATTTCACATGCAGAGGAAGTGGTGCAGCTAGTTTTTTAGAATGTTTCACGTACATGCGTTTTTTGAATTCCAACACGGAGTCACAAACAAATGGTTGAGATTTGATATAAGTGCTTTACTTACCACACAGACAAGTTTAAAATGAGACACATTATGGAAATCAGTGTGAATTAGGGTAAAAGAGTTATACTCTCCTAAACAAGTGTAAAAAGACACGCATTATGGAAACCAATGAAGGAACATATTTTGTGTTATAACACTTGAACGGTTTATAGTCAAAAAGTCGAAAACATGTCGAATAGCAAAAATGTCGAAAAAAAATGTCGAATGTAAAAAAGTCGAAAAAACATACATATAATAGGAAAAGTCATAATTTCGAAAAAAAAATGTCGAAAAAAAAATCGAAAACCCAAAACACTTTTTTTTTTTTACCCAGATAGTAACATTTATTATGGGGGGGTCCCCCCCCAACCCCCCCATCCCAAACCCCAACCCCCCCCTCCTCCCCATCCCCCCCACCCCCCATAGATATACCTTTAATTATTTTTTAAAAATCTTTAATATAATATTAAATAATTAATTAATTAATTATTTAAAAAACCATCCCAAACCCCTATCCCCAACCCCCCCCATCCTCCCCATCACCCCCACCCCCCATGGTAATACCTTTAATTATTTTTTAAAAAAAGTTTAATAAAATATTTATTATTAACACATAAAATCGAAAAAAGTCGAAAAAAAGTCGACATTTTTGTTTTTCGACATTTTTGTTTTTCGACTAAATATTTTCGACATTTTTACTTTCGAATATATTGTATTCGAAATTATGACTGGATACCCACTTGAACATGTATCAGTCCACTCATGCGATGTGGGGGTTTCTCCAATTGACAAACTGGGATTATCCCATGACTGGATGGCAATGCTGTGAGGAATACTTGGTGCATCAAAAAGACTGGGTAAAATGGGCAAGTATGCTGCAACTCCGTGTGATTTGTACAAATGAAAGTCATCATAAGTCAAGGTGACCTTATACTTAAATAACTTTCTGTATATTGTTTACCATTGATTTATTCATTTTCTTTCTCTCTCTTTTTTGTTGAAACCCCACAACCCCCTACCCTTCCTCCCTCCCTAAAATGGCCATTTTTACTTTTGACTACACGTTTGTACACACAACTGTTGGATTCATTTTTACAATGTATATTGACACACACAATGTTGTTTATTTTTTTCGCTATTTAAGTTGTAATTTGGCAATGATCATAATTGCGACCAGTTATGTTTTATTTTGTCAAATGATTGTGATTTACTTTTGTATTTTTGGCATGTAGCCCTGATTTGAAAAGACGGTTTATATGTCGAAACACGTGTCATCACAAAAGGGCACTGAATATATATATAAATTAATACTGTGTGAATCCAACACAAAGGCTTGTGATCTTTTTCTTTTGAGCCTAATTCAGAAAATGGGCTCATTAGCATAATTCGAGTGTAACTACCCCAATCTTGTCTTTCAGAATGGAGTAGAGGAACCAAGTACTCCATTGTAACCTATGTTAATGCGACCTGAAAATCAGAGTGAGTTATATCAATACAGAGGGCGCAGAGTTCTAACAAGCAAGTACTTTGAAATAGGTTCCTCACAAGCCTAGTAAATTAATTTAATCTCTACTCTGACAGAACTTTCATTTAAATAATTTTCATAGCTTTGTGCCTAGTTTTCCTCAATGAAGCTATGAATTTGATTTGCGAGAATCCTGAAGGTCATGTTAGCATACCTGATTTGAAGGAACTACTGCTTCGCAGCTACTGCCGGTGTTGTGCCAGTTTTATCTGGATGTGAGAGGCTCCTCAGCCGAGGTGGCGGTCACTGCGCTAGTAGCTCGATGGTAAACTCTGTGCAGTGGCAGCAGTGCTCTCTTGCTGTACCTGCCATTTGAGACAGCTAAACATCAGAGTGCAAGTTTGTTTTTGATGTAGAGCAGCTGCTTGGTGCGGTCTCCTGGTGTACTCTGCATACAGGAAGAGTCAGGTAATGTTGCTGTATTACTGCCTTACTCTTCTCTGGAGACAGAGATGTTACAGGACATCATCAGATTTTTAATCTGGCGCCTGTGTATATTGTCTTTCATTATCCACATGATTGATTCTACGGCGAGAGAAAGCAATTAACTGTAGTGATAAAGCTGTATTGATGTCCGTTGATTCTCACTGCCTTTAACTTGTAATACTATTTATTATTGGTGTATCTGCAAGTAAATATTCATAGAAATCCTCACTCTCATTTATGATTATTTGCTATGACTTCATTATCTTTAGACTCTTGAGTACTCACCTCATACAGGAAATGATTTTGAATGAGCATCTCAATAGCCGTTCATCCATTTCCACTTTGTATCGGCATAGACTTTCTATGCAAGAAGATTTCTGTTTAATTAAAGAGGAATAAAAGTGATGCTCAAGCAGAGTGCATATCTTCTGTTGAGGGATTAGAAAATATGCAGCAGAAATTCTTTCATCTTGATGTCGCTAATTCTGAACTTGAAGATAGAAATGAAAGAGACAATGTTCCCTTTTTAGGAATTCCAGATAATCCCGTCCTGTTTCTAGAGAAATTGATCCCTAAAACATTAGGAATTACTTATTTGCCACTGTTAGAAATATAAAGAGCACATAGAATCGAATCTCTCTTTACTTACAGGATCATAACACCTAAACCCTCAACTGTTTGTTTTCTGCACCACAGACAATTGGACACATTTTGCTTCTTGCAAAAAATAAATCACCTCTCATTTATGAAGGTCATAAAATGTGTTTTGTGCAACATTTTTCAAAAGAAACACAAATGAAGAGGAAAATATGTCTTGATCTAACACCCCCATTGTAAACATGTGGTCTCAGATATGGTCTTCTAGAGCAAGCTAAGATGATTGTCACTGTTCCTATCGGTCCTGCCTGTGAATTTCTGGATCCAGAAGATCTATTCTTTCATTCAATCCATGGATTTTAACTCCATGGAAACGTCTCTACATCGTTTCTGGCTCTGAATGTAGCTCTTCCTGTAACTTCACATGGTGGAAGAAGAAATATCAAAACCATATCTTGTCAAGGTAGTATCATCAGCAGTAGATCTGAATCCTTACCCTTGTCTTCCACAGTGGAATCTCAAAATCAAACTCATTAAGTTAAGTCTGTTGAGCCTACTTTAGCACACCTTGCTACTTCAGAATGAAATACATGTTAATTCTCTAAACTCGTATCCTTCTCTGAGGTTACCATACTGTATTATCTGGTTCTAGAGGCTAATTTTACAAATACTCAAACTACTTGGGGAGTGGAGACGAGGCATCCTTGAGGGAGACATGGTTTCCCCCATTCCCCTTTCACAATGAGTCCACCATTCCCTAGGCCTTTATAGGCTGTTGTCAACATCCTTCCCTATTTTTCCAGAGAATCTTTCACTAACAAACCACACTCTGGTACTGGTGCAAGGAAGAGGGATACAAAATACCAAGATCGCTATGTAATGAATGAACATTGCCTACACCTGAAGCCAAGGGGGCGGTATAAATGGCCTGGCCAGGTGAGGTTGAGAGAATCATCGGTGGAACACTTGCTGGAGAAGCTGGAGGTGAAGCCAGAGATTGGCTTGCCCGAAGCACCAATGAGCTGCAGAGTCGTTGCAGCGGAAGCTGACTGTGGCAGGAGCATTCTAGTGGTCTCTGGTAGCAGAGCTAGTCTGCATACCTCCTGGAGTTAGAGAGACTCGCTCTCTGTACAGCATAGGTCATGGAAACCCTGAAGGAGAGGGATGCCGAGCCGGGAGAAGCGACAGCCACAGCAAGCTTGCCGTAGCTGAGAAGAGCACCTGGAGACAGCGTACCCAGTGAGCCAGAGAAGCCTGAGTGACTCCGGGACACTGGGGTGCAGACCACATGGTTGATGCAGGTCAGGTCGCTCCCCGGGGGAGCAAATTACCGTTTGGGCGATATGAATGCCCGTCAAGTTTGAACTCAGTCAAATTTCTGAATACTTTTGATAATCATGATCACATGAAACTGCCAAGAAAACCGACTGAAAGGTTTTGTTAATACCGAACTGTAAAAGAGATGAATGAAAGGCTTATCTGAAGCTGAATAAAACCCCAGGGTGAATTACATGAAATGTGATTTTAAACAGGCTTTGTCAAGTGCCAAGAGAAGGTTGTAAGCCTTGCCAAGCGTTGAGAGGTCAAGCATTATCCAAGCCCAAGAAGTCAAAAGCATTGCCAAGTGTCAAGAGAGCGCCAGTATTGATAAGGCCCAGAGAGGGCCAGGGAAAACTATGCAATTTGAACTTGTGAATAGGCCAGTGAACAAGTGTACAAGTTCACAGCAGAAGAGTATACTGGGAATCTTATGATTTGTTTTCTACAAAGTGATCGATCTGAATGAATGTAAGAAAATAAGCACTTTTTGAGTATTGATTTGGATGAAAGCAAGTACTGTTGAAACTGATCAGAATGAAAGCAATTGTGTGAATTCCTACACTGTAAAGGAACTGTGTAAATTGAGAAAAAGAGCCATAGAATGATGTAAAAGTGCAACAAGTTAATAGTGGCAAAACAAGCAATGTTAAAGCTTCATGAGGATGTGAAATTGAAATAAACCAAGAACCACTGTAGAGCAAAAACAGTGGCAATGTGCATAGAAGGAAGAAGAGCCAAGACAGGTGTGTCGGTTGCGTGACCTGCAATGGGTGTAACGATCCATGCCCCTGACCCCTTCAGGTATAACACCCCCCTGGCAGCAGTGGGACTAAAGCCCTTCACGCTGGCCCCAAGGGCCTTAAAATGCCATCAGAAACATACATGGAGTCAGCCCTGGCGCCTTTGGCGCCAAGCTCATTATCAGGAATAAAGCAATACCAGTTTTGGACTTTAATCCAACATGGAGGCCTATTACACAACTCAGTTCATTAGAACCAAGCCATGCGGTCTAGTGTTTTGGGTGTGGTTGGGCCTGGAACTACTTGGCCTGGAACTACTTTACCTGGGCTATTTAAACCACACCCAAAAAGCAGAACACGCTTCGCGTTATTCTGCACTCCTGCAGCGTAACGCTCACTGTGTCCAGCTCCTGCTCTTCTGCTTCTCCGGCGGCCTGATCCGGAAGCCCTAGATCCGGATTCCATTAATAACCTAGAAGAACAAGAACAGCATTAGCGAGCAACAACACTTACCTGTGAAGTAACCGGTCTTGAATCCATCCTGCACTTCGCTTACCTTGCTCATCTCCGGAGTTTGCCGCAACCTGCAAAGGTAAAGAAACAAGGACAGCATTAATAACAATTCTTACCTGGGCAAGCAGCGAGTCCTGGCAGCACCCTGCGCTTCTCTTACCTCACCCATCTCCGGGTTTCACCGCAACCTGCAAGGGAGAAGGAACAAGGTGAGCATTAACAAAGCACTTATCTGGGCAAGCAGCGCTTCGATCGCTCATCACTCCGGCACATCACCGCAACCTGTACAAAGAGAAGAGAACACAGGTTAGCAATTAACACCAATAAACAGTGCAGCGCTCTGCGCATCAATAACTCACTGTGGTCTTCGCCATTGGCGCGGCAACTCCGAGATCGCAACCATCCCAGTGAAAACAAAAAGAGACATTGTAAGGGAACAGCGTAGTGGAGCAAGACGCCGAGAAGACAGAGAAAACGGAGGGGAAGAAAGAGACAGAATAAAGACGGAAAATACATTATATCTCACCTGGAAGACAGAAAGCAGAGTCGAAGTCACTGCCGGTCTGGACCCGACATAAAGGCACACGGACCAGTGAAGCAACTAGGTCCACGGAAAGCCCGCACCAACCACGCACCCCTGCACAGAGACGCAGGACGGAGAGTTCAACGCATTAAAATCTAAGGTGAGCTACCCAAGGGAGGGGATTAGGACCAGAGGGAGGTGGGAGTTCACCCATCACAGAACCAGTATTTTAACCCTCCATTCTCCTGTTATAGGCGCTACCCAACGTCTGGCACAAAACCAAGTCGAGAGGGGTCCGTGATAGCACTTAGACCTCCGTCCAGTATCGTGTGGTGCCTTCGTGGATACCAGGTGAGCATAACAATTGGTGGACCGTGTGGTCCGACAATTGCGCCTAGACCGAGAACACCTACTTATGTGAAAGCCATTTAAAATACCTGCAAAGAAGCTCGTAATTGAATATAAAGGAGATTTTGGTGAACTGAAGTTAAGGAACTATACTTTGTGACATTGGTGAAAGGTAACCAACCCAGAAGAGCTGGAAGGTATCACAAAGAACTGTATTTTTGGAAAGCTGCAAGACTTAAAGGCGTGGTGAAGGGAACCCCTTTGCATTGTGAAATATCTTGAAGCTTGGGCAAGGGACCCCCTTTTGCATTGTGAACAAGTTGAACCTTGGAGAAGGGAAAACCCTTTCCAAACTATGAGCTAGAAGAAGCTCTGAACTTTAATTTGAACACTTCTTGTTTTGACGCAGACATCCCTACACATTGTATACAAATAGCTGTCAGGGGAAGTTTAGGTTTTGGACACAGACATACTTTTACTTTGGATTTCCTGACACAGACTATCCTTAGTTTATTTAGGTAGGGGAATTCCACCTTAGCATTGGGCAAGTTAGGCCTTTTCCCAACCTGCTTTTTGTTGAGTAAAAGTTTATAGAACAAAACTTTAATTCATTTGTCTGTGTCTACTTCATGATGCCTTCACAAGATACTATTGGTTTTTCATGTTATTACACATGAATTCGGAGTATGAATTTGAAATGGCTGATTTGCATATATTTCTTATACTTTAACTTTTAATTAAACAAATTGGATTGTTAACATTACTAATGCTATTACTATGAATAGTAAAATATGTTTCTGCCATGCTAAATGTATTAATCATTCTATTAAGCGTCAAATGATTTTATCTGACCTATCTTCCTATAAACCTGATACTACTTATATCCAAAAAACCTATCTCAACACAGTTGAGGACCTAAAGCGTAAGAAAAGTTAGGTGGGCTATATATTTTCTTTATATTTAAACATATTCAAGAATAATCTGATTTGGAAGGTAGGTTGATGATTATTGATGCTGTGACCTATGGTCTGCCTGTCATGATTGTGAATGTCTATGGCCAATTCTGTTTTTTTGACTTAATATCATACAAGCATTAACATGTAAAAGCTATGATAAACTTATAGTTTGTGGGCACTGTAATCAGATATTTGACTTTGCTTCAAATTGTAATTCCTAAAATATGTTTACATTCCAAATCCCGTAACACCTTTTAAAACTTTTTCAATGGTCTTAATTTAATTGGCACATGGCATTTCTGCAATCCAGAAGTATGAAAATATACATTTCTTTCCACACCTCAAATGTTTTTTTTAATGTGTTGATTATATTTTCACCTATTAACTTCTTGTTTCCTCTCTTATGTCATCTGAAATGTGTTCTCTCGATATTTTGGATAATGCCCTTAGTAGTAGTAGTGTTATAGTATGGTGTTGAGAGCAGGGAGCTAACAGGAAAGGGGTTGGGCAGTTTGGTAAGAAGGGGTCTAAAAGCAATTAGGGGAGGAAACAGTTGGGAGCAGATCACCCTGTCACAGTTTTTTGGGGAGTGGAGGATTTGTGGATGTATGTTTTAGGGAGGAACCATTCATTGAAGAGGAGGGTCTTCCAGAACTTTAGAGGCGAGGGGGCAAGTCTGATTTTGACAGGGAGGTGGTTCCAGGGTCTTGGGGCATTGACGGAGAAGGCCTATTTTCTGGTTCTTTCATGCACCGGCATAGTTCACGTCCACACATGTCCGTAATTACCTCTGGTGGATCGTAGGCTTCTAAAGATGCTGAGTTTCTCAGTGAGGTAGCTTGGGGACTAAAGGGTGACAGCCTTGTAAATGAAGCAGCAGGATTTGAAGTTGATACAGGCTTGCTTCGGCATCCAGTGCAGTTGAATGAGGGTCGGAATTTGCAGAATGCTTTGATGAGAAGTGCTGCCGCATGCAGGACACATCTCAGAGGTGCCAGGGTAGTCGCCGGAAGGCATGTTAATTTCATTACTTGAATGGAACTATTCCACCACCTTCAAAAATGTATGGCAGTTTAATACTGCATTGCATAAAGACACAATGACTTTATCCAGAGGATCAATTATTTTTTTATTTTTTTTTTCGTATAAAATCCATATGAAGATACATCCATTCATAACACATGGGATGCTTTTAAGGTGGCACTGAGGGGTCCCATTATTCAATTTGTTGCTCAAAAAAGTCAAACTTGTGAGAAATTATCTTTAGAACTTTTACAAACATTACATCTTTAGAGATTGATTTCTATGATGATCCTTTAAATATCATTCTTGCTAATCATATTGCAAAACGAATTCAATTTAATGAGAGCTCTATAGATGAAGCTTGCAGTACTTTATTAAGAATAAAGGCCAAATAATATGGTGATTCTAATAAAGCTGTAAAATTGATTGCTTACTTCTTTTCTTAAACATAAGCCGCCTTTTATTTTTTTGTCAAAATCTTTATACTTCATGCAGACAGAAAAATACCTGTCTTCCTCATTGTGCCTTTTTGGGAGCAAGGTCAAGGAAAAAACAGAGTTTAAGGATTGCCAACATTGTGGATGTGTGTTTTTGTAGATGGAAACAAGTCAATGAAGCCAGTGTGGAATAGTTCAAGTCCAAGTAATAAGAGACAGCGGTTTTGTGGCCTAGGAATACAACACTGGTTTTAAATTGATTACAGTTGCTGCCAGGTTTTTGGATGGCGTTGATGAAGACATTTGAATATGTGTATTGATCACATACACCAGAAAACTGGAAACACTACAGAGTGTTACTGGCATAAGAATGAAAGGGGTTATCAAAAAGGTAAATGGGAGAACAATGATTTTTGAAAGTAGAAAGGAACAAAGTAAACTCAGTGTAACAAAGCATGGAGGAGGGCAGGACAAGCCAGAAAGGGAATAGTATAGCAATGCATGCTGGCCATCTCAGTAACATAACAGAACACGCGGGGGTATCTGTGGCAAAGGAAAGGTGAAAACTACCAAGACTGAAAATCCCTGCAGCCCACAGTGATTGAAACGGCTGGCAGTTAGAGGCTTGAAGGTTTACCATAACCAAACAAAGGTAATTCGACACAATGAGAGGAAGAGTTTTAATCTCACGTCTGGGTCCAAAGCCACATTGACTGGGTCAAGCCACTATGGCAAGATTCGATTACTCGGAGGTGACTTTGTTTTTTGTTAGTCTGGCTATGAGTGGCAGGCCCAGGAGAGGATGGCAACCTGCACTGCAGAAACCTCTTTAGCTATGTTTGATGTAGAATACGGAAGCTGTTGTTGCAGAAGTATAGGTGCTTAAATGGCCGCTGTCGAGGCAATTGTAGCTCGTATCATTGCATGCAGGTATGGAACTAACTTACTGGATTTGCAACTAAGAGATAAAAAAAGAAGTCAAGCAAGTTATTTCTAGAGTTAGCACTTGGGTTAGAAGATCAGAAGTTCATTGTATTCCTCTGTAATAATGTGGCGGTTCGATAGTCCACTCGGACAGATATTGCAGGAAGACATCCTGGCCTGCTTGAGAGTTCATTTTAATTTCATCAACCCCTTTCAAGAGTCTGGCCAGTATTTCTTGAGTTGTACACGTTTGCTGACTTTTGCCATTTGCATGGCCTCTTGTCACTTTGGGCCCTGGAGTAGAGTGAGCTTGCTTTTTCTTTCCATATTGGTTATGCTAACCAGATCGTAGAAATGGCGTTCTGGTGTATGTAAAAGTCAGCACATTAAGAAATGTGTTATGTTTAGCTTTTGTTCTGTCTGTTCTGAAGGTCAAGGAGCAGGTGTTTTTTGAGCTTGCATACTTTCTATACTTCATGGGTAGAGTAGGGTGAGGCGGAAGATGGCTCATAGTTATTAATGAAACGCCTTAGAAGCATGCTAAGGAACCCGAGTGTCAGTTAGGATAGGCGACTGACTGTTAGATGTTAGTGGGCACCTCATAGCCATGGGCAGGGGAACAGGCAGACAGACTGAGTTCCCTTGCTCTGCTCTACTCTTTTACTACCCCGGTTTGTTCTACGTATTTCGAAATATTTTCATTTCAAAGTGTGCATTTTGTTTGTGCACTTTTGGTCGACCTGAATTCGTCCTGTTATTTTGTTAAAGGAGTCACCACCAATGACCTGCCACCCCTCCCCCACTCATACACATGTACACATATCTGTATTTGTAACTGGTCGATTCGACCAAAAGTGCACAAACAAAATGCAGACTTGCAAATTAAAGTTTGCAAACTCAAGTAAAACACGTGACAGTACTACGTCTGTGCTGGTGGTTTGGGGGCATGCGTTCAATGTGCATACAGGGGGTTTTATGTACGGATTTTAGGAAACGCCTCTTCTTCAGCCTATTAATATTGGTAATTCAAAGGCCACCGCACTGATTGCGACGGTGGCTGGTCTATTGCCACTGATTGGTCATTGTGGGTTTCTGTCAGAGATACAACATGGACGGTCAATGCCAGTCGCAGGTAGTAGCAGCAGCACACACTATGGAGCCTTTTATGCACAATCGAAAAGGCATGTAGCTATTACACTGAAGTATCTTTAAAAATTGCCTTTGATACCTATCCATTTTGTAATTAATAATGCATGCCAAAGGTACTTTAGAAAACCCTGGTTGGTACTACTTTGCGAAACTGTTTCCTGGAGAATACGCCCAACTCACACCATGATATACACACCACATTCCCCTATTTCTTTTAAAAATTAAATCCACAAATGTGTGATCAATAAGCATAGCCAAGTGTGTTTTAAAATTCCTTAGTTTATCTCACTTCTAGCAATTCTCCTGGTGAAACAGCCCAAACTTTGTCTCCCAGTAAAGAATTCTTTAATCCCTATGTTGTTTTGGCCATACAAAACTGATCGAAAGAAACGCTTACCCTGCACCATTATCCTCAATATTTTTCACAAGTGTTGCTATTTAGGTGGACACACCATGTCATGTTACGGCCCCACTTCTGAAACAATCCAGGAAAGACAGCTGCCCCTCGTTGCTAGTTGGGGAACGTTAGACATAAACTGTCAGAGGGAAGTCCTAGCCCAAACAGAAGGCTGTGCAGCACTCTCCCAAAAGTAAGATGGCCCTCCTACTCTTTTACTGTCTGGCCAATGTCAAGAAAACATTTGCGCAGACCTCAAAAATGGAAAATAGCTAAAGGAATGAGCATAATTTGAAAGCCGTTTCAAGGATAGGAAATGAAAGTGCATAAATCATTCGTGAACGTCTAATTGCTGATAAACTCATCTTGTGTACCAGTGATGGAATTGAAAAGAACGTTAATAAATGGTCACTTCCGGCTTTCGCTGTATTCTGTAGAGTCTGCCTTTCAGCGGTCTCTGTGTGAGTTCAATCGGCATGTATACGTAACTAGCCATGCTTTTATACCTAACAACGGATGCATTTCTATCTGTATGGGGCCTTCGATCTTCGCTTGCCAGTATATGGATGACTGTGCAACCAGAAGTTTGACATGGTCATTTGTTTGACGAGCAGCTTTGGCGAATGCCAACGTCTTGCAGTTGAAGCATTTATTACTATTTTTAGTCTTGGGAGATATCTGTGTTATAACCGATTTAGTTAAACAGACGATTTTAATTCTTCCTCCCTTACTTTTGGGATTTCGCCAACATTCACCTTTTACATGGCCTATTCCTGACCTGGCTACTTTCTGCCTCAAGTTCAGCAGTGCCCGAATTTCGGGGTGTGCACTGCTGTAAAACCGCAAATGTATTGCTGGGCATATGAACCAACAACTCTTCAAGGGTTTGCCAGAGCACATCTGGAGCCCGTGATGCATCCAAAGCATGGCAGGAGGTATTAATTCACTATTCACGAAAACTGCCACAAAACCCAATCCAGTTTAGTCCCAACACTTTAGGACCCACCCTTTGGTTGTCCATTGTAGATTTATGCCCCACTTAACAGGACTCACATCCACCCTATGCTAGCACAAAACCCTGCATCTTTCCCTCCCTTATTTGTCTATGGCACCCATTCCCTCTTGCCCATCCCCTTATTATTCCTCTGCCCCTTTTTTCCTCTTCAGACTAAGATCTGGGTACCCCTTGTGGGGTCCTAAAGGCTAAATCTTTAGATGCGCATAGGCACTCTGAGGCTACTATAGTACTGACTTGGCACATTGTGTAAGCCTTGTAGCTTAGCATAACATATGTGGGCTTTCAGATTGATAAAACATACCTTGTATTTTGGTTCTCTTTGTCCTTATTTATACATTTGTAAAACACGCTTAACCCTTGTGCGTCTAGGCGCTCGTTGCAGCTTAGTATGATACAGACAGTTAGCAGGAAGTCTGATACTAATGAATCAGGAAGGTTTTCAGTTTCTTACAGAACACAGTATAGAAGGGCTCTGATCTCAAGGTGGGGAGAAGGGCATTCCACGTGTAGCCATGGAGACAGGGAAGCTGGAGCATCTGGCTTTGGTCTGCTTGAATCTGGGAATACGTAGGCAGTTGGCGTAAGTAGACCGCGTGAGCCTGGCCGTGGCTGGTTTGTATAGCCTCTTGGACAAGTAAGCCGGGGCAGTGTTGTTAAGGCAGCAGTGTGCAGTGGTGAGAATCTTAAATGTGATCCGTACTCGGAGCGAATGTGCTGCTCTCCTGGCCTCAGTGATGTGGTCTCGTTTGTTAAGCCTCTGCGTGGCTCTCAGGGGGTTGTTATGAAATGTTTGCAATTTGTTCAGGTTTCGCTCTGAGGTGCCTCCCAAGAGGGCATTGCAATAGTCCAGTTTTGCGCCAATAATGGCCCAGGCAATGTTCAGGCAGTTGTTATTTGAAAGGAAGGGTCGGCGCGCGTTGATAAGTTTGGTCACATATGCGGCCGAGGAGGCAGTGGCGTTGACATGCTGGGATAGCGTTAGCGTGGCATTGAGGTGGAAGCCAAGTGTCTTGACAGATGGTGAGATGTGGATGGGGTGACTGGCAATTCTAAACAGCTGGTAGTCTGGGCTGAGGTTGGCGTGGTGGGAGGGGTAAGCCGACAAGAAGGAGTTCTGTCTTCTCATTGTTGAGACACAAGTGGTGGGAGGCCATCCAGCCTTGGATGGCTTCATAAATGACATTGGTATTTTAGGAATCCAGGCAATGATCACCAGTGAGGGGTATGAGGATCTGGATATTGTTGGCATAGTTTGTATATTTGATATTGAGCGAGTCACGGAGGTCAAATAGTGGTTTCGTATAGATGTTGTAGAGAGTAGGGGAGATGCAGGATTCTTGGGGCATTCTGCAAATGATAGCTGTGGGGTTGGAGGAGTGGTTCTTGGTAAAGACTTGTGATGTGCGATTGGTCAGGAAGGATGCAACCCATTTGGCGCCGTTTGCACAGAAGGAGGCGGTTAAGTGATAGCAGAGACTGGATCAAAGTTTGTGGATAGGTCCAAACGTACAAGAAGTGAGAGGTTGCATTCTCTGCCATCCTCCAACTGGTTCTCGAGGTCAAGGAGTGCCGACTCGGTTCCATGGCTGGGCCGGAAACCTGATTAGCGTGCGCTTAAGGTATAGTGTTGCTCAAGGTGTTGTTGAATTTGGAGGTAGGCAGCCCAGTCTATGATGTTCAGGAGGAAGGGATGTGTAGTGATGGGCCGGTAGTTGGTGGGGATGGAGGGGACGAGCGAGGGCTTTTTGAGGAGATGTGAAATCCATGATTCTTTTAGTGTGTGTGTCGGAGCAGGAGGCAAATGAGGCATTAATGATGTCTGTGCTTTGCGGCACTAGGAGGTCTGTGCACTCTTTGATGAGGGGCGCTGGGCAGGTGTCTGTTGAGACCCTTAAGAATGTCAACGACCTATGGGATCATGACATGGTGGAAGCTGAAAAGGGGAGTCGACTGTCGGTGTCGGTGAGGGCTGATGGTAGTTGGGGAGGTGTTGTTGATGGTGGTTAATTTGCACTGGATTTTGCTTTGTAAACCAGATGTTATCCAGGAGAGCTTTCTGGACATCATTGCATCAGGTATCGTTCTTTATGGAGTGGGGTAGGATGGGGGATTCTCTGTCCCGTAGGATGGTAAATAGCTTTAAGGAGTTGGACTTAGCGTTGGCGATCTGGGTACTGTAGGAGGATGCTTTGGCCTTTTGGATTGCTTTTTTAAAAGTTGTGGCACGTATGGTGAAGCAAGATTTTTTTGATTCCGTCGGGCATAGACGCCAGGTGGGTTTGCTAGAACGTTTCAGCCCGCAGGGAGAGGAGCTCGGGGGTGAACCAGGAGTTGTTGGCTCATGTGGATCTTTTAGGGATGCGTGTTTGAGCGGGGCCAGTGTGTCAATGTTTTGTTGAGGGTAGAGTTGTAGTGGTTGACTAGACTGTCAACGTCAAAACCATTTTGGGGGGAGGGGTGCTTTTTTGAGCAGTGGCTGGATTGTGTCGCTGGTGAGGTTATGGGTGCCGCGAGAGGAGATAGGGTGTGGGGAGGGGGGCATATGGGATGCAGCAGGCCTGGTCCGGGGGTGGGATGGTGAATGTGATGACATGGGGATCAGACCAGCGCAAGGATAGTTGGAGATGATGGTTATGTCACAGTTGTGGTTAAGTGTCCAGTCAAGTGTGCGCCTGTGAGCATGTGTGGGCTTCCCAGTTTTCTGGGTGAAATTAAGGGTGGAGGTGGCGCCGTCCGGGGATATGGCATCTTTGTCAAGGTGCTTGGCATATTTATAATTATAATTGTTCTTTTATAACATGCTTAATACCATAGATTGGTTTCTGAGCGCGGGATCAGGAATCAAACCTGTGCTGCTTTGCTTCCACAACAAATGCGTTGTCCCCGAGCTATTCCCTTCACCTCCCCCTGAGATATACCCCCTCATAGCCGAGGTTACAATTTGCTAATGCCATGACTTTGGTGTTGGTTTTTAGATTTGTCAGGAGTAGTTGAGTGAAGTCATCTTCAAAAGTAGTGGGTGGGCCAGATGGACGATGAGTACTGTAAACATGGATGTTGGTGCTAGGGCCAGTGTGTCTTTGTATATGAAAGCAACCCTGCCAACTTTCTGTGCCGTGCAGACCTTGCAGAGAATGGCATAATTAGGTAGAACATCAATGGAGAGGGCCAGGCCAGCTGGGTCATGGAGCCAGGACTCAGTGACGGCTAGCAAGTCGAGATTGTTGGCGACATTGAAGTCCAGGATGTCCTAGATTAAATAACTTGCGACCAATACGACACTTTGCCTGCTCCAATCATGTGAATACAGGGCAACCACACGCAGACCCACAATAATACCAAATCCAAAAAGGATGGACTATCCATTTTAATAGCCACACAACCACGTGAATTATGCTCATCTAAATGTAAATATAAGATCTTCAAAATTGAATATTGATGACAAGCCATCGGCCATTGGTACTGAGAATCATAATAATACATTATAAATAATATTTTGTTCCGTAATTCGAAATGATGCTTCACCAAATGATAACTTGAAACTAGCATAATACTGATGGAAAAAGAAATAATGCCAAAATATATTGGTTTGAAAACTAGAGTGTCACTTCACAATTATATCAGGGCTGAGGAGTACACAAGATTAAACATGACAGCCACTGTGAAACACCTTAACACGGTCACATTTATGCAAGACCGCCATTGGGTGCGAGCCGTGATGTCATCACGCTCGTAGAGGGCGGGACAACGCCCGCAGCTTCTACATATTCACTTTTAGGATGGCAACGACCGCCATCCTGAAATACTCCAACCCCTAGCAGCGCAAGCACTTGGCTTACAGGTATTTATGGAAGCAACGGTCATTGGGAGACTGAACCGACATAACAATGGTGCCTTATGATATAATCAGATGGGAGATTTAACCTAAATAATAATGGGATTAGGAAAGTACAAACTTGCCTTAATTAGATTTATAAGAAATATATTTAGACCAATTTGTTGCGATTGAACAGGTTTTAAAGGATAAGCCATTACTTACTAAATTTCATGATGATGGCAACTGTCCCTTACGCGGAATACCACCACTCTGAAAGACTTTAGCTCGAGCAAGATAATCAAACAAACGAATCCAATAATTTTTCGGACTCTTTTTGCACGCAATTGGGTACATTTGAAAGCATAACCACTAGTTAATCATTTTCAGGATGGCGGCAGCCGCGACACACGCGGTGTCAGGGGGAAATTCTCCCGGGGTCAGCTGGGCCGTCCGCGGACCCCCGGGCAGGGAGGCCCCAACTCCTCCCGCGTATCCCAAAAATGAGTATGAGACACACACAAGAAGCAAGGTGGTTCTGCTGTTTATTAAACAACGGCAGGGATGGGTCTAGGATCGTACGCATCCGTCCTGACTCTCGAAATTCGTGGGGCTCGCAGGCCCTTTTTGCCTCAGTATGACGCGCTACTTGCGTCACCTGGGAAAGTTAGTAAAAAACCTACCGCCACTCTGGATTGGTTCCTCGAGTGGTAGGGTTAGTATAGCACACGTATAGAGGAGATTGTTAGTGGTTAAGGGTCAGTCAGGTGGTATACTTGGGTTGTCCCTTCTATTAGATACATGTAAATTGTTACATGAAGACCCCTGATGATTGGCTAATGTTAATGACGTCGGTGATGAGTGCCCCATGTACTCATTGGTCCACTCGCGAGCCCCCCAGCCTGGGACCATCGTTGTTCCCAGCTCGCGGTGTACCTGTCATTTGCAACAATATGTAACTATGTGTGTGCAGACAATGCGTGAATTTGCTCATATGCTTGAGAGCAGACTATTCCCACCGCCGTAGGTGTCCATTGGGTCATTTCATTGTTGCAGCCTGTGTCTCGAAACGTGGGACCCCGGCGACTTCTCCTTCCTGGGTCTGGCACCCTGTCAGGTTCGGCTTGGTCACGTGAGGAGAGACCGTGGTTGAGGCAGAATTCTGCACATTTAAAATTGTATTTGCCTCTGCGTGTCTGGCTTAGTTTGCAGGTGTGACCTTGGCTTCGGCTTGTGGCATGCGAGTTGCAACATTGCCCCCTTGGCTGTCAGTTCTCGCTGGGCTCATTCTGCAGGGTCAGCAATTGTACTCTTGGTCGTTCAATGTTCGTGGAGGCTCTTGTTTGCGGCCTATTTGGGCCTGGTGAATAGGTGGGGATGTTTGATGCACGGCACTTTAAGTTACGGTATCATATTGCTTCGTATCCAGTATCATGTCTTCGTTGCATTTTTCATCACAATGCATGGGTTAGGAGGAGCGTCAGCAAGCATTTTAGACGAGTGCTTTGTGCGTCTTGCGTTTCTGCATTTTGAAATCCCTATGTGAAAAATAATAAAGATGCGCGTCAGTGGGTGTGTCCGTCACCTATGTCATAGCACTGAATATGTTCTTCGTGTGGACTGGTGTGGGAGTGTCCAGTGTGCATGGTTACACGGGTGTTCTGACCGTTGGCTAGGTCGTCATGGCATCTCTAACAATGTGTTTGTTTACTGTTGAATGGTTCAGTCGCGTTCATCCATGCCGCAGGTGTCGGCTTGGGCAGGGCAGGCGGGTGGGCAAGCTGGTGGGCACATCCGTATGTTCCTGTACCAGGGTATTTGGTCGTCTGGTAGATAGGCAAATTCTTCTCGTGGCGGGTGTCTGGGCCGCGATCCTCTAGGCCAGGGGCATGAGGGGATTGGGGGGAGTCTTTTGTCCCATTCTCCCACTTCAGTGGAATGCCACCATCTCGAAAAACATCCCAGCACAAGCAATGGGAATAAAGGTGTTTTGGTATCTGTTAACTATGGGAGATATGTGGATAAAAATGGGATCCCCAAAGGATACCATATAATTAAGTCTGATTTATTTTCAGACAATATTCCCTTGCATTTGGACACATTGAAACATCACAATACAGGAAGAAAGAGAGACTTACCACGATAAGGTAAGATACTGAAATGATGCGCAGGACATCAATACAACCAAACCAACCTATTTAATTCAAAATATTATTGAGTCACTTGGCCCTTTCACATTTAGATTAACCCCATGAAAGGAACAACTGAAATCAGAAACTAAAAATGTTTAAAAGACTCTGTTCAGGGGAACTTACCCCAGGAATCCAAACTATTGCAAAACCAGAACTCGGCGGTAAGATCAATCAGGATAAGATTGACTAATGAATTTAACTTCGGATAATTACAAACCATACTTCTGATTCTACTAATGCTACTCTACCCTACCTTCCCCCTTATCTCACTACAGAGCCAATAAACCCATTTACCTAGCAATCAACTGCTCTGATTTATAAACAAGCTGTATTTGTCATGAATCACCCTTGTGTAAAAGTTGTATTATTTAACTTTAATGTGATTGAACTGACATATGCATGACAATTGGACAGGATACAGCAATGTATACTAAAATGTACTTATAGAACAAAATATCAAACAGTACACGTTTACTAACAATTGTGCCTTGATAAAGCCTGGCTAAGGGCGAAACAAATGCACGTGCCTCCACATTGAGTATGTTGGCACCAATTTACATAAAAGGAATACTTATGGTATTTGACCAATAATATATGAAAGTATAACCGCTTTCGTTTTTATTTCAAGACAAATTTAGCAGGCTAGGCGCAAGTGACCTCACAAACCTACCTCCTGTTGAAGGTACTTACCGACTGGCTAGTGAATACCAGTCTTTGCGAAGTTCTACTGTTGATGCTTATATTACATAATTAACTCCTTGTACTAATACCAGCTGTAATCAGGATACAGAATATATAATCAACTTTAACTAAACAAAGGGAAGGTGCACTGACTAATATTCACTACTACCGTACCCCATGTCTTCCTTTGCCTCCACTGATACTGTTGAGATGCTTGACCTTTTCCTCAGGGCTAACCCTTCAAGTGCACTCATAGACCCTTTATCCCCGCATATAATGAAACTCATAGCGCCCAGTGTTGCTCCATATCTTACTTCCCTCTTCAAGTCCGCTCTTGACCTTTTCACTTTTCCTTCATCCTACCAGTCGGCAAAGGTCATCAGTTTCCTTAAGAAACCTGGCCTAGATCCTGACTGTCCTGCCAACTTTCACCCTGTCCCTCTTCTACCTCACTATTACAAAATCCTAGAGCATGTACTTTTCAACTGAGTTCCTTAACGCACACAACCTCTAGCTTCTTAAATCTGACTTCTGATCTCTACACTGAGTCAGCTCTCCTCTATGTCAGCAACTACACCTCTTATTTTCGTCATGCTAACCGTTCATCTATTCTTATTCTTCTCCACCTCTCTGCTGCCTTTGATACCATCAACGATTGTGACTTTCTCTCAACAATATCTCTCCTAGGGATCAGGGACAAGGCCCTCACTTGGTTTGCTTCATATCTCGCCCCAGACACTTTCCGGTGTCCTGGAGCAGCCTTACTTCTCCACTCACCCCCCCTTACTGTTGGTGTACCCCAAGGGTCAGGCCTCCGTCCGCTTCCCTTCACTCTCTATAACTCTGCTCTTGGCACCTTGATCTCCTCCTATGGCTTTTCCTATCAACTCTTCACTGATGACACTCAGATCCTCTTCTCCTTCCCCTCCTTATGTGATGAGCTACAATCAAAAATGACTGTCTCTCTGCCTTCAAATACTGGATGGCATTTCACTTGCTCATGCCCAACTCCACTGAGACTGAGGTTCGCTTCTTCCCAAACAGGCTATCTCTTCCTCTCCCCTTCTTCTATTCTTCTCTCCTGACTAACTTCCCTACTCGGCTTCTGCTTGCTCTTCATCTCCAAATCTGCCGCTGCGGCCAGACTTGATTTTCTCAACATCAGCAAAATAAGATAGCTTCCCTTCAACACTTCTCGATCCGACTACTGTGCCAGTCTACTTCTTGGCCTTCCCAACTATGCTTGTTCACCTCTCGACAAAGTCCTCAACTTTGCTGTCCATACCCTCTTCAACTTTTCTTGCTTCACCCTCACCTCCACCTCCCCAGCCAGTCATCAGTTAGGCTGGTTAGCTATTAAACTGAGGGAAAAATATAAACTCATTTTTATCATCGTCAAAACTATACACCGACTTGCCCCGCCCTACTTATTAGCCCATCTAACTCCCTACTCTCCCCCTCACTCCCTACAATCATCCTCGGCTCATCTCACCTTCTTGCCACCTCTTGTGCCCCATGCGCTCCCTCTCGTTTCCCCTCTCTTCCTCTCCTTGCTCTCTGGCTCTGGAATGCTCTTCCTCTCCACACTAGCCCCCCTATATTTCTATTTAAATCCAACCTCCAAGCTCTCCTCCTTTGAAGAACCACTTAACATAGCATTCTATGCTACCACATCTCCCTGTTCTCCTCTACCACTGCCTCTACGACAACCCCCAAGGCACTTATCCCTCAACCCTTCATTCTAAAATGTAGCACTTCCTCCACTATCCGGTTATTTGATCAAGCACTACTTTCCTTGACACTGGTTTGTGTTTCTACCCCAACTGCATCATCTGGTCTAATATCAACATCCTCTCACCCATTGTTACAGACACTGGTTCTTGTGAGGTGTCAGAGATGAGAGGTGGACACAAGGTTGTAATGTTTTCAAAATTAGACATTTCATTAAAATAAAAGGGTTTGGATAGAGGGCTTTCTGCTCCTATCCTAAAGATAATTTTCCTGCCTAGGAAACTACAACTAAAGATCAGTCTGTGTCTCGTTTTCAAAATTATGCAAACTGTCCTTGTGTCCAGTACATATCTGACCCTCACACTAAAAATGAACAACAAAAGGTGCAAGCACATTTTTTCTATTTTAGATTCTGTAAAAAAATGGCACAAAAACCAAATATGTAAATCCAAAAAAATCCTTGTATCCAAGGGTTGGTTCCCTTCCCCTGAATTGTCTCAGGTAGAATATTCAAAGGGTTCCGTTTAAACAATTTTCCTTTAAGATTAGTAGAAATGTCTCTTTCATACAACGCCCTGTCAAGGATGATCAAACTTGCCTTTTCCAAGCAAAGGTGTTTGAAAGGATGGCAAAAGTGTCTTTTCTATACAGCAACTTCCAAACGATGGTGACCTTGTATACTGTCCAACCAGGAACCCTGATACAATGTATAACACAGTTGTACTCTGAAAGGACCACTCGGAGACAGTGAGTTGTTTACTGGATTCTTTATTTACAGGCCTGTAGGGACCACCGATGATCACCTCTGCTGTTCAGCAACCGTCTACCAACGATCTCCCGAGTCTTCCAAGTTCCATGGTGGAAGTCTCTGGAGATAGAATGCCACACATCTCCCCCCTTAGCAATCACCCATAATAACCTTTGAACCCAAAGAAAGACAGGGTTTCACATTCAACCTTGGTCTTATCACTTAAACAACAAGGCCTACAATTTCTGACATATCTTTCCACCAAATTTATGTTATGTTACATATATTTCTAAAGCGCACATACGCCCAGGGGCATCATGGCGCTGGATAGAGCGAAAGGCAAGCAGCAGTAGGCAGGAACCTAATAAGGGAAGACTGGGTTTGCCCTCACACTGCGCACACTATCAAATAGAAAGCACACATTTGCTGATTATATTGAGTGATTTTAATCAACAACGTTGCAGCCTGACACGTGTTTCGAGCTTCATGCTCTTCTACTGAGGCTGCTTAGACATAATTTTGGTGAAAATAATGATTACACAATTCCAAAACCAATAGTAAAAATAGAACAAAAACACCCAGACCCAAAACACATGGAACAGGCAGGGTGTACCAACCAAATTAAACTCAAAACAACCACAATGCCATAGTAATTGAATAGAGAGTTAGCAATAAGCACATTTGAATTAAACATGGTAAAAAACATATTACCAATGGAGTGCAGCATTGTTTGTCAAAGGATATCAGGTTGATAAAGAGAAATGAGAGAATAAATAAAGAACATTAATTGAGGGAAAAGGGTTGCAATGGTGATCAACCAGACAATACATGGGTAGAGCCCAAATTGTATAGGGGTACCTTAATCTTGGCAAATCTCGTGCTAATGGAATTAATTGCGCAATTAATTGAATTGAAATGAAAATAAGTCAAGGGATAACACAAATTTTTGTCAAGCGTAAAGGGCTTACCAGGTATTGAACCTTAAATAGAATTGAAAAGTAATACATGGGCTCCCTATAAAACGAGAAAAATGTAAGAATTTTATTTTTTTTAAAAAAGGAGAAATTTTTGAGCACCTATTAGCAGACAAAACGAGCAAAAATAGCGCATTATTGAAAAAGAAAAATGATGCAACATACCAATAACTTGCAGTTGCACGGAGAACATATTTAATCAATCAGAACAATGCTGAAATGTAGCCAAAATCCAAGTGGTGAACATCCCGTAAAGAGAAAGAAGAGCTAAAGAGAGGCATCAATTAGCAAATTGGATGTTGCCTCCGGCGGTCGTCTAGACTA
Source organism: Ambystoma mexicanum (assembly GCF_040938575.1). Lineage (NCBI taxonomy): Eukaryota > Metazoa > Chordata > Amphibia > Caudata > Ambystomatidae > Ambystoma > Ambystoma mexicanum. The sequence goes on from NC_090933.1 coordinate 520,891,152, forward strand.
ACACGGAATTGATTTAGACCCCCGTGCAACTGCAAGTTATTGGTATGTTGCATCTTTTTTCTTTTTCAATTATGTGCTATTTTTGCTTGTTATGTCTGCTAATATGTGCTAAAAAAAAAATAATAATTCTTACATTTTTCTTGTTTTATAGGGAGCCCACGTATTACTTTTCAATTCTATTTAAGGTTCAATACCTGGTAAGCCCTTTACTTTAATATAATCAGCAAATTTGTGCTTTCTATTTGATATTGTGTGCGCAGTGTGAGAGCAAACCCAGTCTTCCCTTATCTTTTACTCTGTGGGTAATTTGCAAGTTCCCACTATCGCTCTCATCTGCAGCCCACCAACAAGCACCCAAACTTGCCATCCATGCGCTGCACCCCTCAAGGTCCCTTCTCTGCCAATTTTCTTGTTTTAGGAACCTAATAGGGATAGGTCTTGAGAGCCCGGTGGAAAGACAGTTGATTGTCGACCGCACAAAGAGACAGTGGAAGGCTGTTCCAGGTTTTTGCAGCTGTCACTGAGAATGCACGTACGCCAATGTGAGAGAGTTTGACATGCGGGGCAGAGACCAAAAGAGCAGACTGAGATCGCAGAGGATGAGACGGCACGTAGCAGGGGAATTTAGCCTGGATATATGCTGCACCCTGCTTGTAAAAAGCACGATGCACAACACACATGGATTTAAAAAGAATCCTCTTCTCAATGGGCAACCAGTGCAGTTGCCTAAGAAGCGGGGTCATGCGAGCTCAAAGAGGGGGACGAAGTACTGCGCTGGCAACAGCATTTTGAAGCAGCTGGAGGCAGTTGGTAAGGTAGCCAGGCTGACCCAGGTAAAGGGAATGGCAGTAATCCGTGGTGCTCAATACCAATGCAGCTACCACGGGAGCGCAATATTTAATCGGAACAAAGGGAAGCACCTTGCGTAGTATGCGCAGTTTAAAGTGTCCAGACTTGCAAACTGCACCTACTTGGGGAGCCATGGATAAAGAAGATGACAGTTAAACGCCCAGATTTTTGACTGAGGCAGCCGGCGTGGGCCAGGTGCCTAGTGAAACTGGCCAAAACTCAGGGGTCCAGAAAGAGAGGGGGTTAGAGGTGCCTACCACCACAACCTCACTCTTGGATCGCTTGAGCTTCAACTAGTTGACCGCCATCCATGAGCCAAGATCTTCTAAACATCTCCTGAGCCGAATGGCGGTGCCTGCACTGGAGAGATCGAGCCAGACCAGAATTTGTGTATCGTCAGCGTAAAAGTAATATCTAAACTCATGCGAAAAAATAAGAAGCAGGAGAGGGCACATATACATATTGAATAGAATGGGAGATAGAGCCAACCCCTGAGGCACCCCGCATGAAAGCAGCCCAGATAGTGAGCAAAAAGGGGGCAAAGATACTGATTGGGTCCGATTAGATAGGAAAGCATGGAACCAATCCAGGTCTTGATCCGAAATACCAGCATCCGATAGCCAGGCCAGGAGGGTGGGGTGGTCAACAGTATCAAATGCAGCAGACAGATCTAACAGCAGTACCGTTCCCACCTCGCCTTGGTCAACTAGACGAGAGAGATCGTCCATTAACAAATTCAAGACAGATTCCGTTCCACTTCTGGGACGGAAACCAGACTGGAAGGGATCGAAGCAACCTGAGGATTCGAGAAAAGAGGAAAGAATGGGAGAGACCAGAGCCTCGAGAACCTTCATAGGGAAGGGAAGAAGAGAAATAGGGCAGAAATTGGCCAATACCTCTGGGTCAAGAGATGGCTTCTTTAATAGTGGAAGCACCAACGCATGTTTCAGTGAGCTAGGAATCAGGCCAGTTTGAAAGGAATCATTAATTGCATTGGTGAAGTGCGGGAGTAGCTCGCTAGACATGTCTTTTATCAGAGTTAGCGGTATAGCGTCCGCCGGGGAAGCAGATTTAAGACCATGAATGGCCTTGGATATCTCAAGGTCAGAGAACCCAGAAAAGATGACCATTGTGCCATAGGAGCAGGAAGTACAGGAAAGCTTAAACAGTCAACACAGAGGGGGGCAGTTTTTCCAATATCAGTGCGTATAGTTTACATTTTTGAAGAAAAGTAATTAGAGTCACATAAGGCTTGGGACGGAGTAACCGCCGGGCCTGCTTTAGTAGGAGAGGAGAGAGAGCGGACCAATTCAAAAAGGGGCCTTAGATGTCCATTCCAGGCCACCAAAAACTCTGGTTTAGTCTACTTTTTGTACTACTCACCCCTAAATGTCCCTGATCGGCTGTCTCCACTAATTGAGTTCTGAGTTTCTCTGGAGGGACAATACACAACCCTCTCCTGAGCATACCATCAAAGACACTCAATTCATCTTTTACTTCCCACCAAACTTCAAAACTTTTATCTGAAATGTCTTTCTTTAGTGGCCCAACCTAAAATGGTCCACTCTCTAATGATCTTCTTGTCCTCATCAAGATTTTCAAAATCCTCCCATTCCATTCGCTCCATACTGCCTATCTGCATCAGCAACAATGACCTCTTCCCTCCAATTACCACCCACTTCTTCATCCAGTGCCACCGGCATTTGTGACAATCAGGAACCGCATTTCGATTCTCTGGTGGTTAACAAACCTTCAAGTCTTAATCTTGCAATCCTAAGTACCATCTACTAATCCTTGGTGAACCCGCACCCCAGTGTCCACATTCAAACATTTGCGCTAAAGGCTTGTGATCTGATTATGAATTCCCTGCCCGATAAAAAGTATTTGAAATATATTTTTGCCCATAACATTGCTAATGCTTCCCTTTCGATGACGGAATAGTTCTTTTCAGCTCCTTTCAGTGTCCTTTACGCAAACGCTATAACCCGTTCTTCCTTATTTCCATCATACTGAGTGAGAGTCGCTCCAGGACACACAATACACGTGCATCCACTGTCGGAACACGCTTGTCCCTTGGACATTTTCCTATCAAAGGTGCCTTTAAAATTTCTTCTTTTATTCTTTTAATTGCCTCTTTGCATTCTTTTGACCAATTAAACTTGACCCCTTCCTTGAACAAAGATCTCAGTGGTGTGGATATGACTGCAAGATTTCTAACAAACTTGTGGTAATACTCTGCCAAACTTAAAAATGATCTTAATTGGTCCTTGTCAATGGGATTAGGAGCTTCCACCAGTCCCAGATAGTCAACACTCTGCACAGCTATCTTACATGTCTTCCTTTGTACTGCCAATCGTGCTGCCTTCAACCTGTTTAAGACCTTCCTTAACAGTTACTCATGTCACTCCAGGGATTCTGCATGAATCAAAATGTCATCCTGGAACACAATTATTTTAGGCACTCCCTCTAACACCTTCTTCATCACTCTCTGCAATACTGCTGCTGCCGAAGCTGATCCAAAAGGCATTTGGCAGTATTTGAATGTCCTTTCCGTTGTGACTAAAGCAGTTAGGTGTTGACATTCACTGGTGAAAGGTAGCTGATGATACGCAGAGGACAATTGTATCCGCGAGAAAGTGTTGGAATTGCTCAAGGTTGACTGTGCTTCTGAAATGACAGGCAAGGGGTGGCAATCTGCACAAATATTTCTGTTCAAGTCGCTTAAATCCACACTGATGCGGCCATTGGGTTTTACCACTATCACCACCAGAGACAACCATTCAGAGCTTTCTGTTTGTTCAATTATACCTTTTTGAAGTTACACTTCCAGTTCTTCTTTTAGCCTTTCTCTTAACTGCTGTGGGACTGACCTCACTTTCTGTACTTTCGGTAATGCTTCTTCCTTGATCGGAATGCAATGTTCAAAATCCTTTAGTTTACCCAAGCCCTCCGAGAATACCTCTGGGAATTCTTTTCAACATTTGTCTCCTATTTCAGCTACAGTTACCGGTGTAGATGCATTCGCCTGAATGCAAATTCCCAGGTTCTACTGTTCTTTGCAACCTAACGGTGACAACCCTTCTTTAGTGATGTACACCTCTGCAACACAACTTCTGCCCTTGTATTTGATGACAGCTGTGAATTTCCCCATTAACTCGATCTTCACATTTCCGTAGGCATATGGTTCATCTTGTAGGCATATGGTTCATCATGTTTGAGAAGGTTCTCCATTCTCCCTTCTACACATTCTTTGTAGGTCTCTTACGACATTATGTTCCATGGAGAGCAGCTGTCCACCTTCATGGTCACCAGCTTCCCATTTATTACAAACACATCAGTTGGACCCTTCCCTTTTCCTGATAGGGTACCCACTTCCAGAATATGTTTAACTTGTGTCATTGAATGGTTTGCAGAAGCTTCTTCTTGTCTGGACGTCTTCAACATACTCCTTCACTGCTTATACTTTATTGGCTCCAGGTATTACTTGTTCCAACTTCCCACATATTGACATTTCCTATGTGGAGACTTGATCAAGCTTTGTTAACTTAATTTGTAGTATGCATTCCACTTTTCCCCATATCGCTATTTCAACTTCATTAGTATTCAATGGCTTATCACAACTTTTACTCCAATTTTCCCCATACCGATATCTCATATACGGAGACTTGTGTAAATTCTGTCTTTCTATTTTACCTGGTTTATATTCAAAATAAGTATTGAATTGCTTGTATGCCTGCCGATATGCCCCGGGGCTCCCAATGCTTCTGGGCAGACCCACTAGTGTTTGCTGGCTTTCCTGACCCGTGGCGTACAGCTTTGGGATTATGTTTCCCTCTCTGCAGACCCCTTCACAGTTCTCCTGTCCGTTTCTCCTTCGCCTGCCGGTTGAACTGCTGCCAACTCTTCAGCGGTCCACCTGTGGCACTTGCAGTGCTTCTCCCAGTCTCTCGCCTTTCCAGTGGGCAGTGCCTTCCCCCTTCAGCCTGTCTGCTTTCGGGTGTCTTCCTTCGGTTCTGCTTCCCACTTCGCACGCTCTGCATCTCTCCTCTCTACAGCTTTCACCTTCACTCCTGATTTGAAAAGGCACACCATTTTTAAATGTCCTGCACGGCCGATTCCCATCATTTTGTTTCTTTTGATCCACATTAACTCCTTCTTCCTCTTCCTCGTCCCATTATTTGAGGTTTTATTGGAGTTGGAGTCCATAGAATGCTTTTACTTTTTAAAGTTGTATTGTTTTGGATTTTCTAATGAAAGAAAAACCATCAGAAAAATTAGATGTTATACATGTGTTATGTACATATGAAACCTGAATGGTTTCTTGTCTAGGGTGTTTGACAGGAAGGGTTTTGGGGGTTTTACCACTGGGATGATATGCATAATGACAACATGTCATCAGGAATTTAGAAATTATAGGGTCTTCCTCAACTGGAAGGGAATAATACTGTCTCTAGTGATGGGGTCACTACATCTCCCCGACAACCATCTCCTCCCAAGTGATCCTCCCTCATAATACCACCACGATGATCGGGATCAGGTAGCGCCTGCTGTTCCCTGGCCACTTGGGAGGAGATCTTAGGCTGGGGATCAGTGATGACTCCAAGGGATTCATCACATCGTCCACTCTGTAAATCAATGTTAAAAGGTTTTGTAAGCATTTTGTGCCAAAATGCATTGTTTTCTCTGTAATGTTCAGGAAATAAATAAAATGAATAAAGGTAATGTTCCAAACTGAAAGTACTCATGTGTGCTTCTAAGAATGTGTCCTTGTTTCAAGAAAACATAGTAACTGCTCCCAAGGCCAGGTTGGCTGAAGGTGAGATATAAAAGCTGTCTGAAATTAGGCAACAAGGTTTTGATACGCCAATATGCAAAACATCCGTAGCCACACTCTCCATCCTGCCTCATGAATACAAAAAGGTAAAGTGGACCTGATGGAAAAAAGGTTCCCTACGTTACCTTAAGGCAGTGGTCTTCAAACTTTTTTGCCATGGATCCCCCTGAGTAGAATTTGGGCTGGCCGGGCCCCCCCAAAAATGCCAAATGGACAGTATGTATTGTGCTCCGTCACCTGCTCCCATCACAGTCGCTGGGCTCCCTCATCCCACTCCTACCCAGTCCCTGGGCTCTCCCTAACCCATCACACACCCTCGGCTCTCCCCACCCTGCTCCCAACACTATCCCATGGTTCCCGCCCATCCTGCTCCCACCACAGTCCCTGGGCTCACCCCATCCCGTTCCCAACACAGTCCGAGGGCCAGTGCCGGCTGGTGAATTTTTTAAGTGGAGGAGCATAACTATATTCCCCAAAAATGCCATAGTGACCGAGCGCAGTGAGGAAGCCCAAACCAAATAAGGAGGGTCGGGGGGGGGAGGGTTCCCCCGTGATTTTTTTTAAATAATGGGTTAAAATGTTGCATTGTAGAGCATACTTTAAAAAAAAAATGGGTAAATAGCCAAACAGTTTGCAATTGGTGCTGGAGGGCACAGGGGGCAGGCATGACATTTTTTTACTGGACATCTATGATAGATGTCCAGTAAAAAGATAACATCCCTGTCCCCTGGGCCCCACTGGGCCTAACACAATCAACAGAATTATGTGTGTATGTAAGGCGCTGGGGTGCCAAGGGGGGGGAGCATGGTATTTTTGACTGGACATCTATGATAGAAATCCAGTAAAAAAAATACCATCCCTGTCCCCTGTGCTCCACAGCGCCTCAGAAGGAGAGCTGATTTTGGCATATGGGTAGGGTGATTGTGCAACAAAGGCAATTTTGCATTTTTAAAATGCTTTTGTTGTACATCCCTCCTTCTCCCCTCTATCCACCACTTGCCAAAATCTGCTCAACGGACCAAAACAAACTAATACACAAATACACATTCATACAGCAATCACTCACTCATAACACAAGCATCCATACACATGGTTAAATAAAAAAGAAATTAACATAAACATACTTTCTGCAATGGCCTGCATGTGGGTGCTGAACCGCCCTGCTCCAGGCTGCTTTGTCCGTATGTGCGAGGAGGTGCAGGAGCTCCCCCTCGCACATATGATATCATATGGCATTTATAAGACGCCTATAAACAAGTGTTTCGAGGCACGACGAGGCAAGGGAGGGGGAACAGAGGGAAGACAGACAACAATCTTACTAGGCCAGGTGTCATTCAGATTGTGCAAGTGCATGGGAAGGGGGAAAGGGAACAGTGCGTGGGGGAAGGGAGAAGGGAAAGTGCAGTACATGGGATAATAGAATAAATAGGATAATAGAGTGGCCAGATGGTGGCAAGTTCACGTTAGAGCAGAGATAAGTGCTGGTTGGGGTACTGTAGGGGTACGGAACAACAGTCCCCAGGTGTGGGGGTTGCCAGGGAGGCAGTGCAGGTGTGCAATTGGACATACGGACATGCAGTGCCCCAGCCAGCATTTCCAATGAGCTATGCAGTGCTGGCGAAGCAAAACGCCCCAGCCTTGCATGGCTCAGTGAGCGCGTGTGGCTGGGGAACTGAACTGTCAAAGGGAAATGGTGTTTCCCTTTGACAGTTCAGCCAGCCCAGGAGCACTCCTTCAGCTGGAAAAAGCAACTGAGGGAGTGCTCACTGTTTCACTGGGCTGGGTCCTTAGCTCCTCCATAATGGGCGAGTGGCCACTGGGTGGGCGCCCCCTCGCCATTATGGATGAACCGCCAGGCTCGGACTGACATATAGGGCAATAGGGCAATGCCTGTAACAAAAATGCAAAATGCTAGTGTGGGCCGGTTAAAATGGGCCACCTTTTTGGCCAATGTGGGTCAGTTTGATGAGTTACTTCTCTATGCAGTTAGTAATTTTGACCATTGTTGCTGAATAAATATTCTTTAAATATCACAATTTACTTACATTTTAACATAAAGCACCCCCTCGGGTACTATTGAAACAGTCTTTGGCTAAAGGAATGAATATCCATTTACAACTGTGGGACACTTTTTAATTGTTGTTTGAGACAGTTTCATGCTTCAGCCCGCCCATATGAGCCGGCCCTACCCATTTCTTCCAATAATTTCTTTTTTTTATATTTTTTTTTTTACACATTTCATGCTGGGCTTTCACGGCTCCACAGGGATGTACCCGCGGTCACCTGCACGTGCGCACCCCACAGTTTGAATACTGCTGCCTTAAGGTGACATGTGGTTCCACCTTCAGGGCAGAAAGTAAAACCTCCCTTTTCATGCACTGCCTGTGTTCTGAGGGACAGAGGATTTATGATACTGTCCGGGACCTACAGAAAAATAGATGGGTTCTAAGGCTCTGAAGGATTTCGTCATTGCTCTTCAATCCCAGGGCATGCACCATTCCAGAGAGGAATTACTTCACCATATGAGAGCAGGATGAGCTGTTGTAGTACTATGGCATGTCTGTTAGGCTTTTCCTTATTTTATTCATTTTGGGATAAACTGTATGAGCATATAGGAGACCAGCTTGTGGTAAGATGGTCAAACAAAATAAGAGAAATGTTATCCCTTTTTGGCCAAAGTAATAAAATTGGCTAAATGAGTGGATCACTCAATGGTGCATGTCGAACATTTGGATAAGTCAGGAACAAAAGGACAATTTCAGAGATGTGCGGAAGGTAGATGTAGAAAAAAGACGTTTAAAAAAAGAGCCATAAATGCTGAAGAGGCATACATAGAGGCCCAAGGGGGGGGGCAATGTAAGAGCTTGTGTCAGGTATGGCAGGAAGTGACACCTAGCAAATGCCATCAATTGCCCAGATAGGAAGGCCAATTGTAAAACGTGTAAAAAATGGGGATGTCCGACCAAATGTTGTAAAAGCTACTTGGCTGACTTGAAAGGGAATGATTGGAATTATAACAGATGAACGGGATTCCCCTTCTTCCAGGGAGGAAGACTCATGTGAACATGATGATGCCCTAGTGACCAATGTAATAGGAGAGGGTGTGGATGAAGAAGACTGTGAACCCAATGACTGTCATATTTGGGAACGCCATAGAGATGCAAATGGTCTTTGACTTTGTTGTTATAGTATCCCTGGTTTACACGTGTGTGTGGGAACAAGTATTGGGGGAAATGTGCAGGACCACAGCCTCCGGAAATATGTTCTGGAGGGGACAGTATGGACAAGATTTCAACACCAATCCATGTTTCAAAGGGTGTTGCGCTAGTGCGGTTGTAGGTGTCAGCAAAGAGGACATCACTTTTAGTATGAAAGTAACACAATAAACTGCAAATATGTTTAGATCCCAAGACAGGAGATTCATGTGTGTATGGTAAAGGTAACGGGCACATATGTCATGAGCAGTGGTCCTTTCTGGATGTGTTTACAGAGACCATAAGGTGTCTGAGTGGATTTGTGCACCACATTGTGGTTAGTAAGGCAGTTACTTCCTTGTTTTCTAAAGTGAGGCTTATGCCCGCCTGGCCTCAAAGGCACTGTAAAAGAGGAATTGCAAAGGTTATGTGTTGCAGGTATGGAACAAATGCTGTGTGGAATGGTTGACGCCTTGGTAGGGACTTGCAGGGACATGTGAAACTGGTTATAGACCTGCTGCAATTGAATAGGTGTGTTGCAGTGGAACACAACCCATTATTCAATAAGGGGAGATGTTGTGGTCAGTGGTGGACTCAAAGATTTTCACCAAATTAAATTTGGCGTCAGCCCATTTTCATATAAAGTTAGATCCCCCTTCCCTCGCTGCGTCCCCCAAAGAACTGCCACCACTCAACCTTTATAACTCTTTTGAGGTTGAGCATTTAATGTTAAATAATGTGAATTATGGTTTGCATAGTCTTTTGGAATGTTTTTACTACTTATTTGTTCCTGTTAGATATTGATTGAGGAAGCGGGAGAAAGTGTAATTAGTATTTATTGTAGGATGTCTTTTATGTATATTCATGTGATCTATTCTTTGTATACAAAGATAAATGATATTGTATGTCTTGGCTAAACCTTACAAATGTATTCGTTAAGAAATAAAGCATAACATTTACAGTTTCATGCATTCACTGTGTAACTTCGGATTGGCACAAATTTGAAAAACCTGGTCGCTGTTTTGGAAGTTACCTTATTGAGAGCGGCAACAATCTTCAGGTGTCAGTTACTCTTCTGCACCTTTCCTGGTTGTATTTAACGCAAACTGATAAGTTGGCTGGAGTCCGTTTTCCTTGATGTACAGGAAACTGGAGTCTGAAAACTTGCTTAAGTATCAATGGCGCTGAGTATCAGGCTGGTTCAAAAAGATTGGGGGTTGCTTGTGTTCCCCTGCAGAAGGGGTGTGGCCCCGCTAAATGGTCCAGGTTGGTGGTTGCTTGTGTTCCCCTGCAGAAGGGGTGTGGCCCCGCTAAATGGCCCTGGCTTATCCTTTTGGAGTGCACAGATTGATTTCCATATTTCCTTCTGTTTATTTATTAAAGAGATGAGTGCTTCATTTAGATAAACAGTTTGAGGAAAATCGCTATGAAGCGGTGCAGTCTCTTTGTAGGGTGCTTTAGAAACATTTTAAAGGATAAGTGAGCAGGATGAGAATGATTTGGTGGAGGGGGCAGACACCAGTTGGAACATGGACTGTTAAATCACAGAGATGTAATTGGTTGCATCCTATAATGAAACAGATGGGGTGGAAATATGAAGGAATGATAGATGTTCAGTGGAGTTGCATGTGGTAATGACTAATTCAAATCTTTACACCCATCACTTTTTGTTGTTTATCATGGGCACAGTGAACCACGTTTGTTCCTTCGGGATAGTCAAACAACCTCCAGGGAGTATCAGTATTTGAGAATGTATGAAAATCTGATTGTATGTGGATGTGAGATACACTAGTGTATGGGCATCTGGCCTGCGGCAGCAGCCCACCAATTGACTGGGTGGATTTGGCGAGGACAAGATATCAGAATTAATCTCTTTAATTCTAATACATCTATTGCATGCAGCACACATAATGGACTGTCCTCCATAGTTACTGCACCTCACAGACATCATACAAATCTATGTCACTGACATTGGCAACACATAGTGGGGGGGCTTCACTTCTCTGTATACTACAACTGTGGATGTTCAAGTCTGACACTATAGTGAGTAACAACAAAAAAGCAGACCAAAATGGATGGCTTTACATAGCAGGGCAGGAGATGATAACAAGAGTCTGCAGGCAACTCCTAACCAAAAGTAAGAAATCCTCGGCTTTGCTGGCGGGTCCTCAATACCAGTATGGAGGTTATGGGGCAGACACTTGACACTGTGACGTTCTGGGTTGAAACCTCAAACGTACAAGTTAATACGCTTTATGGCAGGATCAGGAGGGTGGAGGAGAACATGAGTGATGCTGAGGACAAAATTACCCAGCTTCAATTGGACATAGCCAAGAAAGAGGGAGCTGCACCAAAAAGGGGAGGGGGGCGTAGGGGCCAAGAGGTCTGAGCATATATTCCTGACCTACTACAGCTACATTAACATCCTTTAGGATCTAGAATTCCGTGTAAGTTTGCATACCTGACCAATACAGCCATACACACTCATTTTCCTAGCTACCTAACTTTAAAATTGGTGATCTCCAGTGATTCTAGGGGTTTACGGAGTAAGGATATCCTTTGCTTGGAAGTCACCAGATTTCAGCGGTTGTTGTCCTTGGTGCATTAATATTCTGGCTGATAAACTTTGGTCATATGTTAGCACTAAATAAGAACTGAATAGTAAACGTTTATGGAGATAAGTGAGTTCATGCTAGCCACCAAATGTATGATCAAGGAATGTATTTTTTATTTTATAATGAATACTAATTATTGTTTATTGAGGTGTTTAGGGTACATTTAATAATGCAAATTGTCAGATTGTAATAATACAGCTAAGTTATTTAGTCAAAATATAGTTCTAATGAGGAACATAAGTGGACATAGAAACTAACTGAATTTGCGGGAGCGCATCTATGCAATGCTGGCAAAAGATTATCCTAGAGGGCTTCCCTGGCTTCTTCAGAAGGCCACTATTAATATAATTTCAGTGTAGTATTGTGTCTTGCGTTCACTCTCATTATTTATAAAAAGTAGATTATAGACTGGCAACAAATTAGTATATTAAAATCCAGAATTTTAATAATTTTATAAACCCATTCATGATTTAGATTATCATATGTATCTTTGGAAAAATGCATGTTGGTAGAACTAAACTGGAACTATGGGTTCATATATGCAAGCACTTCAAAACCATATTGGGGTACTGACAGCCAAATCACTTTGGCAGAAAGAAAGAACATCAGATGACCAACAAAAAGGTCCTAAGCTTCCTTGGTGCATAGAGGGTACACCATAAGAAGGTAAGAGGAGACCAGGAGTTACAATTAGGCCAAAGTGACAATCGGAATAGAGTGGCCCTCCTAAAGACAGTGCAGGAAGGCAAGAACAAGAAGAAAGGCCATGTCTGTCTCCTCTGTCTCCTCCCCGTCAACATCAGACTTGCCCCATCCCTGTCACGGCTCGCTCCCTTCGCTCCCGTTCCCGTCACTTGGGGGCATGTTTTGGGGTTTTTTCCTTACTGGACATTTCCTCCGAACCTTATGCTACAGTGCTGTGATGAATTGGGAGCGCTAAAACCTTATTTTCCAAGTTACTTCCCTTCCAGATCCATTCCTGGTTTTTGGCAGCCAGCATGCTACTTTAATCTAATGACTATGCTTCCCAGAATGCCTGGCTCACTGCCTCACCTCCTCCCTTGCAGGACAAGGTTGGGTGGAGGATAGGCAACACCTGTGGCTGCAGGTGCAGCAGGCGGCACACCTGAGAGGTGTGCTCGTTAAGCAGCTTTAAAAGCCTCAGTTTACTTCAGTCCAGCGCTGGTCATTGTTGCAGTGTTCCTGTTGTGACTGGTCCCTTGTTCCTGGTGCCTAGCTTTTGTGCCTAGTTCCTAGTTCCTGTTTCTTGTTCCTCTGCCCTGGATTTCGAATTTATGTGCTTAATTGATTTCTGCTTTCTGGATTTCCCTTTCTGTCTTCCTCTGTCTGCAGGCAGCCTCTCTCTGTGCTTTACCCTTTGATGCTGCCTAATTTGCCTGTGTTCTCTGTTTCTTTGAAGCTGTCCTTTGCTACTGAAAAACTTGATGCATTAGTCTTTCCCTTTATAGATTTAGCTTCCTGCCTTTTCTCCTTGGATGGGTGGGAAAGGTTTCCTTTTGTGATATCATTTTCCCTGCTCCTGATCCTTACTTTCTATTGGGATCCATTCCATGTTTTCCATTGCACTTCTGCATTTATTTCCCATTGATTATTAGGTGTGGGGTGCTGTTGTAACTAGTCCCAGTGTGAATGCCCTTTGTTTTTCCTCACTATTCTATAATCACTATTCCTACTTGCCCCTTGACTAGGGTCTTATGTATTTAGTTTTCCTCCACCCATTGCTGTTATAGCCTTCAGGGTCCCTGTTTGATCAACTGGGTTCGTGGGTTTACTGACATTCAAGTGGTCTTTCCGGTCCTCGTGAGTACTGTTTCTAAGTTCCTTATTCAGTATCATCCAGAGTGTCAGCTCACAGATCCTGTCCTTGCTTGCCCTCTACGTGTGCTTAGCGTTGTCAGTATCTGTAATAGCATAGTGGGTAAGGAGTTTGCCGACTTTGCTTTCAGTCATAAGGAGGTTCGAAGTGCTTACCCCACATCCCTTTTCATATATTGGTATTATTGTTTCACTCTATTTGCACTTCTGGGTTTTAGTATACACGAGTCTTGGGTATTGTATGCACGTTGTTAGATTCAAAGTTGTTCACTGTGTGATTTCGTGCACATTTCCCTTGCCATATTCATTGCCTTCTTCCTTTCTTAACAGAATGACCAGCCGTTATTCCCGTTTGAATGTGGCCAGTTTAAGAAAGAAAGGCAGCAAGGCCACTAACAAGTTTGTACAGAAAGCTTCCCTTAAGTTTACCTGTGACAATCAAATCACTGATCCTGACTTAAATGAACTCCTTGTTACAAATGGGTATTTACGTGCAAAGTATTTTTCCCACAGGATGGCCCATCGTACATTGCCTGATCCTAGTTCTGTCTTTAATTTTGATCCAGATACTATGTCCGCACAAGTCTTAGCAGCGGAAAACAACACACTGCTAGATTGACTACACACGAGTACGTCTGTTGTTGAACCCCATGATTCCGGTTGTGCTTTACCTCAGATTGAACAGTTTCATGATTCAAACATAAAGAATGGAGGGGTTCCTTGCATATCTTCTGTTTTCAGCCCTCAGTCTACTACTTACTCCTCTGCACAAGTACTTACTGTAGTCCCTAATGCCAAGAGGTCTGATGTCAGTAGTCTGCTTAAGGGAAACACAGACCAAGTCGGTAAGAGAGAGTATAGATCACAAAACTTGCAAGCAGTAAATTACAATGTACAATCGGTGCACATCGGGATGGCTAGGGCAGGATCCAGCCCTGATGCCACCATGCCTTCCCCTGTGCCTACTGATAGGGATGTACAGTTAAGGCGGGGTATGCTAAAAGCTGAACTTGAGGAGTTAAAACAAGAATACATTACTTTACAAGAGGAGAATAAAACCTTACAGTCTTTTCTGAATACACCTCAAACTTTATCCGTTGATGAAGTGAATACTGTTCAGTCCCTGAGTGCGGAGGTTTTTGTAGGTCATGATACTTGTCAATATGTAAAATCTATTGGGAGTGAAAGTCTTTTTTCTAGCACAGCACTTATTGAGGGCACAGGTTCTGACAATTGTCCTACCGTTTGTCAGGAATTGCCGTTAGCTGAAGATTTACAAGCCACTCCTTTACCTAAGATTTCCTGTGTAGCAGTTTGTCATAATTCTGAGCTTGAACACATACATGCTTCTGATTCCCAAACACAGTCCGCAATGGTGGCATACACAGAATCAGTCACTACTGTAGGCTTAGGTTCTGCCCTTGATCTAGCTGCTGAGACTGAAGTAGACATTCAAGCTGATGTGGAAAACGATGCTACCTCTGTGTTCGCTCCTCCTTCTGCCAATTTTTGTCACAACGAACAGTCAAAGACAGTACAAAATTAATATTTTGATGGACTCATTCCACAGTATACTGAACCAAAGACCCGGCAGGCAATTCCTGAACTGTTGAGTGTTAATATGCCACTTTCAGAAGCTAAGACAGAGGAATGGACATTTGACGAAATCCTGATTAACAGAGACTTTACTATGGTGATTCCTCTGGTTGATTTCGACTTCTACAAAGGAAGAGATTCTGTGTCATCCACTAAGGAGAGGGACGGCAGGGGTACAGCTCAGTCTTTGGTTACTGGTGCCAAGGAGTCAACCGCCCTAAAGGTGCTTTCCATTCCTGAGCCACAAATGTGTCTGTTGACTTCTGGGACTTTAGTCTGTCCTCCTACAGCCATTGACTCTTCGATTATCCAGTCCACGGCTCTGCAGTCATCGTTGTCAAACTTGTCTTCAATCAATGAACACTTGCTATGTCTGCCAGTCACTCAAGAGCCTTCACCATGTACGTGGTCAGAGCCAAAGACCTTGACAAGTTTGTCTTCAGCTAACGAGACGGCTCTAGCTTGCATGCCCTCAGCCTCAGAATTTCCTCTGGCATGCCTGTTTTCGGCTACAGTGACTCATCCAGCGGATTATCCTTCAGCCATGGAGCCTCCGGTAGCACATTCTGAGTGCATGTCTTCAGTCCCAGAGCCTCCTGCTAGTTTGGCTTCAGTTCATGAGAGACCTGTATCCTGCTCAGCCTCGCTGCCAATATCGGAGGTGCACCTGTCTACTCTGTCTGATCATGTTGCATATTCTTCTACTTCAGAGTTATCTCCTGAATCCCAACCATTTATTACGGATGAACGTCCATCCTGCCCTTCTTATGCTTCAGGAGGATCACCAGAAGGCCTGCCTTTTACACAAGTTGATTCTCCCAACTTCTTGACTGTAGAATCAGCGCCTCCCGAATATGCAACATCTGAGTCTGAGACTTCTGCCAGCTCTCTCTTCAGAAACATCAAGCTGGATCACGACTCGGGAGGGCCTTACATGCAAGGCCGTTGGACTTGCCTGGAGTGTTACGAGAGGGAGACGGATACCATCCGCCATGGCCCAGTCACCGAACAAGTAGCCGACCAGGATAACGGGCTGGACGGTTCGCATTTGAGGGCCGGTTCGGATCAGTCACTTGACATCTTTTTTGTTGCTGGTTCCCACATGAGCCTGAGGGAGGGGACGGGGACGGCCCCTCAGCTGCTGCACCATCCGGGTGCTAGTAGCCAAAGGAAGGGTATGACTGCTGCAGTTCAAGATGTGCCTGTTATTGCTCCTGCTGCGAGTGTGCCTGATGTACCAATTACTGCGTCTATCACTCCTGTCGGTATGCCAAACGTCCCTGTGGTTGTATCCCACGTGCAACAAGGTGGCTACATGACTGACACCAGGAGTGCCGGCCTCGTACAACCCATTGGACTTCCAGGCCCCAAAGGCGTGGAACAGATGCAGTCGAACCTTGGTCACCCTCAACCACAGGCCTTTAAGCAGATGGATGATGGGAGAAGATCCAAACCTCTACCTCGGCCACAAACCTTCTTTTTCTGAACATGAACATTTGTTGAAACCTGCTATTTTGTCACCTCCTGTGTGTCCGCACTTGGCAGGGAGGCTACCAGAGCATCTACCATTGTCTAAAGCATGTTGCACCAGCCTGCCTCCCTCCTCAATGATGTATGAGTGTTCGCTCCCAGAGACTGAGCTTCCTGGACCTTCCAACTCTGCTTCGGGTCCTGCAAGTACTTCATGCCTTTCTTCGACCCATGAGTCTCTTCCTCACCGAAAACCTGCCTATGGCTCTTCTAGATTGCGGCCTGATTCTATTCATTCCAGTCCCTCTGCTTTTGCCCACGGGTCATCGTTTCCGTCAGTGCCACCTCCGAAGACGAAGCGCTCCTGTCATGGAAGGAAGATGTTTTGTGCGGGTGACGGCCGCCTGGAGTCGGCCGTGGGAGGGGGTATAGTGTCACGGCTCGCTCCCTTCACTCCCGTTCCCGTCACTTGGGGGCATGTTTTGGGGTTTTTTCCCTACTGGACATTTCCTGCGAACCTTATGCTACAGTGCTGTGATGAATTGGGAGCGCTAAAACCTTATTTTCCAAGTTACTTCCCTTCCGGATCCATTCCTGGTTTTTGGCAGCCAGCATGCTACTTTAATCTAATGACTATGCTTCCCAGAATGCCTGGCTCACTGCCTCACCTCCTCCCTTGCAGGACAAGGTTGGGTGGAGGATAGGCAACACCTGTGGCTGCAGGTGCAGCAGGCGGCACACCTGAGGGGTGTGCTCGTTAAGCAGCTTTAAAAGCCTCAGTTTACTTCAGTCCAGCGCTGGTCATTGTTGCAGTGTTCCTGTTGTGACTGGTCCCTTGTTCCTGGTTCCTAGCTTTTGTGCCTAGTTCCTGTTTCTTGTTCCTCTGCCCTGGATTTCAAATTTATGTGCTGAATTGATTTCTGCTTTCTGGATTTCCCTTTCTGTCTTCCTCTGTCTGCAGGCAGCCTCTCTCTGTGCTTTACCCTTTGATGCTGCCCAATTTGCCTGTGTTCTCTGTTTCTTTGAAGCTGTCCTTTGCTACTGAAAAACGTGATGCATTAGTCTTTCCCTTTATAGATTTAGCTTCCTGCCTTTTCTCCTTGGATGGGTGGGAAAGGTTTCTTTTTGTGATATCATTTTCCCTGCTCCTGATCCTTACTTTCTATTGGGATCCAGTCCATGTTTTCCATTGCACTTCTACATGTATTTCCCATTGATTATTAGGTGTGGGGTGCTGTTGTAACTAGTCCCAGTGTGAATGCCCTTTGTTTTTCCTCACTATTCTATAATCACTATTCCTACTTGCCCCTTGACTAGGGTCTTATGTATTTAGTTTTCCTCCACCCATTGCTGTTATAGCCTTCAGGGTCCCTGTTTGATCAACTGGGTTCGTGGGTTTACTGACATTCAAGTGGTCTTTCCGGTCCTCGTGAGTACTGTTTTTTAAGTTCCTTATTCAGTATCATCCAGAGTGTCAGCTCACAGATCCTGTCCTTGCTTGCCCTCTATGTGGGCTTAGCGTTGTCAGTATCTGTAATAGCATAGTGGGTAACGAGTTTGCCGACTTTCCTTTCAGTCATAAGGAGGTTCTAAGTGCTTACCCCACATCCCTTTTCATATATTGGTATTATTGTTTCACTCTATTTGCACTCCTGGGTTTTAGTATACACAAGTCTTGGGTATTGTATGCACGTTGTTAGATTCAAAGTTGTTCACTGTGTGATTTCGTGCACATTTCCCTTGCAATATTCATTGCCTTCTTCCTTTCTTAACAATCCCTTCTATGGTTCACGACAGAGCTCAAGACCTTCTTCTTCAAGAAATGGCTAATGTAGTAACCTCAACAAGGGGGAGATGGAAGAGTAAAGCCGGATTGTTAGGGGGAGTTCATTATACACAAAGGTAGACTCACGGGGATGAACGAGGAGCTGGAAAATAACAAAACTTTGTTGTGACAGTAAGGAATAGTTATGTGCACAACATGGCACAGTTGCTAGTAGAATTCCATGGAACACCAGGGGCCTTAAAACACAGGAAAGGTCAGAAGCTAACCTTCAGTGGTCAGAACACAATACAGTTTTAATAAACCAGTGCCTCTTGTGCCCTCGTGTTAACTTCCTTTGCTAAAGCTCCTCAAAGTAGATCATGATGACCAGGGTAGCAGAGGGAATATTAAGATCTTGCCCCAAATTTGGAGCAGGAAAAGTCGAGGAGCCCGACAAGAGGTTTGGCCAAGACAGCAGACACCTGTTGGAAACTTGCAAACTATCACTCACTTATTGATGTGTGGCAGGGCATTATCCAAAAATACAAGAATGCACATTCTATTAATCTGAACATGATGCTTCATTTCATGCCTTGAAACACTTGTTTATAGGCGCGTTATAAATGCCATATCATATATCATATAATTTCAAATAGATTATATTGTACCAACCCATTCTCTCGCCAGTAGGCCAGAATGAAAGAAATCCAACATCGTAAGTAATGAGAACTTTAAGCGTACTGTACACTCTTATTACCAACATAAACAAAACGTTCAAATCCTTTCACAGGGACTAGATAACATTCTCAGGAATCCAGGAAGACCTCATGAGCTACCTCCGCCAGTTGGCTTTGGGTGGGTGAACCCAGAAAAGCAGTCTGGCCACCTGTGGGCCTTAGTGAGAAGATCCCATTTTATACCTCAGACATATTCTTGAACTAGACTTTTCTACACTACTGTATTGCATCTCATTAAAGGAGTAGGTTGTTGGTGTTTTTAATTGTCTTTCCTTTTAGTTTTATTTAAAATCTTATTTTATAAAACCTTGATTGGACATTTCGTATGTAGTTGCACAGGTGTACTATTGTTTTGAATGCTTCCATACTGGCTCGCATTCTCTTGAAGAGTAAAGCCTGCTTTTGACCCAGGCTCCCTCAAAGAGGCAGAGGAGATGTACCATTCATACTGTACCTGTTTCAGTGTTATGATTGAGAGCACTCCTGCTGCTCTAGTAGTAGAGTGGGGCTGAGTAGGATTTTCAAAACTATTACTCATCCCTGTACTCCTTTCAGCAACTAGTCATTTGTCACGACGACACTTCTTTTTTTGTAAATGAGGAGACAAATCCCATATATCTATGTGCTTTTATTATTCACTGGAGAGGGGCTAGACATTATGTTTGAAATAGATGTTAATGTTTTGTTTGCAAGTGTGAGAATTTCTCCCCTGGGTTACCTGAATATTGAAAGTTCCTTCTCTTTTGAGAAACCAAATGCCAAAGTGGACATTAAAACGTTAACATTGTTCTTGTTTGATAGGTTCTCCAATATATTAAAGACTACAGTAATCATTCTAATAGTGTGTCGAGAGCTTGCAAGCTGCGGGGCTCACAGTTGTTATGCAAGGAGCTGAGTCCATAACTCGGATGATATACCACCACAGACCCCAGAGGTCCCAGCAAGGCACCATATGACTGAGACGCATGCAGAAGAATTTCAAAGTTGCAGACCACCTCTTTGAAACATCGATGCACGAAGCCGTGGGGCACTCCACCACCCAACTCATAAGAAATGTGAAATTGGAAGTTTGCGCAGGCTTCACCCAATCACCTAGTCTGCTTGCAGCCAGGGCCAGTTAAGCACCAAGCAAACTAGGCAGCTGCCTAAGGTGCTGGCCAGCAAGGGTTTTCCCTTTGTTATCAGGAATGATAAATTCGAAGTAATGCCAGTTCATCTTGCACTAAAGTAATAACACAGGCTTTGCTGGAAAAACAATCTGTATGTGGATTGTCTAATGTGATATTCAACTTTCAGTCTTTACTCAACAGGTGCCCGCAGGGGACATTTGGTTTGATGTAAGGTTTGTGAAGGCATCATGAAGCAAGACAGACAACAGATTCACTTTCTTAATAAAAAGGACTTTATTTCATATGTCAGGATGGATTAAGGCCTAACTTGCCCATGCTAAGGTGGGATTTCCCTACCTAAATAAACTAAGGATAGTCTGTGTCAGTAAGTACAACTTAAGTCTGCCTGTGTCCAAAACCTATACTTGCCCTCACAACTAAAGATATACAATGTGTAGGGATGTCAGCACCAAAAGAAACAGTGTTCAAAATGAAGTTCTGATCTTCTTCCAGCTCAGGCTTGTTTCAGCTCCCCCTTCCCCAAGTTTGAATAGTTCCACAAAAAGGACTCTGGGTTCTCTTGCCCAAGTTCATACATTTCAAGTTTCTTGACTTTCAGCAATATTTTCAGCTTTACTTTATGATCCTTTAGATTCCGTAACAGTTCAAACAGATGCTTTCTTTCACTTCAGCACTTGTATCACACAGCCTTTGTCTTTGGGCTACTCGGTCTACGCGCAGTTGTCGGACGACACGGTCCACATATTATAGGCCGCGCAACCGATAACCCTTGACACCTTGTGATGCTCTTAGTTTTCCTTGATTAATACAGGTTTTCCACCTAGTGTCCGTACTTAATATGTGATGTGGTTTCTCTTTGGCAGTCTTTTGTGCTTGGTCACAACTTGTATAGTGGCAACTGCATTCACTGTATTCGGTGATGTATATCTTCTTCCACCACCTTGCTTTCACCTTGCCCATTCAAGTTCAACAACTTGGCTTTCACACTTGCTTTTCAATTTTAGTTCACGTATTTATTACAGGCTTTCACTTTGTTCATCAATGCTACTTAGCAAGTTTCACTCCCTTCACAACAGCACTTCATTTGCTTTCCACTCATGCTATAATTTCACATGATTTCCATATCTTCTTATAGTTTGGTATTCAATATATGCCGTTGTATTTCCCGAAATACTTGACAACTTGTTCATGATTCATTGTTTCTTCATTCGGGTTACTAACCCCATTATTATAAGTTCTCCAGCATGGGGTCTGGCATGGATTCACATGCTCATGAATATTCCCCGTCGTCAGGCTGGGAATCCTCGGTAAAGAAAAAATCAGTATCAGTTTCGTTTCTGATATGTCTTTCTTAGTAGTAACCAATCACTGATCTCTGTGTCATACTACCCCCAGCCAATGACTGCCCTCTCCCTAAGCACCGCCTCTGGCAGCCATCCTCAGATTTTTACCGCATTCTCAAGTGTTGGGAGTCCTCATGTTTAGCGCTCGAGTTTTTTTACTGCGTTTTCACGCTTTTTCATGAGTATTTCTCATTTTTTTGTTTTAATCGAGCCACAAGCTCCACCGTTTCTACTTCCGATAACGGGGACCCGTTTCGGAATTCTTCTACGCCCCTCAAGGGTGAAGTTTTCGTCGAGTTTACTCTTCTTGGAGGATTCCGGAAGATCTGCGGCCTACCTCAACGGACATGGCCCAGGACAAAGGGAGCTCGACGCCCGGATCCAAGCTGTTCAGGAACTGCCCTGGATGCGGATTATATAACGTTTTCAAGGAGGACGAGCATTTGCGATGCCTCTACTGCCTCCATCGGGACAAGACGCACGTGGAGAAGGACTGTGCGTTCTGCAAGAACCTTTCGGAACGGTCCAAACAAGATTGTCGTTCCGCCTCGCCACCTGGCTGGAGAAGGGCACGGCAAGTGAGAAGGCGAAGAAGAAGTCTGAGCGGGCTTCTAAGTCCTTTGAGGGTGCCCCGGCGACAGGGGCCCAACAGACGGCCAAGCACTGCGAGTCCGCGGGCTCCGGGAGCGCCGAAAGGTCGGGCTCTTAGGTTACCAAGCAGGGCGCTACTTCCCCGACACGTTCAACCACGAGCCAGCGCTCTGGTTCGGGGAAGAGGAAGTCCGAGAACCCGGGTAGGCCGCTGGAGCAGACCCGGTCGATCTCGAAGGGGGGGCGAGGCGCTGACCCTCCCCCCAAGGCGAAGGCCCAGGACGCACCTAAGGTGGTGAGGGCTTTGATCCACCCGGCTAAGGCCTCTACCGAAGTGGTTGCTGCGACCCTGGTTCAGCCGGCTGAGATTACGCCAATGGAAACGGCATCTGGGCCCGGAGTATCCCTGCCGCCGCGGAGGGAATCCTCTTTTCAACCCATCGCTAAGACCCCCGTGAAGCCCCTGGGTGAAAAAGAGGGAGTGGGGCTGGTGGCCATTACAGACTCGGAATCAGCCTCTGAGGAGGAACTGGTGGAGACCGAGAAGTGCCTCAACGAAAGGTCCATGGGCCTCAACGAGAGGTTCAGAAACCTCAACGAGAGGTTCGAGAAGGTTCGGTCCCAGGGGACGGTCCCTGCTGACATGATCGAAGATAGCGACGACGAACAGGGCCCAAGGGAGCGGCCATCCCGTCCGTCGCAGCCATTGCCCGAGCCCCAGGATAGTTCGGCGGCCATTTTGTTGGCAATCCAATCCTTATGTACCGAGATAAGGATGAGATTACCACGCACCCTGACAGAGGAGCCAGAACCAGGCCCATCGGGAAGCCCTCCGAATAAGCAGAGGAGAGTCCACCCCACTCCGCCCTTCGTGCCTGCGAGACCGGTGAACCCCTCATCCCCCTCGTTGGGAGAGGATACGGCGATGGGGATGGACTATGACGGCGGCGATGACACAGCGGACATCCCGTTGTCACCCAAACCCCCCCCCCCCACGCGGGCGTCCCTAGCAGACGAGGTTGGCTCTTTCCACGCCATGATAACCAGGGCATCCGAGCTCTTCCAGCTCTGCCCTGAAGAACAGAAAAAGGAGGGTTTTCTGTACCAACAACGAGAGGCTAAGAAGAAGACGGTCCTCGCGGTGCCTTTACTCGACGACATCTGGGAAGAGGGGTTTGCTGTCCTCAAGAACCCTGCCACGACACCCGCCAAGAGGGACAGGTACGAGAAGAAGTACCGAGTCCCCGATGCCTCCCCCTTGTGCCTCAGGGTCCACCCCACACCGGACTCAGTCGTCTCGGGAGCTGCTAAGAAGAAGGCAGCGGGCACGGCGGCTTCAACTTCCACTTCCCCGCCGGACAGCGAGGGCAAGAAGTTGGACTCTATGGGACGACGAGTCATCTCGTCGGCGGCACCAACGATTAAGGCGGCCAATGCCTTAGCGATCGTGGCCCGCTACGACAGGGAGCTCTGCTTCAAGATAGCTCCCCTGCTAGATTTCCTGCCTGATGACAAAAGGACGGAGGCCCTAGAAATTCCGCAAGAGGGCGAGGTGGCGTCGGATCACGCCATAACGGTGGCGATGGACATCGCCGATACCAGATTTCGCCAACTGGGCAACGGAGTTTGCCTCCGACGACGGGGATGGCTCCAAGCGACAGACTTTCGCCAGGACGTCCAGACCAGAGTGTTGGACATGCCGTTCGATGGCAACAACCTCTTTGGTAAGGCGGTGGATGAGTCTCTACAGGCCATCAAGACCGACTCGGAGACGGCCCGGGCCCTTGGGGTGCTTCAGCAGCGAAGGCCCTTTCGGAGCCCCGGAGGCAGACAGGGTGCCTCCAAAGGATCCAGCGGTGGCCCCTCCGCTTACCGCCAGGCGGCCGCTCCTCTTCCCAGAAGGCCGACAGAGGTCGCGGCAAGCAAGGGGGATCCCGCCGTCGTCGTCAAGGAGGCCAAGGCGGCAAGGCCTCCTCCAAACAAGACTGACCCGGCCGTGTCGTCGGGCCCCCATCGAAGCACCCTGGTGGGAGGCCGGCTGACGAAGTTCGTCAGCGTGTGGGAGTCCATCTCCACCGACCGTTGGGTGCTGGACACCCTGGCCAACGGGCACTTGCTGGAATTCCAAAAGAAGTGCCCTCGCATTCCTCCCGTGGCCAGGAAGGAGAATCCCGTCCCTCAACTACTGTTGGAAGTAAAGGCGATGCTTCAAAAAGGTGCCATCGAGCTCGTCCCCAGGAGGCTCTGGGGCTCCGGAATGTACTCAAGGTACTTCCTCGTCAGAAAGAAGACAGGTGGCTGGCGCCCCATCCTGGACCTGCGTCGGTTAAACAAATAAATCAAGGCGCAGAAATTCAGGATGGTCACCCTCCAACACGTACTGGGACAGCTGGAGGAAGGCGACTTCCCATCGTCGTTGGACCTGGATGATGCTTACTTCCACATCCCCTTTCTAAAAGGCACAGGAAGTTCCTCAGGTTCGTGGTTCAGGGACGCCACTACCAATTCAGAGCCCTGTCGTTCGGATTAAAGTCGGCATCCAGGGTTTTCACCAAGTGCCTGGCACCAGTGGCGGCGTGGCTGCGCTTGCAGGGGATCCACGACTTCCCCTACCTGGACGACTGGCTAATCCGGGCAAGGTCAAGGGAACTTGCCGTCGATCATAGGGCGAGGACCGTCCGTTTGCTCTCGGAGCTGGGGTTCGCCATCAACTACCCCAAATCCCACCTGGTTCCATCGCAAGGAGCACTGTTTTTGGGGGCGAAGCTCGATACAGTAGAGCAATTGGCCTCCCCTTCAGAGGAGAGGACCAAGACCATCCTGGGCAAGGTGCAGCGCCTGTTAGCCACGGACGTGGCCAGGGTGTGGTCCATCAAGTCCCTTCTCGGGATGATGTCCTCATGCATCTACCTTGTGCCCCTTTGCAGACTTAGGATGCGTCCGCTACAGGAGTTCCTCGACGCCCGCTGGTTTCAGGCGAGGGGCTGCTTCGAGGACAGGTTCCCCCTCGACGAGGAGTTCCGTCGGGCGATCCTATGGTGGGGCACCCGGGCTCACCTCATGACGGGCAGGGACTTTCAAACCCCGGTGTTTCAAGAGACGGTGACTACGGATGCCTCTCTGGAGGGTTGGAGGGCCCACACCAGAGATCTCTACGCAAGAGGCCTTTGGCTCCCGGAGGAGAGGTCCCTTCACATCAACATCTTGGAGCTCCGAGCAGTGTTCTGGGCTCTCAAGTCGTTCCTCCCGTCCCTCAAGGACAAAGTGGTGAGGATCTTCACAGACAACACCACCACGATGTTTTACATATGGAAGCAGGGGGGCACCAGATCCCCAGCCCTATCCAAGGAGGCCCAGGATCTGTGGCACTGGGCCATCGCCCAGGGGATGTTTCTGGTTCCCTTCCACCTGGCAGGAATAAAAAACACCATCGCCGACTCACTCAGCAGGGAGCTGCGCTCGTGCCACGAGTGGGAACTGCGCAAGGATCAAGTGGATCGACTCTTCCAACGATGGGGCAAACCCCTGATCGACCTGTTCGCGATCAACTCTCAAGTGTTATGGTCATAATTGGAATAGGTTCTCTGTCTGGTGCCGTGCACAGAAGATTAACCCTCTGCGAATTACGGCCCCTCAAGTGCTGCCATACCTGCTGTCGCTGGCCAAGGCTGGACTGGCTCACGCCTCCATAAAGCTACATCTGGCTGCCATCTGCCGATATACCAGGACGACGGGATGGGCGTCCTTGTGGTCTCATCGCCTGGTGAAGGAATTTATGAAGGGACTATTCCGATCATTCCCACCGGTGAAGGCTCCTGCCCCGACGTGGGAGCTTAATGTGGTGCTGACCAGGCTCATGGGGGCCCCATTCGAGCCTATGCATTCGGCACCTTTGAAGTTCCTGTCATGGAAGACAGCGTTCCTCGTGGCCATCACCTCTGCACGACGAGTGGGAGAGATTCAGGCCCTATCTTGCAAGCCTCCATACTTGACTTTTCATGACACGAGGGTGATGCTGAGGACGCACCCCCCCTTCATGCCCAAGGAGGTAAGAGATGCTTAATGTTGAGTTGTTGTATTGCTTAATGTTGAGCCTGTTGCCACCTCCCGTGGTTGTGCATGAATACATAGCATGTGTATACTGCTATGTATTCTTTTATTCATGAGCATGTGAATCCATGCCAGACCACATGCTGGAGAAGGAACAAGTTACTTACCTGTAACTGTTGTTCTCCAGCATGGGTCTGGCATGGATTCACATGTGAACCCTCCCACCTACCCCTCTGCGGCTCTTCACTTGGTCATACTGCCACTTGGCGTGCTACCAAGTCTGAGGATGGATGCCAGAGGCGGGGCTTAGGGAGAGGGCAGTCATTGGCTGGGGGCAGTATGACCCAGAGATCAGTGATTGGTTACTACTAAGAAAGACAGATCAGAAACGAAACTGATACTGATTTTTTCTTTACCGAGGATTCCCAGCCTGATGACGGGGAATATTCATGAGCATGTGAATCCATGCCAGACCCATGCTGGAGAACAACAGTTACAGGTAAGTAACTAGTTCCTTTTTGTTCATTCAAAAAACAGTAACTGTCCTATTCCCACCCCTAGATCACCCTGGTTTGAGTGTTCCCTGTCTCACATTCACTGGGGCTTATCTGCTCCGCTGGGCGTCTTCTTGCTGTTCTCTGTTCTTCTCTTTACTCCTGGGTACGCGTCGGGAGCTCCAGCGATCAGCACTCGCTGTTGGGAAAAATTCATGCAGTGTCCCGCGGCGGTTGGGAGGTTTCCATGTTCCCCAGCTCCAGCTGGGAACATGAGGCTTAGGTAATTGCAGGGGCTCTGGCCCTCTCGTGGCCCGCTCGCTTCGCAGCACCTCTCTCTCCCCTGGCAACACAGAGCGTCCTCTCTGCTGGTCCTGCTCCAGCCTGCAACCTACCTTGCGGCTGCCACCTTCTCTCAAGCAGGTTCCCCCTGCGTTGCTGCTTGGGCCTCCTTTTAAGCACCTTTCAATAGGTTTCAGGTGCGAGCTGTTTGCCTGGCCATAATTACACCAATTAGCTGGACATGCCTGACCCTCCATAGGCATCTTCCTCATCTCAGTACCACAGTGGTGAAACTGACTAGAAGTGTGCATTTCTCCTAGTCACCCCTTCCTCGTTCCAGTTTTAAAGGTATATGAATGCGGGACATATTGTGTGTTTAGAAGGGATAGGGACTGACAAAACCCTATGAAGGAAGGGGGAGGGTAGGATTCATTCTCATAGGGAAAAGGGGGATACCATATCTCATCTGCAGACATCCTCTCCCCACTCCCCAAGTTCCCTCCACCCAGGTGATCCCTCGCACATCCACCCCCAGGGTCAGGATCCAACAGCAATGGCCTTTTCCTGACCACGTGAGAGGAAGATCCAAGGGGAGTAGTGGGAGGATGCCCTCAGGTTCCTGACAGGTTGTACTTGGATGTTGAACTTAGCTGGCCTATGTTGTTTCTTTATATAGACAGGTGGAATTTGGAAATCATACTGTGCATGAATTTAGTAACGATCTGCAGGCTTATTTCTCACGCTTGTAACTGAATTTCATGGTGGCAATGCTATTTTAACATTAGTATGATTTCTAATTTACGTATTACACAATTTTTTAAAAATAGTATATAGTTCTCAATAGTCAAAGCATGCATGATGATAATGAGTTTTGTGGTTTTCTTTAATGATGTATTCTGTCCCACTGTTACATACAATTAACAAAGAAAGTTTACAAAACTATAGCATCCCGTAGATTCTTGTCTCTCTTTAGGGACATGTCCTGGCTGTATCTTAGCAGCCAATCTGGGTCTTTTTGGCAGAAGTTTTGAAGAGTCTCCAGTCAATCGAGTTACCACATATCTTTCCAGTGGTCTTTCTTTAATCTGCTCAGACTATTGCAGGGAGAAAAAGGGAAGGGGGCAAACAGGAGCCATCAGAGCGGCAGAGGGTTACCTAATCGCCTCCTGTGTATCTTGTTGGCATCTTTGTCAGCACTGTGCCATTAGAGGGTATTTTTCCTTCCCCTTTCTGCCCTCTATTTCGATTGTAAAGATTCAATATGCTGTCGAACACGAATTAAAGAAACTGCAGCAATCAACATGGGAGACTCAATACTCACTATGGAATGGTGCACTTTCGGAAACATCCTGCATAGCTGCACTTGCTATTGTAGAGCATCTGACGCTGGTGATGAGACTTGGCAGTTTCACCTAGGGAGGTGCCACCAGAGCATCAATGTGCACCTATTGGAGCAGAGTATCTAAGTACCCCCGTGAGAAACATGAAGGTGTCTCACCCGTTAGTCCCCGGGGATCTGTCATCCAGGTGGCCAGGACACGGCTATCGCTTTTGGATCCAGTTCCTGGGGGTGGACCAGTGCGGGAGGATCACCTGGATGAGGGGTCTTCTGGGAGTGGAAGTGGGACACCAGCGAGTGAGATGTGGTATCCCCCTCCCTGTAACACCTTTTAACCATCCTACCAGGTCGGATATCTAGGAATTCAACCCCCCCCCCCCCCTTTGCCGACATGAACAACTTCTCACGGACCGTTCACCATGATCGACAACATACTAACACCAGAGCCGTATACCTGACATGTCTCAACACCATGGTCAGGCAAGGTCAGGTAATTACGGATCATTACACACACCTTACTTCCATCACACTTCCCGACAGGGATAAAAGGCGGAGCACAAAAACACACTCTGAGTGAGGCAAAACACACGAAGAAACCGCATTTCCAAGATGGCAGTTTAATATAAGGAGAAAGACAGCGAGACAGGAGAGGGCTTCAAGGAGGGAAGCACCCTTGACCTATAAAGACTGTTACTTTCATGAACCTTGGATAGTAAACAAACGAAACACCAGGAACTAAGGCTGATCAAACCTGCATAGTGTGTCGGAGGTACCTGAAACTCTCCTGCATCGATAACCAAGGCGGGGAGGAGCGATTGCTGTCATGGTACTGTCCTTGGCTCCTACAACAAAGCAGCGTCTGAAAAGAAAGCACAGCCGGTGAGTCGGAGAGACTGATACCAAACCAGCTTGTATTTTGAACCAAGGTTGCAAGCAGCAACATTGTATAAAGAGAACAGTTTGTGAAACGTTTTGGATAAGCAATGCGAATACAATTGAAAGGCAAAAGAAATAGTTGATAGTTATAACAGAATTTTGGGAAACCAAGAAAAGTTACCATACACAGAGTGGTGCGGCACCACGTGGGTGCTCGTTTGAAAGTCGCTGTTAGGTATCCAAATGATGCTGAGTGGGAGAGAAATATTGAGATCGAAGTGGTCATGCATCCGGTCAAGCTAAACCCTGCGCACATTCGAAAGTCTTTCATAGTTTAAAGTGAATCCAAATTGGTCTAAGCCCGGCTTTGGGAGACTAACTGAACTTTTATTTTGCTTATGAAAAGGATCTGAGCCCGGCAGAGGGGGATCCAGGGTGAACACCCAAGTTGCATATTGAGGAGAACATTTATGTGTTCTTTCTGGTACAGCAGGCCCTCTGAATCAAGAGACTTGCGAGCAGTAAAGAGACTTGGACACAGAATGTCCTGAACTGGGAAAATTGACCTGTATCCTTTTGCTGCAGAAGCCAGAGTGTGTGCTTTGCTCGAGTGACCCGCCTTGCCCCATGCTGAAAAAGTGGGGAAGGGAGGCCAACGGCCCGAGCACCCTGACATACTTCTTTCTTTTTCATGAACATTACCCCACATTATTTTGTAACATATAGTGGTAAGGATTGGCAATAGGTCTTTTAGTATAGGCCCTTTGAATTTGACAAGACTCCACTAGGACTGCAGTATTATTACTATTTAATGGTCGTAACTTGCTCCCATCTGTAGATTTAGGTTTCGATAGGTGTTTATCACACCCTTGCAAAAGTTCAATAAACAGCCTTGTCTTACTATTGCAACCATGAGTTCCTTACACCCCTCCCTGAGGCAGTATCCGTAGGTCCCGGCAGCGCATTTGGCAAAATCTGCTGGCTTGGCATACCTGAGACCAGAAATACTGTAGTGCAGACGGGAGTGATTGTACTTCTGAAGGGTAGGAGTTACAGAAGGTTTCTACTTTTTTAAGTTAAAGCCAATGTTTATAATTTGAGTGGTTTCCAAAGATGGAATTTATTTATTGGACATTTGTATGGTGCCTATACACAAGTGTTTCAGGGCGCCATATGATAAGTTGGGGGGGAGGCATAAGAAAGAAGTAGTACAACATAACGGTTATATTGTCCTTGTGACAATCCTACCATGCAAGTGCAAGATAATGGTGGTAAGTGCAGGGGGCGACAACGGGATAAGTGCTTAGATGGGGTGCCCAATGGAAGGGGTAAACAAGTGTTGGGGGGGCCAAGAAGACAAGTGCCAGGTGAACGAGAGGGGGGAGGGAAGATGAGTGCAGTGGACAGGGTGGACCAGGTTTGGGCTAGACTGGGGAAAGGGTGCCCATGGACAAGTGCTGAAGGGATGCTGGGGAGACTGGTGAGGGGGGGTGGTCAAGCCCCTGTGAGAATGGACCGTGCACCAGTCTCAACAGCACGTCTCAACGACCGAGGGAATGTTAGAATGGAAGGGAGAGAGGGAAGGAAGAGGAGAAAGGGAAAGTCTTGAGGAGTTTTCAGAACTTGCGAAGATCTGGCTCAAGTCTGAAGGGGAAAAGGAGACCGTTCCAGAGGGAGGAACCAGTTGAAGAAAGGGATCTACCTCCCACTCGCCGCTTGGCGAAACGTTTGACCTGCATAGAGTTGGAGTTGGAGCGAGAGGACTGAACGACTCTGGGTGGGTGGTATTTAGGGAGCGAAATCTGGATGTAGAGAGGCCCCAGACAGACTTGTGGATGATGCAAAGGGTATTGAATTTGATCCTTGCGGTCACTGGGATCCAGTGGAGAGATTTAAGGGCTGGAGAGATGTGGTCCCTGAGCTTGAGGCCAAGGATAAGTGTTGCAGTCCTATTCTGGATTAGTTGAAGGGGACGAAGGGAGGAAAGAGGTAGATCGAGGAAGAGGCTGTTGCAGTAGTCCAGCCTGGAAAGCACCAGGGCTCTGGAGACGTTGAGCTTCTGGAGGAAAGTGAGGAATGGTAGAATACCTCTGAGGAGGAGGAGCTGAAAGTTGGACTTCTTGGCAAGGTCCGTGATGTGTGGAGAGAAAGAGCGAGAGGAGTCGAAGGTGATCCCAAGGTTTTTGCCTCACTGGTGGGTGAAGGGGGGGCAAGGAGGGTGGCCAGAGAGTTGGGGGGGAAAACGAGGAGCAGGCGACCCAATGAAAAGAATCTCTGTCTTACTGGCATTAAGGCAGAGATCATTGACAGAGCACCATGCCTGAATAGGAGTTAGGCAGTCGGTTATGAGAGAGGAGGGGGAGGGGTTAGAGGATGGCAGCTTAAAGAGAGAGTTGTGTGCTGTCTTCATAACACTGGAAATGAGGGGAGAAGGTGGAGATCAAGTGGGCCAGAGGCACCATGTAGATGTTGTAGGTCGAGAGTGAGGTGGAGCAGCCGGCTGGTGGTCAGGGAGGCAGCCAGCCATTTCGGTGTGGAGGGTCAATTGGGGGATGACCAGCTTCTCCATTAGTTTTCCTAAGAAAGGGGTGATAGAGATAGGGCGATAGTTAGCCACGTAAGAAGGGTCAGCAGACGGCTTTTTTAGGAGAAGGTCCACAAGAGAGTGCTTAAGGGGTTGTGGGAAGGAGTTAGTGGCAAAGGAATGGTTGCAGAGGTCAGCCAAGGTTAGGGCGAGGAAGCCCATGTTGACCTTGATGGTTCTGGAAGAGCAGGGGAGCACCTATTTGGAGGAGACTTTCATAGGGCGTACAACTCTAGAGATCCCGTCTGGTGTAATGGGAGAGGAGGAGGAGAGTGTGGGTAGTGAGTAGAAGGGGGCCAAGAGAGGCAAGAGAATGGGTGGGATGGGGAGGTAAGCAGATAACACTGAGGACAGGATGTCTAGAGTATTGGAGGAGAAGTGGGCGGCCATTACACAGGGACAGGGCCTCTGAGGGAGGAGGAGACTGCAGTAGTACTGGAAGTTCCTTGCAGATTTTAAAAAGTTCAGTTGTTTTATTGGTGGCTCTGGAAATGCAGGCTTGGACATGAGCCCTCTTCTTGGAGCAGATGGCAAAACGATATTGCCTTTAGCGTAGGCAGCAGGCCAGTTTGTCAGAGGATGAGCTAGATGCCTGCCACTTCCGCTCTGCAGCTTTGCACTTGCGTTTCAAAGTTGCCAGGTCGGAGTCATACCAAGAGTTGCATTTGGAGGCAGGCTTCATGCGTACCCTCATGACGGGGGGCAAGGATGTCAAGGGTGTTAGAGATAGAGAGATGGAGGTTAGCTAGAACAGAGTCAGAAGGAGACTCAAATGAAGGGGCGAAGGAGGGATGAAGGAAGAGGCATATGCAGAGACTGGCACATGCTCCATCGGTCGAATAATGGAGAAGGAGACAGGCAGTGCAGGTTTGCGCATCAAGAGGGGGCAGGGTAGATCAAGGTGCGAAGAGAGGAGAACGTGGTCAGACCAGGAGAGGGGGGATGATTAGAAGGTTGGAGAGTGGAATGTCCGTTGATGTGAGATGGTCATGGAATTGCGGCATAAAGGGGTATCCTAGCACCTTCCAGCGCCGGACATGGGGGCCTTCATCAGTGGGCCGGCTTACGCCTGCTGGCTCAAAGTGAGGAGGGGCAGCCAATCAATGGCACTGATGTTGTGGAAGTCGAGGCACTTCTGTGCCTAGATGCAGGAAAGTGGCGGCGGCCATCGTAGGGAGGTAAAATCACCTCATGTATTAAAGACTGGAAAAAAAGAGGGATAAAGGGATAACATGGTCACTGGACTTAGACACATTCTATTGTTCTGAAACAACAGAATTTTTTATACCTGCAATTACAACTTAATGTTCTGTTTCTACTGAGTTTCCATTTAGCTGGATAACTTCTAATTAATCAATGACTAATTGGAAATTGTAATCCAAAATTGGCACATGGAGGGCATTATTGACCTCCTCCAAGTCATTTGTCATGGAGTCATTAATTAATATTGACTGCATTCCGACTATTCTCACTTTAAAAGCGGACAACGAAAAACCAGAAACTATTTATTGGACTCAGAAAATGTATCAGAGCTACGAGTCCAAAACATTAAACTTACCACTTGTCTTCACAGCTTTATCCACGCATGCAGAAACACAAGAAAATTATCTCACCAACGCGATACAAACTATGCAATGGCGCTCGAGCAGAGCTTTAGGAACACGTCACCCATTACTTCAACTCTCCTGCATACAAAACAAGACACCCTTTCTCCGGGAATCTTTTTTTCACTGCACCTTCAACTTGACGGGATAAAAATCTATATTAATACGCCAGAGAAAGCTAAAACATGCTGTCAATATCCTATACAGAAACCATTCACTTTTGCAATATACATTTGTGCTCATTTTAATCACTGTTCCAGTTTAACCAATTTTATAATTGAATCTTACCTAATAAACACAAACGTGTTATGTAAATATTACAAAATGTAGCATTGTATTGACTAGCACACTTTTTTGATTTACTTAAATAATTATTAAACAACCATTTTTACTGAAGCACTATAATACCAAAACATATATTGTCATTAGCACTAATAATGTGTGTGTTAATATAGCTCTTTCTCCAAAGCACTTTATAGAGAACATATTTGCATACAATATCACCCAACCGAAGTTGGTACTCAGTTATCAACCTCGGAAAGATGAAAGACTGAGTTGGCCTTGCCGGAATTCGAACCTGCGACCTGCAGATCATGCTCAGATCGCAGCAGCGAGCGCTCAACCCGCTGAGCTATCTTACCAGCACTATGTGATAATAGCCTTGTAGACCTCGAGCATGGCCATTATTCACCTGGAATAATGACTCTTTCCCAACCGTTGGTCCTCGGATTTGCATCGGGCCATAATTTGGGGCTAGATCATTATCCCACAATAATGACCCATCTCTCTCAATCTGTAAGCCTGGCATAGAAATTAACTAAAATCTTTGATCGATTATGTTGCTCTCTCGGATTATCTTTTTCACTCCTGCATGAAATTCAAAGTTTGTGAGGCACATGCTAGCGATCATTGTCTAGTAGTAGCAGAACTAAAAATAAAGTTCGAGCAGTACGAAACCACAGCTTTTCAGAATCTAGAAGTCAATCAACAGAAGACTAAGGTTCATTGGCTTATTGGTAAAATGGACCTGGTGAAGAGGTTAATGGAAGGTTTCTGGCTATATACATCATTGCATCAGAAACAGAAGGAATTTTCAGTAGAGAACTTCCTACCTTTTATTATCAATAATATAAATAAGGTGTTCAGTGGGATTGAGCATGTAGGGCAGATTCATAGCGTACACATATATAATATAATGTACAACAAAGGAAGGCAGGGAATTAGAAAAGTGTGGGCAGACTATTCTGAACCAATGGTGCAAATACGGCTCATAAGAAAGGAGAAATTGTGTCATAAAAATTAGCTAGGATCACACAAGCATCCATTGATGCAATGCAATGGTGAGGCAATGTTGGGTGCGTTAAGACGGGAGGTGTCAGGAGGCATTAACATACCCAATTATAAAAACGGTTTGGGCGATCCATTTTAGGGAGCTATATAAAGATGTCTCTACAGAATCTTGCGAATTAGTTTATGAAGGAAAATGGAATTTAGAAATTAGCATTCAAAACCTTCAAGGGATTGTGATAGCAGCATCTGAGTCCTGACCACCAGGACAGAATGGCTTAAGTAAGAAGTTGATGAAAATGGCCCCTGATATCTGGGCTCAAATGCTTTTTGTGTTTTTGAAGAGAATTTTGAAAAGTAAGATCTTACCCGCTTCTTGGAAATCCTCACACATAATTCCGATCTCCAAGAAGGGGACTCCCAAGACCTGCGTAACTATCGGCCGATCACACTCCTAGGCGCTGACAGTAAGGTTTTCTCAGTTTGTGGGTTTAAAGAGCTGGAAAACTGGATAACTCAAAATAAAATACTGTCAACATTCCAATCTGAATTTAGGAGAGTGATCGGTACCGAGCAAATGGGCTGGTAATTAACTCCTTGATAGAATATGCTTGTAACGATGGGACTGATCCTCTATACATGACTAGTGTGGACTTAAGCCTTGTATTCAATGCGGTGGATCGAGCCAGATTGAGAATCAAGCTCCATAGATGGAAGTGTAGGTAAGGCATGGTATCAACAGTAAGACAGACACAAGTGACCACAGTCCAAGGGTGTTTATTGAACTTAAATAGGGTTTGAGAATCTACAGACCTACGCAAGCTACGACCATCAAATAATAATAATGCAGACCTAGTGGTGCCTTCTCAAATAAAAGGGCCTATACTAATAAGCCTATTGCCAATCCTTACCTCTAAATACAAATAGTGTGGGATACAATGTTACGAAAAAGAAAGAACGTGTCCCCAAAAATATGTCAGGATGTTCAGGCCATTAGTCTCCCTTCCCCACATTTTCAGCACTGGATAAGGTGGTACACTCGAGCTTAGCACAGTCTCTGGCTTCTCTAGCATGCGGATACAGTTCAATCATTAGCAACAGGGCCTTCTGTGCCCAAGTCTCTTTTTCTTTCAAAGTCTCCTCATTCAGAGGACCTGATATGACAAATAAACCATAAGTTATTTTCTTTTTTCACATTTTCACAAGCAATCAATTTATTTGGTGGTTCAATATTTACCTCGGATCCCCCTCATCCGGGCTCAGATCCTTCTCTTATCACAATGCTTTCAATCTCAGGTGTCTCTGTTCACCCCGGATCCCCCTCAGCCGGGCTCAGAGCTCTGATCCCCCCTCTGTTGGGCTCAGATCAACTTCATATGCATTTTTATCAATTATCCAAGACTTTTGAATGTGCACAGGGTATTGCTTGACCCGTTGCAGGACCACTTCGATTTCACAATTCGTTATCACTTTTCACATTTGACACCTTTCAGCTAGATACCTAACAGAGACTTTTGAATGAGCACCCACGTAGTACTGGACCACTCTGTCTACGGTATTGTATCTTGGCTTCAAAGTTCAGTGACTCATCGGCTGTTTAATTATGTCAGTGTTGTTTGCCACATACATCTCATACACTGTTCTCTTCAGTTTTCACTATACAATGTTACTGCTTGCAACCTTGGCTTCAACAGAGACCGGTCTGGTTTCAGTCTCCCCAACTCAACGGCTATGCTGACTTCACTGGCGCTACTTTGTTTTAGGAGCCAAGGACAGTACCAAAGTGGCAAACAATTCTCCCATCCCTGACTATTGACGCAGGACAGCCCCGGATACCTCCGACACACAATGCAGGATTCTTCAGCCTTGATTCCTAGTCTTACGTTTCCTATTCTTGAAGGTTCATGAAAGTAATGGTCTTTCATTGAAAAGGTCAAGGGCACTTCCCTCCTTGCAATCCTCTTCAGTCTTGCCATCTTTCGCCTTGTATTAAACTGCCATCTTGGAACCACTGCTTCCTCGTGTGCTTTGCCTCACTCAGAGTGTGCTTTCGTGCACCGCCTTTGATCCGTGTGGGGAAGTGTGATGGAAGTCAGGTGTGTGTAATGATCAGTAATTGCCTGACCATTGTGTTGGGACATGTCAGGTATACGGCTCGGGTGTTAGTCCATTTTCTCTCAAAGTGAGCTGTCCGTGAGAAAGTGTTTGTGTTGGAAAAGGGGACGGGGGTTGAATTCCTAAGTGTCCTACCTGGTAGGATGGGGTAAGGGTGTTATAGGGAAGGGGATACCGTGTCTCGCCATCCGGCGTCCCACTTCCACTCCCTGAAGACCCCTCACCCAGGTTATCCTCCCTCACTGGTCCACCCCCAGGAACTGGATCCAAAAGCAATGGTCGTGTCCTGGCACTTGGATGACAGCTCCCCGGGGATTAGTGGGTGAGACACCTTCAGGTTTCTCACCGAAGCGTCCACTCTATTTATTGGATATCCCAATTCACATAAATAGATACACAAAGATTCAGGTGAGGTTGAATGCACAAGGGGAGATCACAAAAGCAATCTTGACTGCACAGGGAATGAGGCAGGGGTGTATCTTGGCCCCCCTGCCTCTTTAACCTCCTATATTTCAGATCTCTGGGAATTCCTGGAAGTTGTAGTATTTGTGTCTCCAGTAATTGCAAATGAACGCTGCTGTTGCTTAGGTTATGCCTACAATGTGTTGCTAATGGATAAAACAGCTATAGGCTTACAGCGCATATTTAGGCAAATTGAGGAATATACTAAAACAAATTACAGGTTAAACCTGCTACATCCAACATCTTATATTTCAATGGTAAGAGGATCAAACCAATAAGTTATAATTTGGTTCATGTGCAAGAGCCCGCTGTCTGTCATGTATTCAACAAAATATTTGGGGTTCACATTAGTAAGATCTTTCCAAATAATTGTGAGGGAAAATACAATATGGGCCAAATGTAAATAACTGGAGGCCCAAATGCTCCTTCTTCCAAGGAAGTACTGCAGGTTCTCAATACAACCATTGATCTTGTTTTACAATCAGAAAGTATATAGTTTGGAATATTCCTCATTATCCGAGAAATTGGAATTAGAACGCCTTGAGGGACTAATCTGGCAGAAGGCGCTGTTGCTGCCCAATTGTGTGCCCACAATAATCCTGCGACATGAGCTGGGTTTGACTTCTCTCTCTTGTTTGCTGTCCTGGAAGCAGTTGGTATTATACAGGAAGCACTATTGTGCGAATTCAGAATCTTTATATCAGGCGATGGGTAAGCATCTAGAGGACTTTAGTGTTAGTTGTTTTACGAATTTTAAGAAGGTGATGTATAGAATTTATAATGTTGCTCTGGAAACCCTGACATTGGACCCGGTAGAAGTCAAAAGGAAACTCTTTGAAATGTTCTGGAGTGTCAACTGTGAAGCAAGAAAGAAATGTAAACTGCATTCTTATTTGAATTGAGAAAACAAAAAAAAGGGGAAGTTTACCAAATTATTAAAATCAATTCCCTGATCGCTGAGTTTTGCACACCTTTTTAAGAATTTGTTTTAACCTTATACACACGAGAGAGATTGTGTACATTAGAGGTGCAATGCAAACTGATATGTCGCTACTGTAATGGAAATTCAGAAACACTAAAGCACTTGATGATAAAATGTCCATACTTCATAAAAAGGAAGGAGTTATTTGGCATGTATGTACACGATGTAGACTCTTGGAATTCCAATTGTTTTTGCAGTTATATCTTGCGAGGATAGCTTACAACCTTTTTAATTAGGGATTGTCTTTTTAAGGTTTACGAAATTGAAGTATGTATTTTAAACATGTTTGATGTGTTAACACCGTATTAATGTTTTTATGACTGTTTAAATTGATTTATTTAATATCGAATAGTTTTTTTAATTGTATTGTTCTAAGTAAGGTTTGTAATAAGCATATATACAAATAAATTAAAAAAACTATTTTTATAACATTTGAAAGATAATAGCTGTACAGCTGGGCATAGGCTCATGCACACTCTAATGACACACACGTCTCCTTATGTGCTGTACCAATGCCACAGATGCTTTGCCTTCTCATGCTGATGCCTGCAGATTTGACCATCGTTACCACACAGTATTTTCCTCGGTGACTGTTGAACTCCCTCATTTGTTTCCCTTCCTCATATATGTAGTTGGTGTGAAAGCAACCCTTCCCCTTTGCCCATGCAAATGTGGGATCTCTGTATAGAATGCCTGTGCTGTGCCAGTATCGCTACCTCAGGGGAAATGTGGTCTGTGCTGCCTGTGGCCTTGCAGCCGGAGCGGCCATTTGCACAATCTGGAGTTTATTGCGCTGTTATTTTCTTTGAACAAAACGAGGTGTCTTGTAAATATCCAGCAGAGTGGTGAAATATTTGACACTAGGTACAATTTAATTATTTTACATGCTTCGGCAGTTTACTTTTGATTGTGTGCCCCTTGAACCCCACGGATTGGTCTATTGCTTTTCCAGCCTATAATTTAAGTAGTATTTAATCTTTAAAAGGGCACCACGGGCAGCATCTGCTGCTGGCTATGAGCTGGTTTGGAGTGGCTGCTTCCCCCTGGCACCCCATGAAATTGCACATTA
This sequence comes from Ambystoma mexicanum, assembly GCF_040938575.1. Classification (NCBI taxonomy): domain Eukaryota; kingdom Metazoa; phylum Chordata; class Amphibia; order Caudata; family Ambystomatidae; genus Ambystoma; species Ambystoma mexicanum. Next base: position 520,930,256 of record NC_090933.1, read on the forward strand.
GATGCCCCCAAGTACCTTTAGCCGTTTTCTAGGCAGATCTGCAGACTTGTCAGAGGGGAAAGTATGCAATCATTGCCAGGGCCGGCCATAGGCAAGGGCCTTCTGTGTGGTCGCGCAGGACCCCACCGCCATCAGGGCCCCCTGCAGGCAGACACCGGCTGCCTCTTGTAAATCAAGAAGTTACGTTTGTTTTCAAGGGGAGCTGCGCTGTATCCGGCACAATGCGTTTTTAGTCTTTTCCAGCGTGACAGTGCTCACCCTCCTCTAACAACCCCTGTGACTCTCTGGAAATAAATGCGCGCCAATCCCACGAGAGCAGCCGAGACTTTATCAGATGCTGCACTGCAAGTCAACCAATCTCTCTCCTTGGTTTGCAGAGCATTCAAAGCGGAAACTATTTATTTTAAAAATGGTTAAATTAAGTAGCCATTGGTTTGGACACGCTGTTCTTAACGTTTTGGTTGCTGGAACTGAAAAAAGTTGCGTTTTTATTCTGAAAGCGCACGCAAAGCACCAGTTAGCCTCCATCAATGCCTTCGTCCATGATAATGAAAGTATGCCACACACTTTTTAAAAATATCTCCCTAACTTTCATAGGTTCTTATTTCACACACCATAGAGCATTTTATTTGTAAGTCACATTTTCCTCTCATCCTTTATGAATGATGAACCAAACAATGAGAAACAACCATCTTACTTTTACACGCATTTTTTTCTGACTAGAAGTCATGAAAGTACATTTACAAAACCAACAGGCAGTTGTTTAGTCTTCTGTTGAATTGCCTTCTGGTATTAGCAGTTTTCCATTCAAGATAGAGAAACTAACGCCACAATCCTACTACTTTTGTAACATATTTATTTATATATTTATATATTTGTCTGAGTACTTTATTATGATTTGTGTACTTTTCAAGTCACCTTTATAAAATAGAGTATTGTTGAAAGTGAAACATTGGGATCAGGATGGAAAAGCAGGAGAGGGCATGTCAGTCATGATCATTAGTTAGGGATGTGGTAAGGAGCTGCTGGTCTGGAGACTGGAGAGGTTATTATCCCCGGAAAGCGAAACATTGGGATCAGGATGGAAAAGCAGGAGAGGGCATGTCAGTCATGATCATTAGTTAGGGATGTGGTAAGGAGCTGCTGGTCTGGAGACTGGAGAGGTTATTATCCCCGGAAAGCGAAACATTGGGATCAGGATGGAAAAGCAGGAGAGGGCATGTCAGTCATGATCATTAGTTAGGGATGTGGTAAGGAGCTGCTGGTCTGGAGACTGGAGAGGTTATTATCCCCGGAAAGCGAAACCTTGGGATCAGGATGGAAAAGCAGGAGAGGGCATGTCAGTCATGATCATTAGTTAGGGATGTGGTAAGAGGCTGCTGGTCTGGAGACTGGAGAGGTTATTATCCCTGGACCTGTGCTGATTTTTAAGGGTCTAGTCGAGGGAACACGTGGGTGCACAGTATCCGCCCACTTTTTCCAGAGGGCGTATACCATTCCCTGGGGTTATGTGCAGAATTATAATAAACAGTGTGTTTGCTTGTGCGTTCGGCCACTGGCATTTGATCCCAGGTCGCCGCATTCCCAGGGCAGACACCCACATAACCACATGAAAGTGTCATCACAGCATGTCTTCTATTTGGAATTTTGTTTTGCATGAAATATATCAATATCGATGTTTGGGTTTAATAGATGTGCCCCTTTTATACTTTGCTGCCAACACTATAAAAATATCTTCTCTCTTGGGTTATTTTTTTGAAAGGACAGCGCTCATTTGTCCTGTGCACTTTTTTCTATTAAGAATGGCCAACTGAATTAAATATGCAGATTTCAATTTAGAGTGAGTTCACTTCCTATATGTAGATCAATGGGCGCCCCCCCCCATATTTTTAAGGTTTTGATCCCTGTTGATTTTGCTAACACATAAAGACCTTTGAAACTGCTTACCCTAACTGCCTCACATCCATTCCGATGGGTCTGCTTTGACTGCACTAGAATTTCTTCTGTATGCCCAAGGCCCAATCCCTTCCCCAACATCCTTCAAACCTGGGGTCACAGCACGAGTAATACTCATACGTCCTGTCCCCTTTCCTTAATCCTTGTGGGTGTCCCCCATCATGGGGACTGTACCAGAAACCTTTGGCAGTGGAAAATGGAGCTTCCCCTTTAAATTTAGCATAGCGTGTGGTTGCGGTCTCGGGCGTGGGAATGTCCCGCCGAGGCCCCGCTTTCTGGTGCCTCACCTCAGTGCCTTTCCCTGGCGCATGTCGGCTGCAGGAGGCTTCACAAGATGTGCCTCATGCGACCACTCTTTACCAGCGTCGGATCCCCACGCACTCTGTGTTCAGTGTTTGGGCCCCAACCACCGCTGGGACTCCAGTTCGGCCTGCATCGCTCTCGGTCACAGGGCATTTCAGAATCGTTTGTCGCAGTGAAGGGAGATTTTCCACACTTCCACCTCCCCACCTTAAGGAATTTGTCTCCAAGACCTCTCGCCTAGACAAGGTAGGCCCTCTGTTCAGCAAGGCCCGCAGCGCGGCAACTCCTTCCCCGGGGTTCCAACAGATCGGGGTTCCTCAGATTCCGGTTCTGGCAGGTCCAAGGCCTCTATAGATACCGGTTCCCAAGCCAAGGGACATGGGGGTCCTTCCGAACGCAGACCAGAGGCCCCTAAGGCTACCGGCTCCCAAGCCAAGGGGCGGGGACTCTACCGGGTGCAGACCTGAGGCCTTAGCAGCTACCGACTTCCAGACTTGGGGGCTCAGGAGCCCTACCAGGCTGTCCTAAGTGGGGCGATCAAGTTCCTCTTCTTCTACCCTAGGGGGTAAGGGATCATTGAGTGCCACCTCCAAGAGTCTGTCCTCGGCCAGATTCAGCATGGCTACCGGCACAGGTGCCAAGAGCATGCAGCCTAACGGAGCACGCTCTGAGATCATGAGTCAGGGTGTTATGACTACTGGCCGTCCGGCCGAGGGCTCAACGCATACCAGAGTGTTCTCTGAGGTTGATGCCTCTGCTTCGGGTGCAAGACCCAAGCTGTATCCTCTCGTGTCTGAGGCCTCTCTTGGTTCAGGGCCTTGCGCCCTTCCGACCAGGCAGTGGCGCAAGGCTTCAAAATGGCAGAGCAGCATGTGGCGTAGCCTGCCAGGCAGGTGGCCATCTTGGATCCAGCTCAGGGCCCACCAGTGCTTTCGCCCATCGAATGGTCTTTGCAGGATGATGAAGCGAAAAGTGTCCACACTATGTACACTCTTGTCCCCTGTACACCTTAATGCTGAAAAGTCAGCCAAATAGTTAATTTATTCTTGCATGAAATTCAAAATTTAATACAAAATGAAGGGCCTCATTACAGGTCCGGCGGTAACCGTGCCAGTGATACGGGCGGGTTGCCGCCAGACCAGTACTGATTTACCAGTGCCTGACTTCCTATTAACACTGGGGGATTACAAACGTGGCGGACCGGAAAGTCAGGCGCCGGGAAATTGGAAGTACCCATTCCCATAGAGTCCTATAGGATTCTATGGGAGTGGGGACCACAGAAGCACCGGCACCGTTAATAACGGTGCCGGGGCTTCTGTGAATACCCTGCGGGCTGGTGCTGTGCCACCCAGCAGGTCTGACTTGCCAGCGGGACGGCACCCGCCCGCAGACCTGTAATATGCCAGTCCGGTAACAACGGTGCCAGTAAGCTCATTAGCACCGTTGGTCCCGGATCGGCAGGCTCAGAATGAGCCCCAAAATCTCATAATATAGATTCCTTTGGAGTCTTCCAATATTCTTTATTCGATGTTCTTTAACATATTCAAATATCAGCCTTTGATATTGTACGTGTTTCTGGGAATTATTCACCTTCTTCAGGAGTGAGATTCTGCAGACAAAGAAACACACACATGGCCCAATTTCTTAATTATACAGTTTCTCACTTATATACAGGGTATATAATCTTCCGCCAATCCACCTGATCAACATGCCATAATATACGCAGACTAAAACTGCGTGTTATGTAAATACACCTAGTCCCCATGCCATTCATTTTGGAAGTTGGATTCCGTGAACGATCATTAGTATCCCTAGTATATTTGATAGGTTAGTACATCCTTAATATAGATCAACAATCAAAAGTGGCCATTAGTCACCCAAATGAATTCTACATGTGTCGTGGATCTAACATTTAGTGATCACCCCAAGCAGTGGTATCACTCAATACATTTCTAAAAGCCTACCTGGCTAAATCAAATAATACTCAATTAAATATTCTTATCTGGAGAAGCCAAACTGTAAAGAAAGCAGGTTATTACTACACAGAATTCTACTGTCCATTTCAAAGTGCTCTTATAATATGTAAAAAAAAGAGCTATTCCGGAACATTAACTCACCTACACTTTCAAAAACGGTTCCCCATTAACTCAAGTCATGGGTGTACGTCACAGTCTTCCCGGACTTTTAATAATCTCCACTTTTTTTGCACCAAGTCTTAAGCCGAAAATGACAATTCTGAAATCATAAAGTAAAAATACTCTCTCTAGATCCACAGTAACTACGGCTGCTAATTTTGTGTTGTAAAATTAGCCAAGTACTGACTACAAATATCTGCGCTATCAATAGATGTAGAGTGCCTTTACCTTGACACCTCGGCATCCATTAAGGCAGGGGTCCCCGACCTTTTCTGTGCAATGAACACAATTTGCAGATCAAATGAAATGGTGAGCAACATACATATTTTGACGGAACATATTGGCACTCAGTTGGCAGACAAATGATTGCAACACAACTTAGAAATGTAATAATCTTTCTCCAGCATGGGGTCTGGCATGGATTCACATGCTCATGAATATTCCCCGTCGTCAGGCTGGGAATCCTCGGTAAAGAAAAAACCAGTATCAGTTTCGTTTCTGATCTGACTTTCGTAGTAATAACCAATCACTGGTCTCTGCGTCATACTGACCACAGCCAATGACTGCCCTCTACCTAAGCCCCACCTCTGGCAGCCATCTTCAGATTTTTACCGCACGTTCATGTGTTGGGATCCTCGTGCTATTGCTCTCGAGCGTTAGCGCTATTTTTTCACGTTTTTTCGGTCAAAAGAGCCTCAAGCTCCACCGACTCTCTATCCGATCAACGGGGACCCTTGTCGGATTCGTCTGCGCCCCTCAAGGGTGAAGATTTCGTCGAGCTACGCTTTTGGAGGACTCCAGAAGTTTCTCAGGCCCGGTCATGGCCCAGGAGAAGGGAAGCTCGACGCCCGGAAAGCTGTTCAGGGTCTGCCCTGGATGCCAGCTGCAGAACGTCTTCAAGGAGGACGAACACTCTTTTTGTCTCTACTGCCTACATGAGGACAAGACGCACGTGGAGAAGGACTGTGCGTTTTGCGGCAACATGTCGGAGCGGACCATGAAGGACCGCCATCAACGTCTCGCCAACTGGCTAGAAGGGAAGAGCCCGTCCGGCGAGAAGAAGAAGAAATCTGAGCGGTCTTCTAAGACCTTTGAGGACGCCCCGGCGACGGGGGTCCAACATAAGGCCAAGCACCGCGAGTCCGCTGGCACCGGGAGCGCTGAACGGTCGGGCTCTACGGGCGCCAGGCAGGGCGCACCCTCCCCGGCACCATCAACCACGAGCCAACGCTCTGGGTCGGGTAAGAGGAAGGCCGAGCACCCGGCGAAGCTCCTGGAGAGGCCCCGGTCGAGCTCGAAGGCCCCATCGGAGGGGGAGCAAGGCGGTGTCCCCCCCCTCAAGGATAAGGCGGTGAGCGCACCTAAGGTGGTGAAGACCTTAATCCATCCGGCCAAGCCCTCTATCGAAACTGTCGCGGCGGCCCTGGCTCAGCCGGTGCAGGCTACACCAGTGGTGGCGACCTCGGGGCTCAGAGTCTCCCTGCCACCTCGGAGGGAGTCCTCTTTTGTGCCCATCGATAGGACCCCCGTGAAATCCCCCGAGGGGAAGAGAAAGGGGGGGCAGGGCGTCGTCGTAGATTCGGCTTCAACCTCGGAGGAGGAACTGGTCGAGGTCTTAAGCCACGGCCTCGGCGTGGAAGAAGACCGGCCCGTCGGGATGGATCCCGACGCAGGTGACGAGGACATCGTCGAGGGTACCGACGGGGCCCCTGATCGCCCGTCGGATTCCCCTCTGCCAGCACCGCAAGACAACTCGGCGGCCATTTTGTTGGCTATACAGTCCTTATGCTCAGAGATAAGGACGAGACTACCGTTGCCGACGGAGGAACCTCTCCCGTCGGGGGACCCAGAACCGGGACCTTCTGGTGTTCCCCCTACTAAGAAAAGAAGGATCCACCCTCCACCTCCTTTTCAGCCGTCGCGCCCCGTCCAGCCCTCCTCCCCGTCCACCCGAGGGGATGATACGGGGACTGACACGGCAGCGACGGGTACGGACAACGAGGTATACGACGAGGATGTACCGTCGTCGCCTCCCACCAGGGCTTCTCCGCCCGACGAGATTGGATCGTTCCACTCCATGATCACCAGGGCATCCGAGCTTTTTCAACTCTGCCCTGAGGAGAAGAAGAAGGAAGGTTTCCTTTATCAGCGGCGCGAGGCCAAGAGGAAGACGGTCCTCTCAGTGCCTCTATTGGACGACATTTGGGATGAGGGCCTCACCCTCCTCAAGAACCCTTCCAAGACGCCAGCTAGAAGAGACCGGTACGAGAAGAAGTACCGGGTCCCGGACACGGCCCCCCTGTGCCTCCGGGCGCAGCCTACCCCTGACTCCGTCGTCTCCGCGGCGGCCAGGAAGAAAGCGGGGGGGGTGCGACCTCCACATCGACTTCCCCACCGGACGGTGAGGGAAAGAAATTGGACGCTATGGGACGCAGAGTCATCTCGTCGGCAGCGACGAAGATTAAAGAGGCCAACGCCTTGGCTATCGTGGCCCGCTACGACAGGGAGCTCTGGTACAAACTGGCTCCCCTGCTGGACTTCCTGCCGGACGACAAGAGGACAGAGGCCCTGGAGATCCTGCAGGAAGGTGAGGTGGCTTCGGACCATGCCATTACCGTTGCGACGGACATCGCCGACACTGGGTTCCGCCAGTTGGGCAACGGCGTTTGCCTTAGGCGGCATGGATTGCTCAAGGCTACGGACTTCCGTCAAGACGTTCAGAACAGAGACCTGGACATGCCCTTCGATGGGAACAACCTGTTTGGCAAAACAGTGGACGATTCCCTTCAGGCCATTAAAGCGGACACTGAGACGGCCCGGGCCCTGGGAGTTCTGCAACAACGACGGACGCCCTTTCGGAGCAGCGGAGGCAAGGGCGCCTCCAAAGGTTCCGGCGGCGGTTTCTCCACCTACCGTCAAGCGGCCCGCTCGTCGTCTCAGGAGGCCTACAGAGGACGAGGCAAGTCTGGCGGACCCCGCCGTCGTCGCCAAGGAGGTCAAGGCGGCAAAGCCTCGTCGAAGCAGGATTGAACCGGCCGTGGGGTCGGGCCCCCACCGAAGCACCCCGGTGGGAGGCCGGCTGGCGAGCTTCGTCAGCGTGTGGGAGTCCATCTCCACCGACCGTTGGGTGCTGGACGCCTTGGCCCGGGGCCATGCGCTCGAGTTCCAAAGAAGGTGCCCGCGCGTCCCCCCCGTGGCCAGGAAAGAACTTCACATCCCTCAACTTCTCCTGGAGGTAAAAGCGATGCTCAGGAAGGGCGCCATCGAACCCGTCCCAAAGAGGCTTCGGGGCTCCGGAGTCTACTCGAGATACTTCCTCGTGAAGAAGAAGACGGGGGGATGGCGCCCCATCCTGGACCTGCGACGTCTGAACAAGTTCATCAAGGCGCAGAAGTTCCGGATGGTCACCCTCCAGCACGTCCTGGGTCAGCTGGAGGAAGGAGACTTCCTGTCGTCGTTGGATTTGGAGGATGCCTACTTCCATATTCCCATCCTAAAGGGGCACCGAAAATTCCTCAGGTTTGTGGTCCAAGGGCGTCATTACCAGTTCAAAGCCCTCCCCTTCGGACTACGGTCGGCACCCAGGGTATTCACCAAGTGCCTCGCACCGGTGGCGGCGCAGCTGCGCCGCGAGGGGGTCCACGTCTACCCCTACCTGGACGACTGGCTCATCCGAGCCAAGACGAGGGAGCTCGCCGTGGTTCACACGGCAAGGACCGTCCAACTTCTCACGGACCTGGGATTCTCCGTGAACTACGCCAAATCCCACCTGGTACCCGCGCAAGACACTCTGTTTCTGGGAGCGAGGCTCAACACAGTGTCCCTTCTGGCCTCCCCGTCGGAGGAGAGGACCAGGACCATCCTGGGCAAGGTGCAGCGGATGTTGGTGGCCGACGCGGCCAAGGTGAGGTCCATCAAGTCCCTCCTCGGAATGATGTCTTCCTGCATCTACCTCATTCCCATGTGCAGGCTCCGGATGCGCCCGTTGCAGGAGTTCCTGGACGCGCGCTGGATCCAAACGACGGGCAGCTTCGAGGAAAGGATCACACTCGACGAGAGTTTCCGACGAGCGATCCGGTGGTGGGGCACCCGCGCGCATCTGACGGCGGGCTTGGACTTCCAGACCCCAGCCCACCAGGAGACAGTGACCACGGATGCCTCCCTGGAAGGGTGGGGAGCGCACACCGAAAATCTGCACGCAAGAGGCCTTTGGCTCCCGACGGAGAAATCCCTACATATCAACGTCCTGGAGCTCCGTGCAGTGTTTTGGGCCCTCAGGTCCTTCCTTCCGTCCCTCAAGGGCAAGGTGGTGAGGAACTTCACCGACAACACCACCACCATGTTTTACATCAGGAAACAGGGCGGAACCAGGTCCCCAGCACTGTCCAAGGAGGCGCAGGACCTGTGGCATTGGGCCATCGCCCAAAGGATATTTCTGGTGCCGTTTCATCTGGCAGGGATAAAAAACACCATTGCCGACTCACTCAGCAGGGAGCTGCGCTCGTGCCACGAGTGGGAGCTACGGCAGGATCTAGTGGATCGCCTCTTCCGACGGTGGGGCACACCCCAGATCGACCTGTTCGCGACGGCGACGAACTCCAAGTGCCGGAGGTTCGCCAGCAGGTTTCCCCAGGCGAGGAGCATGGGCGATGCTTTCTCGTTCCCCTGGGAGGGCCTGTTCCTCTACGCGTTCCCTCCTTTGCCACTGCTAATCCGGCTCGTCAACCAGCTCAAGAGGTCACGGTGCAGGATGATCCTCGTCGCACCTGCGTGGCCGAGGGAGATATGGTTCCCGGACCTTCTGGACTTGTCGGCGTCCCCGCCAATCAAGCTGCCGGTGGACGCGGATCTACTCTCCAGAGAAGGAGGCGCCATCCTCCACCACGACCCGAAATCGCTGAACCTGCAGGCCTGGCTCCTGCAGCGCTAGAGTTTGGAGGATACGACATACCGGCCGACTGCAGAGAGGTTCTTGCAAAGGCCAGGGCGTCCTCGACTCTTAAATGCTACAGACACAAATGCAAGAGGTTCTCTGTCTGGTGCCACGCACAGAAGATTAACCCTCTACGGATTACGGCCCCCCAAGTACTGCCGTACCTGCTGACGCTGGCCAAAGCTGGACTGGCACACGCGTCCATCAAGATTCATCTTGCTGCGATCTCCCGATACACCAGAACCACGGGGCGGACGTCCTTGTGGTCTCATCGTCAGGTGAAAGAGTTCATGAAGGGACTGTTCAGATCGTTCCCGCCGGTGAAGGCTCCGGCCCCGGCGTGGGAGCTCAACGTGGTGCTGACCAAGCTCATGGGACCTCCGTTCGAGCCTCTGCACTCAGCTCCGTTGAAATTTCTGTCGTGGAAAACAGCGTTTCTTGTGGCCATCACCTCCGCACGACGAGTGGGAGAGATCCAGGCCCTTTCCTGCAAGGCCCCGTACTTGACTTTTCACGACACGAGGGTAGTGCTCAGGACGCACCCCTCCTTCATGCCCAAGGTACCGTCGGACTTCCATCTCAACGAACCCTTGGTGTTGCCTGTGTTCTTCCCGTCGCCTTCGTCGCCGGCTGAGAGGACTTTGCACTCGCTGGATGTGGCTAGAGCGCTGAAGTTCTACGTGGACCGCACGAAGTGTTTTCGGAAGACGTCACAACTCTTTGTGAACTTTGGACCTGTCAATCAGGGGAAGGCTCTCTCGAAGGCTTCCATTTCCAGATGGCTCTCCGGCTGTATCATGTACTGTCATCGGTTGGCAAACCGACCGCTGCCTGGCCGTCCGAGAGCCCATTCCACCAGAGCGATCGCAGCTACCACGGCGTTCCTATCTGGTGTGCCCCTGCTGGACATATGCAGGGCTGCTACGTGGAGGTCGACGCACACCTTCACGAAATTCTACTGCGTCGACCGGGATTCCAGGGAGGAGTCCAGGGTCGGCCAAGCAGTGCTGCGCAACCTGTTCGCCTGAGGTGAGCCTGGTGAGGAGGTAAGATGCTTAATGTTGAGTTTGATGTGATGCTTAATATTGAGCCTTTGCCACCTCTCGTGGTTGTGCATGTGTGTACTGCTATGTATTCTTTATTCATGAGCATGTGAATCCATGCCAGACCCCATGCTGGAGAAGGAACAAGTTACTTACCTGTAACTGTTGTTCTCCAGCATGGGTCTGGCATGGATTCACATGCGAACCCTCCCGCCTACCCCTCTGCGGCTCTTCACTTGGTCATACTGCCACTTCACGTGCTTCCAAATCTGAAGATGGCTGCCAGAGGTGGGGCTTAGGTAGAGGGCAGTCATTGGCTGTGGTCAGTATGACGCAGAGACCAGTGATTGGTTATTACTACGAAAGTCAGATCAGAAACGAAACTGATACTGGTTTTTTCTTTACCGAGGATTCCCAGCCTGACGACGGGGAATATTCATGAGCATGTGAATCCATGCCAGACCCATGCTGGAGAACAACAGTTACAGGTAAGTAACTTGTTCCTAAGACAGCTTAAAGAACATTTTAATTTGCAGTATGTAATAGTTATCTAGACCACATGCAATTCTAGTAAATTACCTTTGCAAGGCCTTTAACTTAATTTGACAATAAGTTGTTTTTTACAGGAAATGTTGAGGAAATTGAGTGGCGAGTAGTACATTTTTAGACATATAGAACCAGACAAGTTGTTCATAAATATGGTAGAGCTAAATAAACATTACCAGGGATTTCAAGTTCTCGAGCAAAATATTTTAAAGAAGTTTTGTGCAAATGTTTGGACAGTAAAATTGGTCACAAATGGAGCACTGATTTTCAGGTGTACTTTTGGATTCTGCCTGGGGATTTTCTGGGATCGTAAGTAGCAAATGGTGCTCTGATAAACATACAAGGTCAGCAATATTGTTCCACAGTCCTTGATGACTGTATTGTGGATTGTTTTTTCTTCTGGAATGTTATGACATTTTGCATTTCTGATTGAACAAAGACTGAACAGTATCCTCTTGAGTTAATTTTCAAATGGCCAGGGTAGGCACCACAGAGAATATGTGTGAAGGCCAGAGGGGATGGTTAGCTATGCCTACGCACGACAAGGAGGCATTGGAAAGAATTACTAAATCATAAGAAATTAAGATATTTTCTTAAAACTGTTCAAAGGCCACAAACAAAAGTGTCAGTTTGTTTGAGTATTTGTTTGAAACTATCTGGGGCAGAGCTATTGGCAAACGGCATCCCCAATCTCAGGAGGTCCATTTTATAGAAAAGTAGTCCCCGCGGTTCGATGCAGAATCTCTAATAGAAAATTGAACCATGATTTAATCCTAGCTATGCACATGGCTGGTCAGATTATAGTTTCAAAATGGTATATAGAAATTGCCAAAAGGAAAAAACATTTCTTGAGAAACAGTTGTCAAGACAGGCATTATGCCATCTCTTTGGACAAGTAGTCTTTGGACCACCAATTATATGCCAATTTCGTTACTAGACATTGCCAGTACAATATTCTCCACATGTTAGTTGTTCAGACTGGAGGAGGGGACTCAATGTAACAATATCTTGAAGCCCTCCCAAACAGGTTTCAGGGGAGGGCTTAGAACAATGGACCACTGTTTAGCACCATCATGCGGAAATACGGTAAAGTATAGGGAGGGAGATTATTCAGGGCTTTTTTCACATTTGTGGGATTTGATTGATAGAAGCATAGCGTGGCATCATGTACATTTTATTGGGGTCCCTAATGTTTTAATACATCTTATCCAACTGCGATATGCAGACATCTCAACGTCTGTCCGATGTACAAGATCAGGGAATTATACATTGTTTTTCCCAACCAGTAAAGGTGAAAAGCAGGATTGTGAGTTGGCCGCCATTTATTCCTTTATGGTGTTGATTCTAGTACTTCATTTCGGAAAGTTAATACACCCTATCCCAAGGGTTCATTTTATAGCTTGCTTCTTTATGTAGAAGACACAGCTATTTTGGACTTAACCCCAGCAGGTCTCCAACAGGGCCTGCTAAATACAAATTAATGGATTGTGAACTATAGTTTGAAATTAAATATTATAAAAAAACAAAAATGATGGTGTTCGGTAAAAGGGTGAAACCTCATAGCTAGTTTTTAAATGAATGTAGAGATGAGGGGGCAGTCTCATTTTTTATTTGAGCCTACTCTTCTCAAAGAGCAGGGCTTGGGTCAATCTTTTTAAGAGGACAGCTGAAAGGGCATCATTAAAGATTAAATGGCTTTTAACATTTTTATTTCAAGTTTGGAGCTTTCTGATTGGACACATGATTGCAGATATATAAGGCAAAGGTCTGTTCCATGATTTCTATGGCAGTGAACTCTAGAGTGATCCAAACTGTTATGTCCTGGAGGAGTTGCAAAATAAATTCCTGTGCCAAATAGCAGGTCTCCCTGCAGATTCACCTCGCATTGCCTTATGAGCTGAATTGGGGATGTTCAGTTTAAAGGTGTTTGGACCAGTTAATATTTTGTACTTTTTTTAAAGCACATCTGAGATGTTCTGCTAATTATAAAAATAAAGAGAATTTCAGTGTAGGTGCTATTGTAGCCTCACATGGTAAAGAAAAATACTTGTGGTAATGTGGGTCATAAGGCACTGTGCGTTTCAATAGGGGTGGGTTAGCACTAAATTTGTCACATTAGGTCAACTCCAAATCGTCCTTAAGCCAAGAGCGTGCCTGATGGGAAGAGAGGCAGATGTACAAAATATGCATAGGCTAACATCTTTAGCCTTTAATACAGACTAAGGTACACATATAAGATGGCAAACAGAAATCTGTGAAATAAGATCCCCAGAATGCAGGCTGCTGATACTAATGGTACGTTTCACTGTACCCACCCCTCATTAAATTAAGAAGGTGTGCAGGAGGAAGCACAAAGTGTGCCTGCAAAATAGCAGTTGATGAAGATTTGGTTGTTTCTCTGTTTTGCATAAGCATGGACATCCATTGGAGCTGTTTTATATAATTAATTGTAATCAGGATTTTATATATAGCTTGTATGAATATGTTAAAGCTGCTTTTTTATTCTGAGCTTGTTCTATGTGAATTTTATGAAATATAATGCATGTTTTTAAATGTTGCTAACTTAAGGGAGGAATACGATTAAATAAATATTGAGTAATACTGGTCATTACATTGTAGGCTTTAAAGATCAATGCACTGGGGCTCTGGAGGTTATCTCCTAAGAGTTATTTTAGCATGTAATGGCAAATAGTGCATTTCAAAGCTCTCCTTTTCTAAAGGATTTTAGGCCTCTTTTCTCTACCAAAAATGTTTTTTTACACTAGACTTGGTGGCAAACAATGGTAAAAACGTTGAGGATTTGACGACCATGTCATAGTGGGGTGTGCTGTTGAGTAAATATTTGGATTAATTAATTGGCTTGTTAATTTAAACTTATTAACAGTAACTTAATTGGATTTGAATATAGGGCAAATTAACTATGAAAAATGTGGCATGCATTTACCTTATATGCCTATTATCCATGTGCTAGATGGGAAGAGTAACAAACGACAACTTTTCTACTAGGACACTATGTAATAATAAATATAGGTGGCACTTAGTTATTTTTCCGATGAATATAATGCATGCACATTATTTATTAAAGGAAAGTTGGGTATGCATGCCACTTTTTTGGCCATTAAGCTCCTACTAGCTGTGTAAAGAAATACAATATGCCCATTTTCTCCAGGACAAAAACATGCTTCAATTATTTTACTCATTAATACCTTTGTCAGATGGGCAACGTATCTGAAGATGACAGGGTTTTAACAATAGCAAAACAGAAGAGGTGATGGCTGGAAGGTTTAGAAATATTTGTAACCTCTGGCATTGCTTTGGGCAGCCTTCCAGACCATCGTTCTTCGCCTGCCAAGCCATTACGAAAGGGTAAAGACCATATGCAATTCAGCCGTGGTACCACAGCAAAAGGCGCAGTCCATCCCAAACTGCTTGGTCCACATCCCTTCTGCACGAGACCACAAGCATTCCCAGACATGTTTCGGCTTAACAATGACACTGCTATAATAAGTAAAGACATTTAACGAAAAATAATTTGCAACACGCACAATGTACAGAAATAAGCCAGCTGGAACCACAGCAGGCTCATTGGCCAGCATTCTTGCACTGTCCAGGACTCTGTCCTGGCTATATTGCTACCGAGGTCTCATCCACTCAGCTCCTCCTTCTAGGCCTCCACACCATGGCCCAGAGCAACTGGCGAGCAACAATTTAGGGTGCTACGAGCAACATGTTGCTCTCGGGCTACACATTGGTGATCACTGCGTTAAGGCCTTTACTGACCACCTTCAGGGCCTGGCAGAGTTCTTGGGAGTCCCTCTTCCCAATGAAACCCCCCAGGAGTCGGGTGTGCTAGCAGAGGTCTTGGGGAAACACACCACGATCCAGTCTGGCATCCCCCCTCCAGAAGCATATCCTACAGGTGGCTGGAAAGGTGTGGGAGAAGCCCAGGGCCAAAACCCAGATGAACAAGAAGTTGGACAGCAGGTTAAGGCTGATGGGCGAGGAGCCAATTCTCCTTGCCTCCCACCCGCAGCCCATTTCCTCTGTGGGGGCTGTTAGCAAAGATTTCTCTTCTTTACTGCACCTTTCCTTCCATTTTTATGGACCCCCCAAACTTTTTGCTTTTATTTTTGATCCTGGCCTGTACTTTGTACAGTGCAGTGAAGCCTTAAGCTTCACTACACCGGCTTTTGCTCCTCTGTTATGGGAAAACGGACATGTCTTTCAGGCTGTCAGTACTGGCAAACGTTGTTTCCCATAGTCTAGTTACTACTTTTAGTAACTTGTTTTCAATTGTGGTAACTTTTATCATTGTAAAATGCATCTTCCAATGCAGTACAATGGGGTACACTTTTGTTTTTGCCCTAGACTAACACTGAGAGGATTTCTGGTTACTCTCGGTGTGCTAAATGCACAAGCTGGTGGCAGCAGTGAGTTTTTGCAATTTTTTGGGTGCTTTTCGTTTTAGCTTTAACACGTTTAACGCGTTTGGCTACTAACTGTGGCCAGTGACCAAACATGGCCATGCCACAAGTTTTTTCGCTTGCACTTTGGCCATTTTGTCTTTTAGCCTTCTTCCTGGCCTGTGAGTCCAGGAAAATCCATAAATGGACTTCCAGTGCCCGGGAAAGCAGAGGATTTAGGCGGGCTACTGGAGGGCTATATGTGTTTGCTGGCAGGATGTGGGCTGCGAGTGTCTGGTCCCAATCCACAAACTGGTTTCAATATGTCTGAGTGTTATACATGAGTGTTCCCGCCTGTGTGTGTGTGTGTGTGTGTGTGTGTGTGTGTATAGAGGGGGGGATAGTTCTGGGGGCTAGTTCTGGTATTGGCTAGTGGCAGTTTCTGTTCTTACCTGGCTTTTGGGAAAAGAAGAGGACCCCTGCAGCCACTCTAAAGAGATCCTGGAGAAACCTGAAGGAGCCAAGACTCCTGTCCAGCTGGCAGACCCTTGAGGAGACCGGTGACCCATCTGGAGGAGGCCTGGCGACCAACTTCTACTGCTGTCCTGGAAGAGCCCTGTCTTGCTATCGATCTTCAGCAGTCCTGCGAAGGATCTGCGACTAGTGGAGTGAACATCTATTCCTGATGTCTGCTCGGTACCCTGCGAAGAAGAGCCTTCGGAAGTGCCCTGGGACCGCCCTGTAGCTGACCAGCTCCGAGTATGGGCTACTTTGCTGCCGATGTCACCGTTCCACGTTGAGACTTAAGACTTGGGGGGGCAGGGGAGGGTTTAGGCTTGGCTTGTCCTGCAATACTTATCTCAGCGGAATTTCGGAGTTCTAGCATCAAGGAGACCCGAGATAGGAGGGAAAGTCTGACTGCGACAAGTGAGTCCCTTTGCATCGCCGTGCTGCAGTGAGCACCGTCTGAAACAGCCTACCTGAGTCAAGTCCAGTCCTGAGAGGGGTCCTGTATCGTGTTTTGCTGTATTCTGCCATTGAGAGTCCTTGCACCAGCCAAAGACACTGACCGGAGATCTGCTCGAACCTGCAACCCCTGCAAATCAAGGACTCAGTCTTCACCTAGATTGCTCAATTGGCAGGAAGTTCACCCAAGACGTAATTAGTGATTCCTAAGGAGGAGACTGCTCTCACAGCTGCTACTAACCTGCCCACAGAGTTTTGTTTTTTCCTTTTTTGGATGATTGTTTTTGCACCCAACCACAGCTCACAAACCTCGGGACGACCTTTCGAAGGCGGTGGCGAAGCGCGAGTACACCTGAGGATGGGTAATAATGCTGGGCGAATTTTTGTAAGTAGGGGAAGTTATAAGGGAACCATCTCCAAAAAGTCAGGTCATTTTTCACAGAGTTAAGGGAAGAGAGGGTTGAGGGGTCTGGAGGAAATGTCTCTTTTAATGAAACTGTTTGACGATGGCTAGTGAGATAAAACTGTTAACCTGGAATGTCCGGGACCAGAATAATTTTGTGAAAAGGAATAGATTGTACACTTATCTTCGTAGACATAACATTGACATAGCCCTATTGCAGGAGACCCACCATACGACAGAAAAGCAAGCACTGCTGGCCAGAAAATGGGGAGGGAGAATTATAGGCTCCACGTACTAGAGTATGCTTGCAGAGTACTGACTTGGATAGCACCTACAGTACCCTTTAAAGTGACAGTTTAAGACCGAAAATGAGGGCACAATGGTGCTCATACAAGGCCCTTAGAGAACGTGGACACTTTCCTAATAAATACATATGCACCCACCAATAACACAGCAGCTTTCTTTGAGACATTGTACCCAAGGCTCAACCCCTACAGAAATGGTACCATCATATGGGGGTGACTTCAATTGTGTCATGAATCCTTAGATGGGTAAAACCTTGCCCACCTGCCAGGGCCATACAGACGCTACTAACTTCATTCAAATTGGTCGATATTTGGAGAACACCCCACCCATGCGCGGTCCACACCAGGCTCAGATATTTCTTCATAGGGAAGGATCTGATGGACGAATCAATGATAGCAGAATATAAGAGTATGGTGTGATGCTGGAAATGCATCGGAGGGACAGGGCTTCCGTATCCTTGTCCTTTACTGCTTTGTATCATGTGTTCTGTCGTGTTTTCCACGCAGGAGTACGTGTGGGACTCCTGGCGGTGCAGCTCTCTCTCTTGGTTTGGTGAACAGACCCATGGGATACCCTTATGGCACCCATGGGTAGGGGTGCAACCCTGTGCCCCTAGTGTATGTTTTTGGGCACCTGTGTGTGACCCACAGAGCAGGATACGGGCTGGTGTCAGCTACCTGCTGAATTGACTGGCGCCCTGAGCGTCCTCCATTTTGGGATACCCCGGCGCTGTCATTGGAATCGGTAGATTCCTGATGGAGACAAAATGGCCCCATGGCCTCTTGCCTTCCATCGCCTGTTACCTTGATCTTGCCGAAGTCCCGGGAAGCCCTGACTCTGTCCCTTCCCCCTGACTGGCTGTTGGGTGGAAGTTCCATATGGTAGTGTGGGGAAGTGCTGACCAGACTGGCTGGAGCCTTCCCAACGACCGTATGTCGTGGGTACGCCTGTGGGTGGGACCTGGGTGAATGAATAACTTGTTGTGAGTGTCTGGAGAGAAGTGAATTCCTGAATGCACCGTGTGCCTGATTGGCTGCCTGCCTGCCTGAATGCCCTCAGTCGTGATTGGATGCTTGAGTGTGACCCAGCGGAATGAATGGGAGATCAACAGTATATCTGGGGACCTCTCACTGCTAGGAATCGTGTTCAGAAGCTGAAGTCCACTACGACCAGTAACTGGAGTAACTGAAGCTTTTCCTTGAAGCCCTGCTGGACGAGAAGAATTGCTGTTGCTCTCCTTCAAAATCTGAAAGCTGCTGTGCCTCCAAAGACTGACTCAGAGAGGACCTGGTAAGGCGCCCTCTTCTCGAGCTACGAGGGACCATCATGCACAGCTGATCTTTGCCTGACCTTCGACAGGCTGCCGACCCGATACGGGGACTGCTGCGGAATCCCAAAGAGAAGCGCCCGGACTGTTGTGCGCCACTGTCGACGACCGCCGTCGCCGACCGGAGCCACTGTGCTCCCATTTGCCTAAGAACTTCATTGATCCAAGGACGTTCTCGTCCGCATCGTTGCCGCTGTATCCTGCTGGATATGGCCTGACCGTCAGCGCGCCGAGGAGCATCCGCCGGTGGGTTACCCGCCACCCAAAGACCACAGAGACGCCAACGACTCATCGCCCTTGCTGGGCCTCAGTTCTTCAAACTCTTTGCGGTCCAGAACTATTGACACCGAGGTGCCCCGCACGCCTCTTCCTTGCCGGACGTTTACGCTTCCCCGTCAACGACCACCGCTAGGAACGACGCAGCCACTTCACTGTCGTAGCTCGACCTGTTCTCCGTCGGACATTCGACGACCCGTGACTACTGCCTTAAGGGGAGGGCACTCAAGAAGGGCCGTCGATTCCCTGACGACAAACGCTACAATGCCAGGTACTTTGGGGTTGCAGAATTATTGGGAAGTCTAGTGTGAACAATATATGGAACTGGGCTTGTATCTTTATCTTACAGATTGCCCAGGTGGGGGGGATCTCCACACAGAGCTGTGTTTAACGGTAGTGACCAGTTGTTCAACCATCTTGCTTTCCTTCCTCTATCTACTGCTGGTTTCCTCTTTATTGATCTGTGTGACATTTCGACCGTATAGTTGATGCACTTTAATGAGATCTAATCATCAATTGTTGATTTTCCGAGCACACAGTGCGTTATCGTGATATTGTATATACCTTTGAATATTAATTATATAAAGACTGTGTTTTAATCGATACAGTGTGCGGACATTCCTTTGTGGGTGCTTGGGGACTACACTGTACTTAAAAACCAGCCTGCATCACCTCCTGAGAAGCTAGGCCTTGATTGCTCGTCCATTGCTACCACAATAGAGAATCTTGGCTGGGGTCCTCTGTGCCTCTCCTCTACCATATAGAGAGTGGAAGTACAGACACCCCCCTCCGGCGTCTTTAGATACGGTTCTGTCAGACCACATTCCTCTGCTGCTGCAGTGGCAATACCTACCCGAGGCCCGCCATCCCAACATAGAAACTGAGAAGCGAGGCCCTATTGGATATCGCTTTCCGAGACCACATTAGAGACAGCATCACTGAATACTTCCAACACAATGACGGCAGTGTGCCCAGTGCGGGTACCCTATGGGAAGACCTTAAGGTAGTCATTAAAGGCAACGCAATTGCCAAATCAGGGGGCAGCCAAGGTACGCTTTGTAGGGAATTATCCTCCGCTGAAGACACACTGCAGGCACTGACCTGACACAATCCCACATCGACCAGGGGGACAGGGAGGCAAAAGAAACAGCCTTGTGTCAACAGTGTCTGAGCAGCTGGGAACGCTTGAGGAGGCATAGCTATACCAGATATATAGAGAGGCAACACGCTGATGGGGATAAGCCGGGCATACCACTAGCATGGCTATGTAAGAAAGAGAAATAACGCTCACCCATTATTCAATATAAACACAAGAGGGCACCATATGTAACACGCAAGAGGGCATTAATACAGTCTTTTATGACTTCTACCGTAGCCTGTATAAGGAAACGCTCAGACCACTCACCTTATCACGGAAGAGGTGCTAAGCGAAATAGATCTCCCAAGATTGGATGAGAATGCAGCCAGCGACCTAGACACCCTGATCACGGCCGAGGAATTGATAAACACAACAAAGTTGCTACCTACGGGAAAAACCCCGGGCTCTGATGGCCTGCCCAGTGAGTTTTACAAGGAATTTGCTATTGAATTAGCCCCCCATTTTCTGAACGCCCTGACTGAGGCATATGACTCTAGATTTCTCCCGCTCAGCCTAAGAGAATCAACAGTAGTACCCCTGCTGAAACCCAATAAGCCGCCACAGGAATGTAGCTCATATAGACCGTTGTGCATGCTTAACCAGGACAGCAAAATCCTGATGGCAACATTAGCCAATAGATTAAAAAAGGTAATACACACACTGGTACACCCCGATCAAACGGGATATGTGCCTGGGAGACATATGTCCTGAACTTGAGACGATTGCATCATATTATGTAGCACTTCCTCTTGGGAGACACTGTGCGCCATTGCAGCTCTAGATGCAATAAAAGCATTTGATTCTATTAAGTGGGACTGGCTGTATGCTACTTTAAACGGGTTAGGCTTTGGCCCATACTATCTACGATGGGTGGAAATCATATACAAGGACCCAGTAGCAAGAGTCAGGACAGGCAGGCACTTCTCAGAGCTCTGGGTGCTAGAGAAAGGCACTAGACAAGGATGCCATTGTCCGTGCTGCTGTATATTCTGGCTATTGAGCCGGTGGCTACATATCTACGTTCAGAGTACATGACAGCAGGTACACCGGTCCTGGGAACTCATCACCTGATCTCCATGTACCCTGATGACGTGCTCAGATGATATGGCATTTATAAGGCGCCTATAGACAAGTGTTACAAGGCGCGACGCGGCAAGGGAGGGGGAACAGAGGGATGACAAACAGCGATCCTACTAGGCCAGGTGTCATGAATGTATGTGCAAAACCCGGAAGACCATTTAGAATTGATAATTGAAGTCCTCTCGCTAGCTTTGCTCACATCTCCGGCATTACAGTCGGTATGGAATAGTTCTCTTTGTTTCCATTGGCAGGACTGGCTAAAACACAACCGAACAAACTACCAGTGCTGGGCCTAAAATTGAGCGCCACCATATTTTGTTACTTGGGGGTTGACATTTTCCATGATCCGGCCAAGGAACATGATAATAACACACAGAAAGCCCTGGAGGGGATAAAGAACTGACATTCTGGATCAAATTGCCCCTTTCATTAATGGGCAGAGCTGCACTGTTAAAAATGATTGCCCTGCCAAGGCTCCTACATCACTTTGAAAACGTCCCATATAACATACCCAAAGCCTTCTTTAAAGCTATCGATTCCTTGTGCAGAGAATTCCTGTGACACAATGGTAGATGCAGGATTGCATTAGCTTCACTGCAAAGACCCTACGAAGAAGAGGGCATCAGGGTTCCCCACTTTGAGCTGCATTACATTGCAGGGCAGCTGCAATTTGTGGTAGCATGGTTGGCGGACGAACCTACCTCAGAC
This sequence comes from Ambystoma mexicanum, assembly GCF_040938575.1. NCBI lineage: Eukaryota > Metazoa > Chordata > Amphibia > Caudata > Ambystomatidae > Ambystoma > Ambystoma mexicanum. The sequence goes on from NC_090933.1 coordinate 520,951,779, forward strand.
ACTAAGCTACTACAACCTGCAGCGCCACCTATCTTTCTGAAAGAAATGGTCACAATCAAATCCTTATCCATACCTTGTAACAATGGGCATCCAATTGTGGGACAGGGCATTAGCATTAATTAAACTGAAGGACCCGTTTTCAGTACAGATTCTAGACCTCTTTTGCCAGAGAGGCAACTCTGGTGCATATGGGAATCCACAATAGGGGACCTGCTTACAGACACCTCCTTCACACCCTTCCTAGAGCTAGCCAATAACATGGGCCTACATCACGGTCAATACCTGTTATACTGCACCATAGAAAACGTGCTTGTACGCCGATGCCAATGTATGGAGAGATAGCGGAGGCACCCTCCATAACTGGTACCAGGCAATCTCTAGGTAGTATGGATTCCTCCTAATGAGTAGACCCTCCTCAGATGCAACCATAAGGGCCGGGTGGGAGGAAGACCTGGGAACCCTGCTCCTAGATATGCACTAGGCACAGATACTGCGGTACCATAAGAAAGTGTCCCGGAATGCTAGATTGCAATTGATCCAACTGTATGTAACGCATAGAGCATACTTGAACCCCCTTAACATATCAAAATTCCCCGTGGCGGCTACACAACACTGCCCTAGATGTGCTGCCACGGATGCTGGCATATTGCGCATATTCTGGTCCTGTCCTAGAATATTGCAGTACTGGGAGAGTACAACGGATAGAATGAACAAAGGAGGCCTTAGTATACACCCACTATCACCCGCAGCTTGCATGCTTGGTCCCTTTACACACCCCAACCACTTTCGTTATGTCTCCAAGATGAAAGGCTTAGGGTTTGTACTAGCTAAACAACGGATAGCTATGACCTGGAAGTCTCAGAGGGGCCCCCACTTAGAAGATTGGTGGCAAGACCTAAAAAAATGGCCACTTGCCGAAACAACGGCCTGGCGACAGGCAGCACGTGTAACCCCTGCTGACACTAATGCAGAGATAGCGGCATGGAATACACTCACCCATTCGCTGTTTGCACCAGCTACACCAGGAATGGAGACAGAGTACATGTCCCCTGCGGTCGCACAAACAGACCAACCCTTGTATGACATGTGAGTGGAGAACTAATTTCAATTTGACAGGCAACACTGGGGGAGGGAGTTCGAGGGAGGGAAGGGAGGGAATGTTGGGGAGTAAAAAATAAACTGCTTGCTACCGTAACATGTTATCTTAGTAACTGTTAATGCAAATGCACACTAATGTAAAAGAGATTTTTACTATACATATGAACAACACTATAACCAGTTTTTTTTTTTTTAAACCTGTCCTCTAAGCTTTCAAATTGTTCACTGGACTCCAGAGACCGTAACTTCATATTTTCCAGCATTACACACTGTCGGATCTTTTCCTGAACTTTTCAGCATAAGGCCCCAGACAACTTAGGGAAGGACTTTTGAAGCTAAAGCTATTCTCTATGGACCGGCAGTGCATAAACTAATCTATACTTTACTTTACAGGGGTTTGATCTGTATTGTGACCTACTCTAGTGACTGTATATATGTAGTCACAGTGGTGTTTGGCCATACATAAATGTTTTTTTACATACTGCCTAAGTGTAGTTTGTGACTCCCATTGTGTGTACTCATTGTGGACATTGTGGACCCTTTACAAGCTCACCACCTCTTGCACCTTAGCCTAGACCACTCGTCACTGCTAGCTTGAACTGGTTTGGATACAGCTCCCAGAGTTGTCCCTGTCACAATATAGGTTGGCCTTCCATACATCTGTCCCCCAGGCCAGAGTATAGAAAATCAGTCCTAACAGTGGCTGCAGCCGCGTTGTATTCTAAACCATTGTCTTCCACCTCCAGTTGCCACTCCAAGGATTACAAAGTCCTTAAGTACTTTTGAAAGTGCTGCTACTCCATCCCAGGACTGCATCGGTGACAAGACAATGTGGACACCCTCTTGGTTGTGGCTAACAAGAAGCTGTGGCGTGAGCTCGGGAATTTCTGCCTGACCTTCCTTCGGACAAGCAAGTCTCCTTTAAGGCTAGTCTGGCACATGCCTGGGCCATTGTGCATGACCTCATGGAGTCTTCAGTCTCCCACATTGACACAGCCAGCAGAGGGCAGTGCCTTGGGGTCGAGATAAGGACGGCCTAGATGCACGCAACAAAGTTTTCATCTGATGTGCAGGAGCAGATCCTGGTTCTGCCCTTTCAAGGTGTGGACATTTTTCATTCGATGATGAGTTGACAAAGAAGAAAACCTCCACTCAAACTGCCATGTCCTTGGCCATCCTGACAAAACCAGGTCAGAAATCCTTCCCTCAGTCCCAGGGCAGGACCGAGTTCAAGCCCCATGCTTTCTCCTGCTTCAAGGGGTTCCGGGGCTGCAGAACACGGAGGCCTGACGGGTCACCCAGCGACAACAGGAGGAAGCGGCAGATGACGTTGCACTGGTTTTTCCGCTCCCCCTCCTCTGCCCCCGCCTTTGACACCAAGAAGCAGTAACGGCAAGCTCGGGGAACACAACTCGCCTCTGGGCGGCCGTTTGGCTCTTTTCCAGGACTCCTGGAAGCGCCTTTTGAGCAACCCATGGATCCTATCCATAGTCTCCATGAGCTTCAGTCTTCCTCTTCCTTTACCTCTACCATCCTCTCCTCTTCTTTGTCAGATCGGTCACTGGCTCTTTTATGGGAGATCTTTTTCGCTTTTGGAGATGAAGGCGATTGAACTGGCCACCCTCTGCCTTTCGGGCCCAGGTACCTTCTCACCCTGCCACCCTCCTGCACTGCCTCCAGGCACCCCTTGCACTGAGGCCTCTATCTGTAGCCATACAGTCCCCCACCCACTCTTCTTATGCACGTATCAGATTCACCCTATTCCACTAAACTAGCACTTTGCCACCTACAGGCTGCACTACCACTGTTTTATCACCTTATTTATTTATTTACTTTCTTATTATTTATTTTTGTTCTCTCATATGCTCTGCACTTTCCATATTTCTCCTCCTTTCCATGCACTTTCCTCCTTTTCCCTTCCCCATGCACTTGGGCATTCTCAATGTCACTGGGCCTAGTAAGATCGCTGTTTGTTTCTCCCCCGTTCCCCTACCTTTGCCTGGTCGCGCTCTGAAGCACCTGTGTACGAGCGCGATATAAATAAAATATCATATATATGCCCATGCGGTCAGAGCTAAGGCCACGGCCGTCACATTTCAGAGACATGCTTCTTGGGATGCCATCAGCAAGGCCACTCAGTCAGGCTTCTGCAGGCACTACTTACTGGACACCAGCTCCAAGTGCAATTTGGAGTTTGGTCTGGCTGTTCTAAAGAAACTTTTCGCTTCATCCTAGATATGAGGCAGGTTGTCACAGCTCCACCTTAGGGTCTTGTTTGATGGAGTCACCCACAAGAATGGACGAATAGGGACAAGACGCATTAGTAATTAAAGTTACTCACTGTAGTGACTAGAGTACTCGTAGTCCCCGTTCCTCCATACTTCCCACCCGCCTTCCCCCGCTAGTATGCCAAGGGCTATTATGTACTAAGAGTAGCCAGATATTTTAGCATCCAATGTGTTCAAAGGGGAATGAGGTGAGGCGCCGGAGGACAGGGCCTCGGCAGGGCCTTGCCACAAGGCAACATCCGTGCACGCTTTACTAAATTGAAAAGGAAAGCTCAAGTTTTTGCTGCCAAAGATTACAGTACCATCCCCATGATTGGTCTCATAACGTTTCTCATGCCCTCGTCTTCGATCAAGCTTCAGTTTCTTTATATTGACTGGCATGAGTATGATTGGTCTCACAATGATTCTTATTCATAGTCTCTTTATGGTCCCATAAAGATTCTCTGTTCCCCTCCCAGGTCTCCAGTTCTCCCTGTTACCGGGGACACCTAGGGATAACATCACCAGGGCTTCTAGCTGCTCAGGTTGGTTCTTTGCGACATCAACGTTCTCTCGCTTGCTTTTATAATGCTTCCTTTTTCATGCCGTTGTCGAGGATGGTCATATGGTGCTTCACATACCGTTAGGTTCTGCGTCTCCATCTGCATAGTCATTTCAGTGTTGTTTGAGGGACTCCTGGTCCACTCTCTAGTTGTCATGACACCACCTTTGGTGTTTCTCTCTCTCTCTAACTGAACTCCAGGACTCTGCAGGTCTGACTACTTCACTGGTTCTCCTCCAGGTGAGATGCTGTGGGTCTGATTCGGCTTCACGCTTCTCCTTTCTGGTCACCGGATGCTGCACGTCCAACTCTCGCTCTGCAGCAGGGACTAGCCACATTTTGTACCTCTCTGGTTTTTCTCTTTGCCAGTCTCCTCCCTCGTTATGCGTGACGTATGCTTGGGACTTGCTCGGTGTGCGTCCATGTCTTCCTTGTTCTGCCTCCCAGGGCTTCTCTTCCTCCATATATCATCCTCCTCGTCCCAGTTGAATGGGATATTTTTGTTAAAGAAAAATGTACAGTTTCTGGCTGACGGTAGCAAATACTGGTTTCTTCTTCACACGTTTCCATAGTAAATGTTCTCAAAGGTTAAGATCGTTTTTACGGAGTTTCTCATCGGAACGGGAGTCCTTGTCCCCAAAGGGAGGGGTCTCTCTCTGGTGAGGTCCCACTTGCATCTACCCCTCGGAAGGGTATTGCGGAACAGCTAACCTCTCTAGCCTCACAGCAGGGCTTCACATTGGGGAGAAGGGATTAATTCCTGGGATTTGTCACTCTGCATAGAGGAGAAGATCCTGACGCCGGGTACGTCACAATGTACAGGTATTCCTCATGTTCCTGACACTCCTGAGTAATCCTTCTCCCTGGCTCTCCCCATTCGTTTTCCCGCTCCTGTCTCTTCCTTCTGTCTCCCATGCTATCCTGGTTCCTGTGTTCTGGTTCCTTGCCTTCCCGTTCACTGCATGGATATTTGCTTCTTGGACCCGGTCTACTGTCCTGTCGTCCTGGTCCCTCCTGCCTCAAGACCTCCAGGCATCACCTCTGACCTCTATGCACCCTCATCCTGCCTCTTCATTCCAGGCATTGTGAAGAAGGGTTTTCTTGCCCAGAGGGTTTCCCTTCAGGAGGCTTCCCTGAAGGGCACTCCTCTACCAGATCAGACCAGACAGATGGTGGAGTGGCTTCTGGTGGAGATTGGCTAGTATTAAGCAAATCCAGAAAAAAACACCCCCGGTCTGTCGAATTGCTGAAAACAGCCTACTGAGCACTTCATGGTTCTGTTCTCAAATTGAAAACTATTAAGTCGGATCTTCATGGCATACATTTTTCCAGCACTTCGAAGCAGGAGGATTCTGGGAAGAAGTACTATATGAAAATGCAAAATGATTAGTCTTTTATTTTGGATATGCACGCTGCCGCCCCTCATGGGATTATCACTCTACTCCTTTGATCCTCTTATGAAAATACTTACCTTTGCAATCTGCACCTCGATAATCTCCCACATCCCTCACTCTCCTCCCCAGATTGCATTTATGTGGGGTCTTTATCAATGCCAAATCTCTCTCTTCTCAAACTCCTACATCTTGTCTACAAATCTAGCCACGAGCTAGACCTTCAGTGACCCTCCATCCCCTAAACTGGCTGACTCGATCTCCCTCTGCACTCTGTCATCCTTTACTCGCACCTCACCCTAATCCGCTTCCATTGACCACCCCTCACTGCTCCAGCCTACTTGCTCCTCTGCACTGGAAATCCCTACCTCCAAGTAGCAAGGACAGACCCGCTAGATCCAGTTTTATGGTCGTCCTCAAGAACCACCGTTGTTCCCATGATTCGGTCTTTAAAATAGTTCCTTGTTATCCCTACTGTTATAAATATGAAACTTTATAATTGTATGTAAATGTTGTGTACATAATAAAGATGTTTTATATTGTCTAGTTCAGTGATGTCCCCACTTTTTGTTTCCATCCTCCTCCTCTGCACATCCTGTTCATGTAGCAACTAACTTGCATTGATTCTTTGTGGAGCCCTCAGCAATGTGATTGCTCCGTTTGTAACATGCCTTTTCTGCAATACTTCTGGGTAAAATACTCTCATCCAACCATACATTAATACAAAGACAATAATTAGATACAAAAATGTGCTTGTTTGTTAAATAAATCTGAAATAGTTTGTAGTCGTTCCATGAATTAATCACTGTTATTCTAAAATTAAATATGCCATGTTTCATCTAATTATTTGGACTATCTGAGGCCGGCTTCAATGCCTTGCATAGACGATGAGCTTGCCCATAAACCTATAGCTGCGACCGGCTTTAGACCCTATTTTATTGAAGGCACACCCTGCGCCTGAAAGCTTGATGGTCAATCTACCACTAGAGTCTCTAGGCCTACAGCTTTCCCTACTATGCCTCCAAGAGGGAGTACAAAAATGTGATGCGTTTGGGCACAAACGATATTTGCCTTAGGAAGCCTACTTTGATTGCCTCGTGTTAGAAGGCCAGTACCATGATCTTGTCACAACGGGGGACACAGACCCCAATCAAAAGTGGGTGGGAGGCTTAGGGAAAGGTCCGAAGTCTGACCTCGTCCAGAGGATGAGGACACCTGAGAAGACTGCAATTCATACCTCTCCGCCTTGTGCCAGTCATGTGGTACAGTACACTTGTGTTTCATGCCATTCCGCCAAACAAAGATGCTTGTCAGAGTTTCTTTCTCTATTTCGGGGACAGCTCTCCAGACCAGAGCATTGACAGCGGCCCAACCGTGCTATGCACAACTCAGATGGAAGTGAGCAGCCCACCGGCATCATGGGCAAGGAGAACTGACAGAATGTAACTCACTCCAGAATGAGAAATAGAGAGCCCAACTCAGTGCACTTCATAATAAACAGCGGTTTGTTTCACAACCCTGGCGGATATGCCGTCGGTGAGACGTATCAAACTCTACACCATGAGCGACATCGGAAAAGAGTAGTAACTTCACAAATGACATCACTTACCTGGGGAAATGCCAACGAAAAGGCCCAGACCACAGACTAGGACAATCTACTCCGTGGGCCACCATTTCCAAATCACAGTGGAACCCGCACTGAGAACATTGGGTGAGCTTAAGCTGTTCTTTGAAACATGAGCTGTCTGTAACACGCCCTGGGAAGGGAAGACACTGCCAGATTGTCAAGGCCAAGATAACTAATGGCATGGGCATGGGGAGGTGGAGCATAAAAGGCAACACAGGACGCAGGAAGTGTGGATTGTTTGTGCAAGGTGGAGGTGGTGGACCAAGAGGCTAGCAGGAGGAAGGAAGCAGCAGTGGAACTTGGAGGAATCTATTGGAGAAGGTGAGTTATTGGTTCAGTGAATGCACGGGTCTGCAGTGTGAGTGTACGTCTTCGTGTGGCGAGTCATTGTGAAGTGAAAGGTATAGTAGTGGAAGAAGGAGTTTAGTAGTGGGAGGAGGAGAGTAGCAGTGAGAGGAGAAGTGTAGTCGTGTGATGGAGGAGTGAAACATCAGAGGGATGGCAGAGCGGTGGGAAGAGCAAAAACAGTGGTGCAACAGAGAGAGTATAGGAAGAGGTGGGCAAGAGTGAACCATGCTGAATCCAACTGAGTAAGTACATGGCTTCATCCCAATCTCTCCTTAGAATCAGAGTCGGACTGAGGTAGAACATTGTCTGGGCACCATTGAAAAATGGCACTCCATTCCTTTTGTGACAGACTGTTTAAGTGGTGCCCAAGGGGGAGGTTTTTGAAAAAATGTGATCAAAGTGTGCATTTTAAAGAATATTCAGTAACACTTATGATATGATATGATATGATATGGTATTTGTAACGCGCCTATGCACAAGTGTTTCAAGGCGCGACGAGGCAGGGAGGGGGGTACAAGGGGAGACAGAAAACGATCCTACTAGGCCAGGTGTCATTCAGATCGCGCAAGTGCAGGGGTAGGGGAGGGGAAAAGTGCAAGGGGAAGGGGAGGGGGGGAAGTGCAGTACAAGGTAAGAGGCGTAAGTAATAAATAAATAAAAAGGGCCAGCTGGTGGCAAGTGTGAGGTAAGTGCAGAACAAGTGCTGGGGGAGGGGGGGCTGTAGGGATACAGAGACAGACCCGCAGTGCAAAGGGCAAAACTTGCCAAAACGACCTGCTGCATGGTAAAATAACTTGTCAAAGTGGCCCACTTTGACCAAAAAACGGGTCCAAACTAGAATCGTGTGTTTTTGGTTCGGGAATTGCTCTGTTGCCCTATCAGCCAGTCAGAGCCTGCTTTGAATACTAACAACTTGTTAGAGTAGGCACAGCTAGGAAGCTCCTGAGGGAGATTAAATAGCCTGCATTTAAGGAGAAATCTCCAGGCTAAGACAGTGACTGGGTAGTTGGTGTTACTGTTTGGTAGTACTAACTGGGGGTTACAGAAGCCTTGGTTACGGAGAAAGTAAAAGTGGGACCAGTGAAAGAGTGATGACACTTGGACACACAAATGAATTAAATAAAAACCTTTCAACCATCCTTGTGTGTCTTTGATGTCTGTACCACCCGTGCCCCTCATGTACCATATCTTGATACACACACACACACCCTTTGGGAGACAGCTAGGATGGTGGGCAATAACTACTCATTTTAGGTGCAGGCTTCTTTACAGCAAATGGTGCAAGATGGGAAGGAATCATCGAATTACCTGCTGCAAACAGGTTTGCATACCACTGATGATTGGGCATGCCATTTTCACTGAAGTTGTGTTGTGGCACCACTTATGGATGATGCTGGCAAATTCTGCATAGGATAGCCAAGCTTAATTTCTGAATATGCTACTATAAGATTTTCACCTCTTTATAATCAAAGCGTGGAAAAATTGAAGGTTTCCCATCATGTTCTTTCTCGTCTGGGAGAGGAAAAGGTACAAGGGGTCCTATTTTTCACCGAAGGGCTGTTGATTGCCCGAGTAACGGCAGTAGCATCTGATTAAACAAACTTTCAATTTCTTAAGGGGCAGAGGTGTTTTAAAATCTAAAACCTTGGTTTTATACCTCTGAACCGCCCAGCAGCCCCCGACCTCCACATTGACTTTGCGTCTTCTGTTTTGGTGGTGATCCATGACCATTCTCCTGCTGGGCATTATGACGCTGTAGTGGAAGGTCACCCTGGTCATGGACCCATCTCTGTTGGGATGCAGGTTTCATATACAGGGTCTTGCAGTGAGCAATATGTGTGAAAGCTAGAAGTCCTTTACCATCAATTTACTGAACTCATGGCAGTTTGTCTGCCATGATGACACTGTGCTTTAAACAAGGGGGGCTTTTAGGGCAGTGTGGCCTTATGGGTGGCATGCGGCATACGTAAGTGCCACCTCTCACCTCTCCTTTTGCTCGTTAATTGTGATGGAAATCCCCCGCCAGGCATCCCTTTGTAGCGATCATTACCCTCTCAGTGAGGGTGCGAGGGGAATGATCCCTGCATCTTTCAATTAGTTGAAGGGAATCTTTCCTGACCCCGCAATTAATTTGTTTCCTATGCAGGCACATTTGGGGACACACTGGTGATTCCCTGAGACTTTGACTTGGTCTACTTGTTTCATCCAATCCCTCTGATTACTTTGGTGCTCAGGAAATTGAAGCAGTGCAGTATAACAATCATATTGATTGGTCCACATTGAGCACAGAGAGCCTGATGAGGCTTACCGGACATGCTGCTATGTCCCCGTTGGAGGGTCCTTGTTTCAAGATTTTCTGGCACAGGCTTGTCGTAGGAGGCTTCTCCCCAAAAATAAGATCCTTAGCCTACATGCCTGGTTATTGAGAAGTTGTGGTACAAATATTGGGAACTCACAGAGGTTGTTCTTGGTGTGAAACTTTCTGTGAAACGCCCATCCTCCAAGTCAGTCTGTTTCTCTTTGTTCACAAGTTATCGCTGTAGTAGAGCTTGACCCGTGGTGAACCATTGGCACGGTTTTGGCTCTTTTGTTGTTGGCCAAATCAGGATGATTTTCGCACAGTTATGGGATACCTAGTGGCTGTCTCTGTTAAAAAAAGAAAGCCTGAACAGGGCTCATATGTTGCAGTGCATATAATGTTGCAATTTCTGAAAGGCCTTGCAAATGCCTATCCATGTAGGTGTTTTGTAGTTTCTCGGTTGGACCTTAATTTGCTTCTCACTTTTGAGCCTATTCATTTATGTTTTTGATGCTTGTTTTCATTAAGATTTCCTTCCTGGTGGCCCTCACTTTGTAAAGAAACGTGTCAGAATTTCAGGATTTGTCTGTCTCGTCTCGGTATGATTTCAAAAGAAAAGGTTACTGTGGTCATCTCTGAATTCCATCTGCAAAAGAAGGTACCTCTTCCATTGCTCTTCCCACCTTTACCCATGCAAGGAGGAAGAGAAGTTCCATAGAATGGACCTGAGAAAGAGCTATACAATTCTGTCGCTCAATGAACAATGAATGCTGTCTAGACAACCCGCTTTTTCTGAGGTTTGCAGGTCCAAGGGAAGGAAAGGCTATTTCCAGCAAACCATCTCCGTATAGCTAGTCATATGCATCAAGACTTGCCATTGATTGGCTCGCAAGAAGGTCCCGGAAGGTTGCATGCCTTTTTTTCAGGAGGGTTCAGTCAGCTACCTCTGCCTTTTAGAGGGGTGTTCCGGTACTGAATATTTGCCAAGCTTGCATATGGTTACTGCTCCATACACATCCACCGACCACTAACAATTGGATTTCCGGACTGGGGAGGATGCCAGTGTTGGCACGTCGGTCCTGCAAAACCTCCACTGCATCTTTTGGCAAGGCTTTGGTCATCTTTCTGATGCTGAGAGATATATTAAGGAATCTATCCTTTAGAAGGACAAATTAGCTTTGGTAACGTTCTTTTGGATGGATGCGTTAATTCCTTTCACCGATTTCCTCATTGCTCACCCTGCTAAATGACCTACATGAATGTTCAGCAATTGGAATTTTTGCAATCTTCATGTGACAGTTGTGATGCTCTTGCGATTAAAAATGGAGAATGGAGAAACATGGCTCTGGCGACTTGAACTATTTCTATAGATTGTTATGTTATTGGCATTTCTGTAAGCGCACGTACACCCGAAGGCATCTTGGTGCTGAGGAGGCAAGGCGAAAGCCGGAGCGCAGCTAGAAGAGCAACGTTTTTAGGCCTCGCCGAAAGGCAAGGTGATTAGAAATGTCACACACAGGAATAGGAAGGTTATTCTTGCAGCAGCAACTGAGAAAGCACGGCCACCCTTACGGGCCAGCTTAAACCGAGATACGGCCACCTGCCGGTGGTTTGAGAGCGAAGGTAATGAGTGGGTTGGTAGGGAGTGAATTTTCTTTGTAGATATTGTGCTCCGGTTCCATGAAAGGCCCAGTGTACTATACACATGGACTTGAACAAGAGGCGCTGAGCAACAGGGAGCCAGTGTAGTTGTCTCAGTAGGGGAGTCATATGGGCTCCAAAAGGCAGGCAGATGATAGAACGGGCTGCAGCATTTTGAAGTAGCTGCAGACGCCCACTCAGGTGAGCAGGTTGGGCCAAATAGAGTGAGTTGCTGTAGTCCAGGACACTGAGAACCAGGGAACCCACCACTGGTGCCTGACTAGTAGTGGGAATGAAAGGGACGACTTTCCGGAGAACCCCAAGTTTAAAATGACCCGATTTCCAAACCGCTCCGACCTGCTCATCCATGGTCAGAGTGGCAGAGACGCGTACTCCCAGGTTCCTAACTGATAGGACAGGTATAGGGAGAGGGCCCAGTGACGAGGGCCAGAAATCGGCCGTCCAGAACAGATGAGGAGTAGAAGTACCCACAACCAAGACTGTCATGATGCCTACCCCCGGGCATCCGGACCCAGCCCAGTAGCCTCGGGAGCAGGCATCCAGACATTCATTGAGACCTCAGCAGCCCCGGCTGGGGGCTATCTGGGTTCAGTCCTGGCGCCTTAGGCACCAGGCTCATATTAGACATCAGTCCTGGCGCCATAGGCGCCAGGCTCATAGGCATTACTTGCCTCCTGCAGACCATGCTGCAAATGAATCAAAGTCCACGTGAGGCCTAGATGGGACTATTTTATTACAGGGACTATTTTTTACTCGGGTGTGGTTCTGGGGAACTTCTTACCTGGGACGACTATGCAGGCTATTTAAACCACGCCCGAACAGCAGCCCATGCTTCGCGTTATTCTGCACTTCAGCAACGTGACGCTCACCGTGCCTGCAGCATCCAGTCCTCTGCCACGCCTGCCTCAAACCTGGACACCATCCTAGAAGAAAGAGAAATAAGAACAAGAACTTACCTTTTAATCTTCATCTGTTCCCGAATTCACCGCACTTCAGAACGGGAAAAAACACGTAGGAAATAAAAGCATTGCATCGCTAGCAGAAGCGCCGCGCCATACTTACTAGTCAGCATCTCCACTGTTCAGCCCTGCAGCCATCATTTCAACGCTGCATCCGTGCAACCTGGAAGGGACAGAGAGAACAAGGTGAGCCGGGGGCTAACAAAGACAATCAAAGCAACCATATTGTACTCACCAGAGTTACCGCTCCCCTAGGCATTTTTCATCGGCGTTCCACCTCTTTAACGCCGCACCTGTCGGAGGAAAGAACACTTGTTAAAGACATTTATTTCGCTTTTACCGGACAACGCTGGGTAATACAGACTGTTACCCACGCGCAACCTGCAGCACTTCAGGTGAACTCTTCTCGGATCAAGCTGCAATACAAAAGGGAAAAAACGAGTGAATAATAGACAATTGAACTTTATAGACTTTATACTTGCGGCTCCTTGCTATTTACCACGGAGTCCAACACGTCTGGAACTCGCCCAAAATCTTCAAACCAGTGAAGCAACTGGGATTCTACGCGCCCCTGTGCTCGGTGCAGGATGGAGAGCTCATCATTACAAACAATAAGGTGAGACAACAAAAGGGGAATATCAGGGTGCTTAGAGGGAACGAGTTAAACAAGTGTTTCCTTGCATCCAATGGGTGGCTAATTGCCCTCCTCCTGCTTTTAGGAAACTACTTTTGCAAATCAAGCAGATGAAGCTAGGAAGCCCGGTCCAGTCAGCCGTCTCTGCACTACCAATAACGCTGGTGGAGACCTTAGCAGTCCAGTTCCGATCGACGCCCCCGTGGGAACCAGGTGAGCGTTACAGAACGCGAAGCCTTTCTGTAAATCCCCACCTGGGCGTTATGGAGACATCAGAAACTGACCAACTGGCCCAATTATTAGGGGAACTTAGAGCGGAAGTGCACTCCGCCCGTCAAGAGACTAATGCCCTCAGGAGAGAACTGATTGTGTCAAAGGAGCGCACTGATGATCTTGCTGGGCAATTGCTGCAAAACCAAGCGGGGCAAACACCCCTACCTGTACTTGGGGGGGGGGGGGGGGAATCCAACCCCTGTTTCATCGAGCAATCCTGTGCAAGTGATTTTACCAGGAACTATCCCTTTAGCTCCACCTGAACGCTTTGATGGGGACCCAAAAAGGTTCGCCGTGTTTATGAATCAATGCTGCTTGCACTTTTTATGCAGACCTGGGGCCTTTCCAAATGACCAAGCCAAAGTAGCCTTTGTATTATCATTTCTTAGTGGCAGCGCAGCAGATTGGTCCATTCCACTAGTCAACCCGGATGACCCCCTTCTCCGGGATTTTCAAGGTTTTCAAATGGGCATGGAAAAACTATTTGCCAGACATTCACAGGGACAGGCCCTGGATAACAAACTTTTATCCTTACGACAGGGTAACCAGGATCTGTTAACCTATATCGCAACTTTCAATAAGTTGGTGGTGGAAACTGGATGGCCTGAGGAAAAGCGAGTTACATTATTTCACTGTGGACTTCGGGGAGAACTCAAAGACGTCTTGGCTCAAGTTGTGAACCCACCTCAGGATTGCGCAGAGTATATAGACTTAGTGGTCCAGCTAGACCATCGACTCCAGAACAGAAAGGCTGACCGAGCCAAGTTTGAGAATTGGGTATTGGTTAAGCCCAACATTGCCTCCAAAGGAATTGATGCATCTGAACCTATGCAGATCGGGGGGGTTAGAGGACCCTAACGCAAAAGGAAAGAGAAAGACGCCAGATGCAACTGTGTCTGTACTGCGGAACCTCAAGACATTTTCTATGGGATTGCCCTACAAAACCACCCAAGAAGGTGGTAGGACTTGCTGATAAACGCAGAGAGCCCGATTCGGGAAACGACCACGCCCGACAAGCGTAGAGGTCCGCTTGCCGAGCTTAAAGAAGAACACTCAGACCTCGCACCTCATCATACCAATGGTCCTTATTGATCCAAAGCAGCCATCACGTATGCACGCAGTAAGAGCATATATTGACAGTGGGGCCGTAGGAAACTACATGGACCACGATTTGGCTTTAAGGATGAATCTGCCTCTTTGCAAGAAGACCACTTCGGATGTCATCACCACAGTCGATGGAACTGAAATAGCCTCAGGGCCCATAACTCATTCCACTACAGAGATGACACTGTTGGGTCAAGACGGGCATCAAGAAGCTATTGTGTTTGACTTAATCAAGGCCCTGCAGTTCCAAATAATTCTGGGAATGCCATGGTTAGAAACACATAACCCTTGTATTGATTGGCGAGAGAAGAGAGTGACCTTCCCGGATTGTGCTCGTACCCGTTACCCGAAAGAACCCTTGAACAAAAGTCTGGCTACATTCACTACTCCAGTCGCGCAGTTACCTCAGGAATATCAAGACTTTCAAGATGTTTTTCAAAAAGAACAGGCAAACACATTACCGCCTCACAGACCATACGATTGTCAAATCGACCTCTTACCAGGTGCACAACCTCCTTGCAGTAGGATCTACGCCCTTACTGAGCCCGAAAATATTCACCTACGACAATACTTGGATCAATACCTTGCTAATGGCTTAATTCGGCCATCCAAGTCTCCGTCATCCTCAGCTTTATTCTTCGTGCCTAAAAAGGAAGGTGACCTTAGAACATGTATAGACTACCGCGCGTTAAATCAGATTATGGTAAAAAACCAATACCCCTTGCCTCTGGTCCCCGAGTTACTAGACCAAGTAAAGGACGCTTGCATCTACACCAAGTTAGATCTCCGAGGGGCATATCATCTGGTACGTGTAAAGAAAGGCGATGAATGGAAGACTGCCTTTCGCACCAAGTACGGATTATTCGAATATCAGGTGATGCCCTTCGGGTTGTGCAATGCACCAGCAGCCTTCCAGTATTTTATGAACGATGTCCTTCATGAACTTTGACGTCTGTCTTGTTGTATACATAGACAATATTCTAGTGGATCCTCCTCAGAATCATACCATGTTAAGCACGTTCGTGCAGTCCTTGAGAAACTACACCAGCATAAGTTATATGCAAAATTGGAAAAATGTGTTTTTCATACTACAGAAGTCGAATTCCTTGGATTCATCCTGACTCCAAAAGGGGTCCGAATGGACTCTCGAAAGGTGGACGCAATTCTCAAGTGGCCATCACCCAATTCAGTTAAAGGGGTACAAAGCATGCTTGGATTTGCTAATTTCTACCGCAGATTTATTCCGGACTTCTCACATGTGGTACACCCCATCACAGCACTTTTGCGAAAGAGCAAATGCTTCTTGTGGGCTGAAGAGGCTGAAAGAGCCTTCCAAGAATTGAAAATGAACTCACATCTGCGCCTGTCTTAAAGCATCCACGCCCCGAACTTCCATATATAGTGGAAACCGATGCATCCAGTTTAGCCATGGGAGCTGTCCTGTCCCAGAAGGATCCAGAAACCGGTCAACTTCATCCAGTGGCATTTTGGTCTAGAAGGTTTTCGGCACCCGAGTTGAACTATGCGATCACCGATAAAGAATTGTTAGCCATCAAATCAGCCTTTAAGGCTTGGCGGCATTATCTTCTCGGTGCCAGGCATACCATTACTGTAATCACAGATCACCGGAATCTGCAGTATTTAAAAACAGCCAAGGCCCAATCGTCACGTCAACTTTGATGGGCATTATTCTTTGCCGAATTCCATTTCGTGATCACCTATCGACCAGGTTGTAAAAACGGCAAGGCAGATGCATTATCCTGAATAGGAATGGGAGAAACGTATTCCAACCCGGAACCGGTGCCTATAATTTCAGAACAAAGAATCCTCTGCATAACTACGCTACAGACTTTAGAAGACATTCATTGCAAAATCCAACAACTTTTCGATCCAGCAGCCCTGCAGGACTGGGTAAAGAAAGGCCAAGACTATTCTGTCATCAATGATCTACTTTACTATCAAGGGTGTTTATTCCTACCTCACAAGGAACTACAAGAACTATTTATTTATTTATTCGCATTTGTTAAGCGCACATGCAGCCCGTAGGGCATCGTGGCGCTTGTTACAGACATGACTTGTTATACATACAATGAAGTCATTACTTAGTTGCAAGAGAGTAGTAAGGAGAAGATAGGAGAGGAAGAGGAGATGATGTCGTAGGAGGAGATAGTTGAACAAGGTGGTTTTCTGTTTTTTCGGAAGGCAGTGAGAGAGGTTTCTGCTCTGAGTGTGCTAGGTAGTGCGTTCCATAGCTTCGGGGCAATGTATGGGAAGCTTATTCCACCTGCTCTAGCTCATTTGATGCGTGGGACCCTATGTTGGTTGGTGTGGCATTGTCTGGTTGGTCTAGTGGAGTGCGATCTGACTAGAGTATCAGACAGGTATGAGGGTGCGGATAGGTTAATACATTTGTGTGCAGTGGTAAGTATTTTGAATGTAATGCGCTCTTTGACAGGTAGCCAATGTGCTGCCTTTCTGGCTTGCGCGATGTGGTCCTGTTTAGGTATATTGAGGGCTGCTCTTAGTGCATTATTTTGTGTTGTTTGGAGTTTATTGAGATTGGTGTTGGAAGTGCCAGCCAATAGCGCATTACAATAATCTATCTTGGCTCCAATGGTGGCTCTGGCAATAGATAAGCAATTATCTTTGGTTAGGAAAGGTTTAATGGCATTAATGAGCTTAGTGCTCAGGGCGGAGGCAGAGACAATGGAGTTGACTTGCTTGTCCATGGATAGTGATGCGCCAATGTGGACTCCTAGTGTTTTAACGGAACGTAGAACTGGGATGACACAATTGTCTATGCAGAAGTTTGTGTAGAGTGGGTCGAGATTCTTGAGAGTGGATTTTTGGCCAAGGATGAGAATTTCGGTCTTATCACCGTTAAGACATAGGCCGTTCGTGGCCATCCATGCTTGGATGGTGGCGTATATATTCTGGAGGGTGGCTGCGTCCTGAAGGTAGCGTCCTGTGAGCGGGAGGAGTACTTGGGTATCGTCAGCGTAGTTGGTGTATGTGATCCTAAGTGCGTCCAATTTATCAAAGAGAGGTTTGGTAAAAAGATTATAGAGGGTGGGAGCTGTACATGAACCCTGAGGGACTCCATACCTGATGGTGGTAGGCTCTGCGTTGGCTATATTGGAAAACACTTTCATCACTCTACCTTCGAGGAAGGAGGTAATCCAGTTTGTGGCTTGTTTGGAGAAATGAGCGGCCTGAGTTAGGTGGTTCGTGAGAATGGCATGATCGACTAAATCAAATGCCGCCGAAAGGTCTAGGAGGAGCAAGAGGGCCGGCTTGCCTTTATCTAGGATTAGGGTGATTTGATTCTTCAGATCTAGTAAAGTGGTTTCAGTGCCATGACCTTTACGGAATCCGGACTGCCTTTTACCTAGGACAGAGTTGTTTTCCAGGTAGGCCTGTATCTGCATGTGTGCAGCTTTGTCCAGGATTTTTAGGAGAAATGGAACCGTTGTAATGGGCCGGTAGTTGTTAGGTTGGGAGGGGTCCAAGGTTGGTTTCTTTAAGAGCGGGCGTACCCACGCCTCTTTAAGGCTGTCAGGGACATTACCCATCTTGAATGAGGTATTAATGAATGCTGTGATGATCGGTACGATTATGTTGGGGGGGGGGGCAAATGTCGCCTTTGCATTGAGATGGTTTGAGCTGTTTAAGGATGTGGAGAGTGTCCGACTCGGTGATTGGCGAAAAATTGAATTTTGAGGTGTGCTTATCTTTGGCGGTATTGACGGAGAGCGTCTGTTGGGGGTGTAGAGCCTTAGTGTTCTGCTATTTTATTTTGGAGAAGGTCTATTTTATTTAACATCGCTGTTTGGATGCTATTGCACCAGGCTTAATCCTTAACAATCTCATCTGTTCAGATTGGGGGGATAATGAGCTCTTTAAAGATGGTGAAAAGCTCTTTTGAGTGGGAGTTGGCTCCCATGATACGTTTATTGTAGGTTTCTGACTTCGCCTTGAATATGGCATTTTTGTATTTTTTAGAGATACAAAGAAAGTCTACTTTGGTGGCCTCACAGGGATTGGCCTGCCATGTTTTGAGGGCTTGGCGCTTACATTGTCGAAGATTTAGTAGGTCATCCGTGAACCATGAGTTAAAGTGAAACGATTATTTTTCTTTTTTATTTTCAAGAGCGGCTGCGGTGTTAATGGCCAAGGCGAGGGTGTTTTTGAAGATCTCTGCTAGAGTGTTGGGGTTGGAGGAGAACGGGGGTGCTAGGCAAGGGGTGTTGAGAAAGGGATGTATATTGTCTGCTGTAAGTTTTTTGGCACTTCTGGCTAGCGTGGCCGGTGCATGTTTTAGAGGTTTGGAGTAAGATGATATGGGGATGCAGAATTGGAGGCAGTTGTGATCAGACCATGGAAGGGCTGTGTTAGAGTTGAGAGTGGATCCACAGTTGTGATCTGCCACCCAGTCTAAGATACGGCCTTTATTATGGGTCGGGGCAGTGACTATTTGTGTGAATCCTAGATCTGTGAGGTTTCTTGCGAGAGTGGTAGCTTCTTTGTCGAGTTTATCATTATATCCAAGGTTTAGGTCTCCTAGAAACAGTGTTTTGGAAGTTTGTTTGATGTTTTTTCCCAGAAGATGGTTGACTATGCCTTTGAAGTTATTAGCAGGGCCTGGGGGTCTATATATGACGTGAATGTTTACAGTATTTTTGGGAGAGAGGGTAAGTTTGGCTGAGAGGATGTCAATGGTGTCTTCCCCGGAGGTGGGAGTCTGTCTTAAGGCTAAGGTGTCTTTAAAAATCAGTGCAACTCCACCTCCTATTTTGGTTAATCTATCCTGTCTTAGGATCAAGTATCCTGATGGTACAGCTAAGCTGATAGTCTGGCCAGCGGCAGAATGCAGCCAAGTTTCTGTTTTGGCTAACATATCTAGGTCCTGGTTGGTAATAATGTCATTAACTTCTAAAGCGTGGGCGTTGAGTGAGCGAACATTTAATAACGCACATCTAAGGTGTTGGAACTTTTTTGGTTGTGGTGGCTTGAGGTCGGTACTAGTGATGGACTTTTTGGTAGTGTGTGTAGGCTTGCTAGTCGAGTGGTGTCCGACTTTACGCTGGTCATGTGAGGTTGGAGCGAGCGTTGGAGCACTGTTAGGGTGTTTATGGGTGATGGTGTATGGTGGCCAGGTCTTGGTGTGAGTGCGAGAGCTTATGCGTAAGTTCCTGAGTGTTACCTGCATTGGTGTTGAGGGGAATGCTAATGGGAATGTCCGTGTTCTGAGTCTGTACTGTCTGAGTATGATCTCGGGGGGAGTAGCGTGTGCGGTGGTGTGTCTAGGTTCCATGATATGGTTGTTGGGTTGCCCTGCGGGCATAGAGTAGTCAGTACTACTGGTCAGTAAGGTGTGGACTAAGCCTATGAAGAGGTACAATGTATGTGTGGCGTACATATTGAGGTGGGTCGGCGAGAGTGGGTTAGATGCAGCATCAGTTGGGCAACACAGTATCACAGTAGTCTCTAAGCGACCATAAGGCACAACACAATGTCGCAGTGGTCTCTAAGCGACCATGAGGCACAACACAATGTCACAGTGGTCTCTAGGCGACCATAAGGCACAACACAATGTCACAGGGTCTCTAAGCGACCATAAGGCACAACACAATGTCACAGTGGTCTCTAGGCGACCATAAGGCACAACACAATGTCACAGGGTCTCTAAGCGACCATAAGGCACAACACAATGTCACAGTGGTCTCTAAGCGACCATAAGGCACAACACAATGTCACAGTGGTCTATGGTAGACCGTACTGCAGATACAGTTATCAGAGGCAGCATACAGCAGGGCATGGCCAGGGCAGAATGCAGGTGGTGATACATGTTGTTAATATGAAGCAGGAGAGGGTTGGATAATAATGCTAATGCAGTGCTAAGACCATTACTAATGGCTGCACAGGACTAGTGGTCTGTAATTGGTTAAGTGGATACAAGTAGGGCACTGAAGCATTTTGTGGCAGTTCAAGTGCACCACTGTGCAGTGGAGACCTTGGAGGTAGCAATAATAAGAGGTTCATGTATACCGGGTCAGTGATGGCTTGAAACAGTTCAGGTTGCTGGCTAATGAGTTAGGATAAGGTTGTTGAAAGTGGCAGTATGCTTACCCCAGAGAAGGTGGGCAGGGGTTCTAGCCCTATGCTCGACGGCGTAGACAGGCTAGAGACAGGCACAGTGCCTTTGTGTGTGCCTTCGTGGTGGGCCGGCTCGAAGCCTGCCGGCTTGTGGTTGGCTCCTGGAAAAGGGAGAGGGGCCAATCACGATGCTTAGTCATATCCAATTATCATGATGCTCTGATGGAAGGACACCCTGGTATCGCAAAAACCGAGGCTAAAATTAAAAGACAATTCTGGTAGCCCACCTGGCGAAAAGATGTAAAGTCATTTGTGCTGTCTTGTGGTATCTGCGCCCAAAACAAAAGTCAGAAGAAAAAACCAGCTGGCCTTTTACAACCTTTGGATATTCCGCCTAACCATGGCACACTTTGTCCTTAGACTTTATTACCGAATTGCCTCCATGCAATGGATTCAACACCATTCTAGTTATTGTGGATCTTTTTTCCAAGATGGCCCACTTTATTCCTTTAAAAGGATTACCTTCCGCTTCAATTTTGGCCAAGGAATTTCTCGAAAACATTGTGCGAATCCGTGGATTTCCTTCCATATTGGTCTCCGACCGAGGAAGTCGATTCATTTCGCAATTTTGGAAGAAATGCTGTCAGTTGGCGCAAATTGACGTAAGGTAATCAACCAGTCACCATCCCCAGACCGATGGTCAAACGGAGAGGACCAACCAGACTCTCGAACAATACCTATGTTGCATGCTACACCAAACCGAAAGCAACTGTAAGGATATTTTATGGATTGCTGAATACGCATACAATAACTCAGTACATTCAGGAACCGGACAGAGCCCCTTTTATACTATATTTGGGCATCATCCTCGAACATCAGAACTTGACTCGCCTCAGCACTTAGAAATGCCCGCAGTAACTCACCTGCACTCTACTATTACACAAGCCTTTAAAGAGCCATCAAAACATTTGAAACAAGCCAAAGGAAAAATGCCGATCAACATAGAAGTGACACTCCATACCAGATTGGGGATCAAGTTTGACTGGCTACAAAACACATACCTCTGAAAGGAACTCGAACCTTTAATCCTTGATATTTGGGACCTTACACTATCAAGGCCATTATCAACCCGGTGGCCGTCAAATTGAAATTACCCTCTAACATGCGGATTCATCCTGTCTTTCATGTCTCGCTTCTAAAACCAGTTCAAGCCGGGACTAGATTAGCCAAACCAGCTGACCCCGTTCTCATAGATGGGGAACCTGAATTTTAAGTTAAAAATATCCTGGACTCTAAGATGGTTAAATCAAAGCTCTTTTATTTAATCGACTGGAAAGGCTACGGACCACAAGAAAGGTCATGGGAGCCTAGTGTCCACGTTCATGCGCCCCGATTGGTGAAGAAATTCCATCGGAACTTCCCAGACAAACCAGGGCCAGGGGGAAGAGCAACTTTAGAAGGGGCCTTGGGGAGGAGGTGGGGGGGAGTGCTGTCATGATGCCTACCCCCAGGCATCCGGACCCAGCCCAGCAGCTTCGGGAGCAGGCATCCAGACATTCATTGAGACCCCAGCAGCCCCGGCTGGGGTCTATCTGGGTTCAGTCCTGGCGCCTTAGGCACCAGGCTCATATTAGACATCAGTCCTGGCGCCATAGGCGCCAGGCTCATAGGCATTACTTACCTCCTGCAGACCATGCTGCAAATGAATCAAAGCCCACGTGAGGCCTAGATGGGACTATTTTATTACAGGGACTATTTTTTTACTCGGGTGTGGTTCTGGGGAACTTCTTACCTGGGACTACTTTGCAGGCTATTT
The DNA here is from genome assembly GCF_040938575.1 of Ambystoma mexicanum. Taxonomy (NCBI): domain Eukaryota; kingdom Metazoa; phylum Chordata; class Amphibia; order Caudata; family Ambystomatidae; genus Ambystoma; species Ambystoma mexicanum. The sequence continues at coordinate 520,973,915 of NC_090933.1, forward strand.
AAACCACACCTGAACAGCAGCCCATGCTTCGCGTTATTCTTCACTTCAGCAGCTTGACGCTCACCGTGCCTGCAGCATCCAGTCCTCTGCCACGCCCGCCTCAAACCTGGACACCATCCTAGAAGAAAGAGAAATAAGAACAAGAATTTACCTTTTAATCTTCATCTGTTCCCGAATTCACCGCACTTCAGAACGGGAAAAAACACGTCGGAAATAAAAGCATTGCATCGCTAGCAGAAGCGCCGCGCCATACTTACTAGTCAGCATCTCCACGGTTCAACGCTGCAGCCATCATTTCACTGCTGCATCCGTGCAACCTGGAAGGGACAGAGAGAACAAGGTGAGCCGGGGGCTAACAAAGACAATCAAAGCAACCATATTGTACTCACCAGAGTTACCGCTCCCCTAGGCATCTTTCAACGGCGTTCCACCTCTTTAACGCCGCACCTGTGGGAGGAAAGAACACTTGTTAAAGACATTTATTTCGCTTTTACCGGACAATGCTGGGTATACAGACTGTTACCCACGTGCAACCTGCAGCACTTCAGGTGAACTCTTCTCGGATCAAGCTGCAATACAAAAGGGAAAAAACGAGTGAATAACAGACAATTGAACTTTATAGACTTTATACTTACGGCTCCTTGCTATTTACCACAGAATCCAACACGTCTGGAACTCGCCCAAAATCTTCAAACCAGTGAAGCAACTGGGATTCTAGGTGCGCTCGGTGCAGGATGGAGAGTCCTTACAAACAATAAGGTGAGACAACAAAAGGGGAATATCGGGGTGCTTAGAGGGAACGAGTTAAACAAGTGTTTCCTTGCATCTACTGGGTGGCTAATTCCCCTCCTCCTGCTTTTAGGAAACTACTTTTGCAAATCAAGCAGACGAAGCTAGGAAGGCCGGTCTAGTCAGCCGTCTCTGCATTACGAATAACGCTAGTGGAGACCTTAGCAGTCCAGTTCCGATCGACGCCCCCGTGGGAACCAGGTGAGCGTTACAAAGACTTCAGTTTTAGTGCCATTAAGCTTGAGCCAGTTCAGCGTCATCCATAATCCCAGTTCCTCCAGGCAGTTTTTTAGCCTGTTCGCTGTTTCAGGTTTCGTTAAGTCCAGGCGGACCAGTATCTGGGTATCATCAGCGTATGAGTAAAAGCGGAACCCTTGAGAGTCCATAAGAAACAGTAGTTATCTTATGTAGATATTAAACAGAATAGGGGAGAGTGCTGAGCCCTGAGGGACACCACAGGGGAGAGAGACAGGGGCGGAGCAGAAAGGAGGAAGCAAGAGTGACTGAGAGCGACTAGTGAGAAAAGCTATGAACCAATTGAGGACTTGGCCAGAGATTCCCGCTTCAGAGAGCCGGGAGATCAGACGAGAGTGATCGACAGTGTCGAACGCAGCCGACAGATCTAAAAGCAAGACTGCTCCGACACCGCCCTGATCAACAAGATGCATAAGGTCATCCATCACCGAGTTAAGAAAGGATTCAGTACCTCTACCAGGCCGAAAGCCAGATTGAAATGAGTCCAGGAACTGTGTGGATTCCAGAAATGTATATAGCAATGGAGATTCTAGTGCCTCCAAAACGTTCATCAGGAATGGCAGGAGTGAAATAGGGCGATAATTGGCCATCACTTCAGGGTCCAAAGAGTTATTAACTGCTGACGTGATGTGATTAATCAGATCTGCAGATGTCTCCTGCAGGAGAGCGAGTGGTATGGCATCTGTAGGGGATGCAGATTTAAGCTTTTGGATTGTAGATAGAACGTCAGTATTAGAGAAGAGAGGAAAAGATGACCAGCACCCTCCCGTAGAGGGGGGTATCGGAAAAACTGGGGCGTCAGTGATTGCTGCAGCCTCAGTCTTGATGTTATCTCAAATGGTGGGTATTTTAGAGAGAAAGAAAGTGGAAATGGAGTTGCAGAGCTCTTGGTAAGGAGGAACTGCATCTTGTGCTACTTTTGGCGTAGAAAGGGATTGCACCAGGTCAAATAAGGCCTTAGGTTTGTTGATAGCCTCCTCTATGGTTTGAGTAAAATAGGCTCTTAAGCATTTACAACTTCACTATGGTAGGCAGCCAGTGTGTTCCTGTAAAGAGTTTTTGCATTGGGAGAGTAGCTACGACGCCACTTTCTTTCTGTGTGCCTACACTAAAGTTTACTGTCCTTGAGCTTTGGCGAGAACCAGGGCTCTGATGGTCGACTATGCTCTTTACATAGTTTATAAGGTGCCAGTACATCCGTGTTGGCAGTAAAGGCAGCCTGTAGAGTGGTAAGGGAGCAGCTATCCGCAGAGTTGCAGTGGGATTGTATAGCAGGTTGATGATTTTGAATTTCGGGACAGCTTATGAACCGCAGGCTTCACTGCAGCAACAGCAGGAGCTTTTAACAGAATGGAAAGGGGCACCAAAATGTGGTCCGACCAAATAAGAGGAATATGAGTCACAATGTCAACATAAGAGGAGGGAGCAAAGTGATGTCACTTCCTGCACACGAGGGTACCATAAATTTGTGATGAAGACGGCCTTGGAGCCACACAGTGACACTCGGCCTGGAGCCTTTGGAAAACTCTGTCGAGCAAACTGTATCAAAAGGGGAGTCCAGAAGATCAGGAATCTGTCGCTCAGAAAGATCATTACCAAAGGTAAGCAATGTGTTCTCTAGTGCAGACGTTTAGGACAGGCCCATGCCATGAGTGAGAGTTGTCTTTCAGAAAGCGCCCACCACAAACTGACCCGTATGCTGCACTTCCATTCAAATACAAAAGTAACTAACTTCTATTGTGTCAGAAAAACTGACAGTAAAATCCCAGAAATTCAAAAAAAAATTCACTTTTTTAAAACGCCTGTGGATTTGCTCATGGGCTCGAGTAACGAAGAGTATGCGTGGAGTGCTTTTAAATAAACTAAATAGAACTAAAACCGTGAAACAGAATTTACAATAAAATACAGGTAGATTCTGCAACAAATTCTCTGTAAACCGTGTACTACTCACTGCACGTGGGCCTATCTGCTGATTTAGAGAAAATGTACTTCCAAATTAGATAATGCATTGAGGGCAAAAGGCCTCATTGGAAGTTTAGCTGTACAACATCATTGACATCAGCCCGTGCCCATGGGATTATGAGTGGGTGGCATGGAGATATATATGAAGGACCATTTTTGGCGTCCAAGGGGCTCCCTGGGGATTTTGGCAGGGGTACATCCTGCACTTTAAGGTCAAACTCTTAATTCATGGTGCGTTAAAGGAGGCAGTAATTCAGTTAGCACCAAAAAAAAGTGCCAGTAACTGAATTGCCGCCATTTGTTTGCCGTACTTCCGCTCTCGTAATTAGGCCCCTAGAAATTATCGTGGTTTCTGACCAGGTCTATTCTGTTAAAATGCTGCAAAATATATTCTTTTTAGACTTCGGCAGTGCCTCTAAATAGTATTGCGGCTTGATTAAATCGTTTTCTTCATAATCTCTGTACATGTATCAAGTTACTTGTTTAAAAAAGAAATGGATTTTTAATTGCTGTTCTCAATTCTTTGGTACTAGCAGATGGGGGCATGCCCTGGCCTCCTGGAGAGTACAGTGTAGCCTTCAGTTCATTGCACTATTTTCGAATCGTTTTTTCCTGGTCAATGTTAAGGCCCAGGAGGCCTCAGCCAGCGAAATCTGGAGGGCAGCACTGAATGGAATGCGTAGGAGAGGCCCGCTCAAGCTGCGATTTGTCAGATAGTTAGCTGAACTCCTCACGTGGGGTTTATTCTGGACTGTACATTTTTAGCTGACTTGGAGAAAGCTGTTCCCCATCTCCGTTTCTGACGTCACCAGGCAGCTCCTCACTGGTATAACGTGTCACTACAGAATGCATGGAATTTCCTCACTTACAGTGGGAATGGAGACTTTTAAGTGCAGGCCCATAATTTTGGACAGAAGGTTCTGGATTAATAATATTCCAGAAAAGACGTATTTTCATTCGATCTTTTAACACTGCCGAATAAGTACTTGCTATCCTTGTCAACAGCTCTGGGGCAGAGATGGAAGTGTACACGATATAATCAATTTTACAGATTTTAAATGAACATTTTTTGCAATCTACGTTTATAGAAGGCGCACGCATTGAAATCAACCTTTAAAAAATGTGTTCACTTTCAGTAGATTCATACTTATTTTAAACAAAGGGTGAGAGCACTAGGAACATGTCGCTACCGTGCCAAACTCGTCCTTCTATTTGTGAGATGTTGAAGCTGCCTGTTGCAGGAATCCATTAGGGCAGTGCTCAGTTGCTCCAATAGGGGATAAGTGGGTGGATGTTAGATTCTTATGTAATTGGCGCTTTGTACATAAGTGGTATGTTCAAGAGAGTTCCTATGTTTTGCTGAATCACAGTTTGTTGAGAAATGTAGTCCACTCGTTATGGATTCATGCCATAAGGTCTTTATTTTCACAATGGGTGCTGACACGTGTTTCGCCCACTCCGGGGTCTTTATCAAGGCTGTGGTCATCATTCATTGTACATTGTTTGTTCATATATTAATAGAATGTCATATCAAACACAAGTGTCGGAAGTGCAATGTGATTCTGTGACACGTGCATGAGGTGATGTGTGCATAAGTGGAAACAAGATAAGAATAAGAAAAGATCAAATAAAAAATGTGGAAGCCGGTTTGGTTATCATGTATCCAAACTGAGCACACAATTTTATCAGCCCATTATCATCATACAGTATATTAAATATAGATTTAGTCTTTTGTATTTATTAAGTTTATATTGCGCTTTACACCAAAGCGCTTTACATTATAACAAGAATACATTGAGTATGATAAACTAGAAGCATAATTACGAACATGAGACAAGCCATTAAGAAAAACAGTATGTAGAACAATTTACCTGGGTTAATAAACAAATGAAGGAGGGAGTAGGAGCTTGGGGGGAGAGATGAGGGGAGTCAGGGTGGGGGATAAGATGGAGTTTCAAGGGGAGCAGAGTAGGTGTAAGAGGGAGGTGAGAGAGAAGTGGAAGGGGAGTGATGAAAGTTAAGACGGGGAAAGGAGAAGAAGAGATTTCAAGGAGGCACGGAAGGAGGAGTAGGAGGTAATGGAGCAGGTAGAGAGTTCCAGTGTAGGGGGGCAAGGAGTTGAAAGGAACAGAAACGAGAAGAGGCACAAAGGGAGGGAGGAACAGTAATTAGGAAGGATCAGCTGAACGGAGGTAGTGGGAGGGAATGTAGAAAGAAAAGAGAGAGGAAAGATAGGGGGGAGCGAGGTCATGAACAGATTTAAAAACAACACAAAGGAAGTGAAATTTAAGTTGGGAGTGAAAGGGAAGCCAGCCAAGGTAAGAGAGCGAAGAGGAAATGGAGTCATGTGGAGCAAGAAGACAAAGGGTACGGATGGCAGAGTGGTAGAGGGGTTTAAGGGGAACAAGATGAGAAGCAGGGAGTCCAAAGAGGAGAGAAGAGCAATAGAAAAGATGAGAGAATATGAGGGAAGAGCTTAAGAGTGTAGTAGCATGGAAAGTGAGGGAGGAACGGATTTTACGAATATTGAAGAGGTGGTAGCGACAGGCGCGAGAGGTAAAAAAAGTATGGTGGGTAAAGGAGAGGGAGGAGTCAAAGTGGAGGCCTAGATTGCGAGCGTGGGCAGAAATAGGAAGATTAGAAGGGGGAAAGTGAATGAAAGAAGGTGGAGAGGGAGAGGGGAGCGTGTTACAAGGAAAGAATATGACTTCAGTCTCATCAGTGCTGAGGGAGAGAAAGTGGGATGACATCCAGTTTTTTGATAGCAGTAAGACAAGAAGAGAGATTAAGGTAGAGGTTAGGAGTGAAGGAAGAGAAGGAGAGGAAAAGCTGGGTGTCATCAGCGTAGAAATGGTGAGAAATACTGAAGGAAGAGAAGATGGTGGCAAGAAGGGAGGCCTAAAGTGAGAAAAGGAAAAGGCCAAGAACAGAGCCTTGGGGAACACCGTAGTCCAAGGGAAGAGTAGAGGAGGTGCGGCCGCCCCAAGAGACAGCAAAAGAATGATTGGAGAGTTAAGAGGAGAGCCAATTGAGAACAGAGCCTTTGAAACCAAAGGAAGAAAAAGTATTGAGTAGCAATCGGTGATCAACGGTATCATAGGCCGCATAGAGGTCAAGGAGGATGAGGACAGAGGATTGCTTAGAGTAGTGAGCGGTGAGGAGGGAGTTGAGAACATAAGTGAGAGCAGTTTCAGTGGAGTGTTTAGGGCGGAATCAAGATTGAGAAGGGGGAAGAAGAGAGCGATTTGTTACGAAAGCTGAGAGTTGGGAATAGACTAGGTGTTCAAGAAGTTTAGCGAGGAATGGAAGAAGCGAGATGGACGAAAGTTGGATACAAGAAGGGGTCTAGTAGAGGGTTTCTTCAATATGGGGATGACGGTAGCTTGCTTGAAGGCTGAAGGGAAGGTGGCAGAGGAGAGACAGATATTGAAGAAGGAGGTTAAGTAGGGAATAAGCAGAGGGTAGATCTTAGAAATAAGGTGGGAGGGAAGGGGATCAGGGGGGGCAGCATTAGGATGAGTTTTGGACAGGAGGAGGAAAACATCGGAAGGAGTGACAGGAGAGAAGTCAGACATGCAGGTGGGGGAGAGGTATAGGAAGGGGAGCGAAGAATGTTGTGGCGTAGAGAGTATTTTGGAGGAGAAAAAGTCAGCAAAGTTAGAAGGAGAGAGGTAGCTGAGAGGTAGCTGAGAGGTCAGGAGTGGGCGGGGAGAGAAGATAAGAAATGGTCTGAAAGATGCGACGAGGCTGAGAGGCTTATGATTGGAGAAGGTAAGCAGTAGGAATGTTTAGCGATGGTGAAGTTAGCAGAGCTGAGGCAAGAGTCATAAAGAGAGTGGTATGAGAAGTAGGAGGTTTGATTAGCAAGAGAGCAGTGTTTGAGCCATCGTAGCTCAAGGCGCTAGAGGAGACGACGCATGGACAGAAGGTGAGGGGATAGCCAGGGTTGAGAAGGTTTGCGGGTAGGGTGGAAAGAGGACAGAGGGTAAAGTTGATTGATGCTGGAAGAGATAGAAGAGGAAAGAGAGGATAAAGCTTCATTGGCCGAGAGAGAGGAGAAGTCAGGTAGAGGGGGGAGGGAGGAAGAGCAGTAATCGAGAAAGAGAGAAGGGCTAAAGTTACGGAGATCCCATCGAGAGAAGGAAATGGGGGGAGATAAGGGAGTGGACGGAGGGAGATGGGGAGTGAGGGAGAAGGACAGTAAAGCATGATCAGAGAGATAGTTGGGAAGGGTAGAGACTGGGGAGGAGGAGTAGGTAGAGATAAAGATAAGGTCAAGAGTGGAGCCAGATGAGTGAGTAGGAGAAGCAGGGAGGGGAAAGAGGAGCTAGGGATCAAGGATGGAAAGAAGAGGGGAAGGTTGATGGAAGCGGGTATGTGAAGGTTGAAGTCACAGAGTACAGTGAGGGGATAGGGGGAGATAAGAGAAAGGGGGTGGTCAAGGTCATCGTAGAAAGAGGAGAGGGGCCAGGGGGTCTAGATGATTAGAAAGAAGATAGCGTGGGGAGAAGTAAAGGATTTGTACAGGTATTCGAAGGAAGGGAAGGTATGAAGAGGCGTGGTAGGGGGGAGGAGAGACATTTCGGGTGGTAGAGGAGACCAATGCTACCACCACGACCAGAAGGATGGGAGACCTGAGAAAAGGAGGAGGAGGAGGAGATAATGAGGGAAGCAGGTACAGTAGAGTTGTGAAGGGCGATCCAAGTTTCGGTAATACAGAGCAAATGAAGGTTAAGTCAGAAGAACATATTCAGAACAGCTGCGGTTTTATTGCAGAGGGATCTAGCATTCCAGAGGGCAATATTGATGAAACTGGAGGGGCAGACGATAGGAGGGTAAATGAGGTTCGGTCGAAGAGGGAGGGAAGGAGGTGGAAGGGGTGAGTAGGGGAAGAGATTGCGCATGGGGATGGTCATGAGGATAAGGGGGAGGGATAGAAGAAGGGGAAGGAAGAAGGGGTAAAAGGGTGGAAGGGAGCATAGAGAAAGGTGGGCGAGGAGAGTGCAGTCCAGTAACGCGCAGGACAAGGGGGAACAAGAATGTGCAAGGCAGGGAGAATGGCGAGCGTAGTATGAGAGACTAAAGAGGGCGGGAGAGTAGAGAGAAGGAGCACTAGGAGGAAGGGGAACATAGGAGAGGGGTACTGAGGAGGTTAGAGGTCAGACCAGAGTGGAGAGGGCCTGCAGTGTTTAGGTCAGCAGGTAACTGGTGCGTAGCAGCTGATGTGACAGGGAAATGGAGAGTAAAGGTGCAGGTCAGGGGGGGGAATACGCAAAAGTTAGGGGAGCATGAAGGGAGGAGCAATGAAATAGTCCAGTCAGGTACAAATGCCAACCATTAGTCTCGTGCAGGATAAGCAGATCTTCAGGAGAGGGCCTGAGGATGTCCAGACCCTGGGAGCAAGCAATGGAAGAAAGGAGCAGTCAGGAAGGCAGACCAGGGTGGGGAGGATCTTCGGAGGCCAGAACACTGCAGGTAAGCAGGTACGTAGTAACAGGGGAGGCAGGGGCTGAAGGTAGCAGAGCAGCCCGGGTGAGTACAGTTCGAGACAGCAGTTCAGGAGGAGTCGTAGAGACGGCACATAAAAGGACCAAAGCAGGAGAATACTGCAGGGGGACAGCCACGGCTGCTACGCGTCTTGGAGAAGCTGAAGGTGCAAGGCAACACCTGAATGTCAGGGTAGCGACTCGCCAGGAGGGATGGAGTGGTGGCGGACTCCAGAAGGAAGGGACCAAAACACAGCGGCTACACCTCGAGGAAGGCCGGTGTTGAGTGGATCGGAGCAGGCCAGTGGAGGATTCGGGAGGATGTGAGGCTACAGCAGTCACACGTCCACGAAGGCCGAAGACAGGCGGAGCTGTTCAGGCCAGTGAGGGTCTGGGTGGCGACAAGAGGCCGGAACCAGAGCAGGCCAGTGGAGGGTACAGGTAGCGCTAAGAGGCACGTGACCAGGAAGCAGCGGGCAGATCGCGTCACACGTCCTTGGAGGCTGCAGGCGGCCCGAAATCAGGAGGGGAAGGTGGCCACAGCAGCTCCACGTACTTGGGCTGAATACGAGAGGGCCGAAGCTGGCAGTGGGGGCTCAAGCGGTGACAGGTGGCCCACGGTCAAGAAGAAGCTGGCAGCCGTATCAGCAAAACGACCAAGATGTTGATGAAGAGAGGACAGGTGCAGTCCCACGGAGGGTCCAGGTTGTGACAGGAGGTCCGTAGTTGGGATGGAGTGTGCGGCCACAGCAATTTGATGTCAACAAGGATAAGGAGAGGGCTGGTGACGGCCTGAAAGGGCCCTGGTGGAGACGGGTGGCTCTACCAGAGCGCTTTTGATTTGCATATAAGTGAGAATAATATACATCACAAGCAAGAGAGACACAGTAGCACTAAGGAAGAAAAGGAAGACAAATTCATGTTGGATTGGTTGGTTTGGATGAGTTTGAACAATAGTCATTGATTTTATTTGGGTAAAATAAGAGTACTAATATGAGCTTACCAATTGTGGTTATTCCTGCTCATTGAATTGGTGTGGCTTGTTGCCAGTAGTAGTTGACTGCACTGAGTTAGTGCCTGTAAGAGAAGAGAAACTGAGCGTGAGAGTTCTTGTGGTCCTAATGCGTGGTAACATTTTGCAAATAGTATGGACACTGCTATGACTGGATTGGGAGTAACTGGTCTGGTTAATACAGTTTGTAAGTAAGGCCTGACATGGGCATATGTGCTTCAGGTTGCACAACTTGAAGCATTGAGTTAATATGATTGTGCCCAAAATTGAAATGACTAGCAGGTTCTCACCTTAAATGTCAAGGTAAGGCATATGGTTTGCATGGGTGCCTGTGATACATGAGCAGATAGCCATTGGGTGGTGGGGTTGTCTGGTGCAGTGCGCGACAGTGGTGTGGGTGCCGACTAAATGACTTCCATTGCTGTTTGAAACTCCGGTGATACAGGGCGGCTTGATTTTGGTGCTCCAAGGGTTAATATCCCGTGTCACTCGATCAGTAGTACCCGAACGATACTAATCTTGTAATAGTGGAGGGGGGTGGCTGGCCAGGGTATGTAGATTGGGATAAGGGGTTTGAATTGCCCTGTTCGTGCTCCATACTTTTTGTACGCTGACTGGTCTGACGATATTAAAGATTACAATCTGTCCCTGTCTACATGTCAAAGCGGCACGTTAGCCTTTCCCCCGTAACCCGCTTACCTTAACGGCTTAGTGCCTCCGTGGCTTCTGGTTCCCGTGCAGCAATTTGATCAGTCCCCCTTAAGTTTTGTGTTATATTTTCCTACAATGAGTCCCTGGGGTAAGGATTGGCCCATAGTACTTTTCCCCCTGATTGGTCAGATTAGTCACATGGCCATAAAGAGATGTCTGTGTGTTTCTTTCTCCGGTTACTTGTTTTATATACTCAAAAAGTAGCGCGAAAAACCTGGTACTTGTTTTCTTGTTAAAAATGGCTCGAAATGAGAGTGAAGAAACCGTCCTATATACAAAATCTGAGTATTAAAGGTGCCTCACTTTTGTTATGCCTGACTTCAATTTGCTTTAATTGCATGTGAGGTGGAGATATACTATCCACAGTATGAGACTAATCCATACTTTTCTAAATGATAGAATCTTGATTAAACTCAACCTCCTTTTGAGTTATAGTAAGTAATGTATGTAATCACCCTCATAAAGTGTATTGGGCCCTCTGTGCTCATTGTCACGTACAGCCAGGGATGTGTGAAGAAGAGGATTGTGTGAGAATGCAGAGCTGTATCTGCCCTAGAAACATAATGCGCCAGTGGACTGTGTAGTCAAAATAAAGAGTCCAGAAATCTGTGAGGCTTATTCTCATCCGTCCTGCATGGTTTTAGCCTAAAACTAAAAATGGTAGTGTATTAGTGGCAGTGTTAGTGCCTCACTTCCTTGCCAAGATTGGTGAAAATAGGGGGAGGGGCGGAGGTCAACCCATTCAAAGAACCATTGTTGTTACTGATTTGCTCAGTGTAGGGTAAGCTAATAATAGTGCATCCTGTTGTCCTTGTTTGCTTCAGACTGCTGGATCTGTGGGTCCGGTCTCAAAGAAGGTAGGGGCTGCTTATTGAGGGTGGTAACGTGTTTATATAGCAATATACCAAACTGCAGTTGGGCCTGTGCAGGTAAATAAGGATTAGGGGCCTGAGAGTCAAGTTGACCAGGTAGTATCTTTCTGGTTTCAATATATACATAAGTGTAAATCAACATTACAGGGAGATTTCAGAGAAAAACATTCAATTCATGTTCAGTGTTAAGGCATGCTCAACATTCCTGGTTCTGCATATCAGTCTTGCCTATTGCTTTCGAAGATTGTGTGCTCGGTTTCCACCTTGAGAGTCAAATTTAACAACTTCTAGGCCCAAAAATGTGATGTTCTTTTGATTGTCCCTTTGGTGCTGTTTTTGCCAGTGGATTGATAGTGGGTATCTGGCGTCTGTTGCTTTTAGCGTGTTCATATGTTCATGTATCCTTATTCTTAATTCACGGATAGTGCTTCCAATATATTTGAGTCCACACACACGTATGATAACATGAGTGACACATTTTGATCTACAGTTTATAAATTGCTCAATATTTTTCTTATAGATTGCGCCGAACTGAACATACTGATCAGTGAGTGTGAGCACATGGAGCATGCCCCACATTTATGGAATCCAGCTTTTGTATATTTGTTTAGCCAATTATTTGCAGTTGGTACTTGTGATGCCATAAATGAGGGACTGAGCATTAGTTTGAGAGTTGGTGCTCTGCAATATGACAGTTGTGGTGTCTCTGAAATCCAGTTTTGGATATCTCTGTCAATGGACAGGATATGCTAGTGCTTTCTTATACTTCTATGGTATTTGTAACAGTCTTGGTTATCCTGGGTCAGAAATCTAATGTATTCCTTATCGTGTATTTGTTTCTTCTTCTTGTTTGGTTGCAGTAGACTGACCCTCTTGGTTGTATTTGCTTTTTTTATGGCAGAGTTCATATTTGTCGGTTTCTAACCCTTATCTAGAAAGAATTCTTTCAATAAACTGCATTCTTCTTGGTAGGTTGCATCAGTGCTACAATTCCTTTTAGCCCAAATTAACTATCCTTTGGGAATGTTCTCAAGAACACCTTTCTTGTGGCAACTTGTGAAGAACAAGACTGAATTGACCTTTGTCGGTTTTCTGTAGGTCCTTGTTTGTATACCATCAGTGCTTACCGAGATCCTGATGCCAAGAATGTCTATGGTATCTCTGTCTCACTTAGCTCAATCCCAAAAGTGGTGTTATTCTGGTACTCCTTGTAGGAGGCAAGTTCTTTGCTGGTTCCAGTCCAGATCAAGAGAATATCGTTAATGAATCAATACCAATTATATGCCTTTCTTCTGTTTGTAGTAAGTCCCATCAAGCAGGAATATGCTGTTAGATAAATAGAATTCTAGTATTTCGTTTGTCATAGTCAGATGGGAATAGTATGATGCTGAGGTTTGGGCAAAGGCATAGTCGATTGCATCAAGCGCTTGGGTATGCTCTATGGCACTGTAAAGGGCTTTAACATCTAGTGTTAATAGGATAAATCTGGGTTCCCATTTGACTTCTAACATTGTCAGAGCATGCATTCTGTCTCTCAGGTAGCTTGGGAACTTCATTTTCGATAATACTGTTCAAGTATTTGGCCTTTGGCTCTATGATCCATCCAATGGCACTTACAATCGGTCTCCCTTCTGGTATGTTGTGATATGACTTGTGCACTTTAGGGAGAAAATATCTAGTAGGTATTCTAGGGTAGTCCATCCTTAGGTATTTTGATTCATCATAGTCCTTTTCTATGCCATTTGTTTATCAGTATCAATGCTTGCTCCTTGATCCCGGCTGTAGGGTTGGATGGCAGGGTTTCATAGCAACCTGGTATTCTGAGGTGTGATAATGCCATTTGTATATAGTCTTCTCTGTTCATAATCACTATATTTCCTTCCTTGTCAGCTTCTTTAATAATTACATCAGGGTTGCTCTTTAGTGATTTTAGTGCCTGGAGTTCCTGGGTATTCAGGTTTGCATGTCCTCTCTTTTTGTTTCTTAGGTTTACATCCTCTAACTTCTCAAGGTCTCGAGTTACAGCTTTAGAAAAAATGTCAATGGCATTGTCCCCTTGGAGGTTAGGGGTGAAAGTGGATTTTCTTTTGAGTTCCTTTGTGTTTAGAGAACATTCCTCAATATCGAGTTCCTCCATTAACAAGGTTTGTGATTATTGTTCGTCATATGTTATATATGGTAGATTCACCAGACTAAGGGTCTGTTCTAGGTTGTCCATTGTGACTTTACTGATCGATGGCTAATTTAGAATTTTCTGCTTCCACTGGACCTTTTTTGCAAAGTATTTCTTTAATTTTATCTTCCTTGTGAATTTAAAAAGATCGATATGGGCATCAGTATAGTTGAGAGTACTCGTAGGAGCAAATGATAGTCCTTTGTTAAGCAAGTGTTTTCAGCTTTGGTTAGGATATGTCGGGATAGGTTCAACACAAGGTTCACCGCCTCGGATCCCTTTGTTGTAGCTGTGTCCTTGATCTGGTCAATCTGAGTATCCCTTTGTTCTCTGCTGTATGGCTTCTTTCGTCCACCTCTCTTTCCTCGTGGTCTGATATTACGATGGAGGTAGTTTCTTCTAGGGGCTCCTGGAACCGCACATGTTTGGTATTTGAGGCTCTGTTCACTTTTTTGTACTTTCATATTTGATCTAAAAAATGATATCCTTTAAGGTTGCTAGCTGTGGTCGTTTTCCGATCTTTAGCCGTTGTCTTCATTCCGTTGTACTTGGTTGACTGACATCAATGTTCTCTGGCTCGCTGTCCACGTCAGAGCTCACTGGTGAGCTATTTGGAGTACTCTCTCTAGAAGATGTTCTGAAATGCTCATCATATTTAGGCTCGAACGTGAACACACTATCGTCCCTGTAATCCCACTCATCCCATGAGAATTTTCTGAATTTGCGTATCTTCACTTCATCCTGGTGTATCTTGAGTATATCGTAGATGGTCCTGTAGTTTTTCTCTTTGGTGCTAGCTGATCATTTCATTGCTTCAATCTTTTCTTTGATGGTGTCTATGGCCATTATCAGCCTTTGTGTTCTCTGTCTGCTGTTCTATCAGAGGTTCCAGCATCACTTTAGAGCCGGTTACCAAATTCTCTTCCCATTTCCCTGCGAGATCCGCATCATATGGGTTATTTAAATTGGGGAACATTATTATTCTAAGACCTCTAGGGATTTGCAACAAGTTACCAGGCGTTAGGATCACAAGAACTCTCACGCTCAGTTTCTCTTCTCCTAGAGGTACTACTCAGTGCAGCCAACTGCTACGGGCAACAAGCCACACCAATTCAATGAGCAGGAATAACCACAGTTGGTAAACTCACATTAGCACTCTTAATTTACCCAAATCAAATGAACGACTATTGTTCAAACTCATCCAAACCAACCAACCAACATAATTAATAATAGTTTTGCATTTATATAGTGCTACGAACCCTCAGGCATCTGAGCGCTGCTTATTATTACCCACGTTGTGTGGTGCTCATTTATCGACCTCGGAAGGATGAAAGGCTGAGTTTGGCCCTGCCAGGATTCGAACCTGCGTCGGCAGGCTCTGCATGGATGTCAAAGCGAGAGCTCTACTCGCTGTGCTATCTTGCCCTAAGATGAATTCTTCTTCCTTTTCTGCCTTGGTGCTACTGTGTCTCTCTTGCTTGTGATGTATATTATTCTCACTCATATGCAAATCAAAAACCTAAATCTATATTGAACATACCGTGTGATGATAATGGGCTGATAACAATTTGTGCTCATTTTGGATACATGATAACCAAACAAGCTTCCACATTTTTTATTTTATCTTTTCATAATTCTTCTTTTGTTTCCACTTATGCACAAATCACCTCACGCACTTCACAAAATCACATTGCACTTGCGACACTTGTGTTTGATATGACCTTCTATTAATATATGAACAAACAATGTATGATGAATGATGACCACAGCATTGATAAAGACCCC
The DNA here is from genome assembly GCF_040938575.1 of Ambystoma mexicanum. NCBI lineage: Eukaryota > Metazoa > Chordata > Amphibia > Caudata > Ambystomatidae > Ambystoma > Ambystoma mexicanum. Next base: position 520,988,960 of record NC_090933.1, read on the forward strand.
GGAGTGATCGAAACACGTGTCGGCGCCGATAGTGAAAATAAAGACCTTATGGCATGAATTTATAACAAGTGGATTACGTTTCTTAACAAACTGTGATTCGGCAAAACATAGGAACTCTCCTGAACCTCATACTTCTTTTAGTCTGTATGGACGCGTTTTTCTATAGCGCAAACCTAGCAAGGTAGGAAGCAACTGAGTGCTTTACACTAGCAGGGTGGTACTGTATAGCACGGGTAAAGGAGGGTTGAGCTTGAGCTACGGACCCTGTTGTCAACAGTTTGGTCAAATGTGTTTTGAAGAGAAGGATCTTCAGTTCCTTCCTGAACTGCATGAGCGAGGCTGCTGGTCAGAGGTGTGTTGCTCCTGAGTACTGGTTCATAACATTAAAAGGCCTGCTTTCAATTTTTGTCTCAATTTTGCACTTCTTAATTCCCATCTTGACAATGTTGCTTCAGGCCTGGCTCCAGCAGGAAGGGCAGGCCCCCTCAATGCCACTCGCTGCCCCCACCTAGAAAGGAGGCCTTACCAGTGGTGTTAACCACCAATTGGACCCAGGGAGCCAAGGCGAGGGTTGCAGGAAGGGGGAATTTAGTTATTAGCTTTAGCTATTAGGTGTAAGCCAGAAGGATTGCATTGGGCCACATATGGGATGGAGAAAGGATGTTGGGAGGAACACACGTTCTATGGACACATTTGGTCGTTTACCCATCGATTGCCATGTTAATCCCTATGGTATTCCCACCAACTCCTTGCCCCTCCCTGCTGAAACATATCCTGTTGGGTACTCCTTGAGCTAGCTCGGTCACAAAGTAGCACCAGACTTTGTGCTGTATAGGGCCGGCTTGTGCTATAGCTAAGCATTATTTTGAGTGTTTAATGACATAATTGCCTCTGTAAATGAGCTCTTGTTGTAATAAAAAAATCTCTTAATGCATGTTTTCAGCCAGTAGATTGAAAGGTGATAGGTGTGTCCTCACATCTGCTCCTTGCACTGGAGTCCTGTATAAAACAATTGCAAATCCAACAGTGTTGGCTTATGTATTGGTATTAGACATTGCCAGACAATGACATCATATGCTTAGGTACTCGCACCATTTTCCAGATGTTCCCATCTTATGGCCAGGCGGTACCCTTATGGCCATGCCTGGCAAATGCCTATCCCATGTGTACTCAAAAGCCCAAACTGTTGGTTTTGCCAATGCGTGTTGGTTTCAGTTTGTTTCCCTAAGTTAAAGTGTATTCGCCCAGAAGCGGGTGCCTTGCTTGTTATGCCTAGAAAATCAAATAGCACCTAAGAGTTGTTCCAAAATGGTGAGTATGGTCCAGCTTCAGATATTCTCATGCATACTTACCAGTTGGGTTCTGACCTAAATAGTATACATCTTTGTCTTGATGGAAGCCTTGCCTGCCCTGCCAGAGGTTTTCATAAAATGAACTGATAAGTACTGACTTCATCACATCTTACTGTTGGAGTAACTATTAACAGTGTTTGCCTGCAAACACAATACATCATGTGTATTGTGGGTCTTGTTTGGAAAGTGTGATGTAATTGCTGGATGTGTAGGCAGTACCAGAAATGGAAGTTATGTACTGTGGAATCCTACAAGTGATGGGGAGCGGGAACTGAGTGCCCCCCGCCCCCATAAACATTTGCCTCTCAGAAGATTGATTATGAATACCTGGAAAAGAACAAAAGAAAAGAGCATTTCGTATTATGTTTCTGCCAGAGTATAAACAGTGCACATCTTTTAAAACTAAAAAAAAGGGAATTTAAATATTTCCTGTAGTTTGCAATCAGAGGTGAATTTAACAGTAGGACAACGGACACATGCCCATGGGGCACCCTGCTCTGCCTTTGTCCTCCCAAAGTCAGCCAGGGTTGCATAAGTCCTTGCAGGGAGGCCTTATCTTTTTAACATGTGTCAGCAGCAGATTATTTAAAATAGGATGTGATTAGTGATGGGAAAAGGTAACTGGCACTTTTTTCTTAGAACCATATAAGCTTTTAACAAGCTATGTAAGTGTGATTGTTGAGTGATTAGAAATTATGAGCGTACCGAACAAGCTGTTTGTAACAGTGACGTTTGCAATGCATTTCATTTCACTTTGTTTCTGTATGAGATTATTTGTAAATTCTCATTAATTTGCATTCAGCTACATTCATAACATTGTTTTCCCACCGCTTTTTCCACTCAGCAGGACTTGGAAAATGCCCCCCCTATGATTGTAACTTTATTGGTAAAAGCAAGCTGATTCCAAATCATTAATTGCGGAAGAGATTTACACTTTTGCAAACACGTAGTGTAGAAGTGACTAGAAAAGGCGATTTCTGGCTACGTTTTGCTATTTACTTTTCCAGTACTTGGTGGAAACAATTCAAATTGCCTGTAGGCGACCTTTTGCAAAAAAGTGAAAACAGGAGTGCTCCCCTCCATGCAATGTAGGATTCAAAACTAAATTACCCCATTACTCTTTTCATCAACCCATTTTTACAATGTTATACATTGTCAGGTTGACTTATCGCATAACTTGTGCATTAATCTGTATAAAATTGAGTATTTTTTAGGTATTTAGAACCAAACTTCAAAACATATTTGTACGAACTTGAGCTGGGAGGATGTGTGGTCAAGGACGTACATTTCAGGCTAGGTCACATTCTGGCCCTACCGCTTAACCAAAGTGTATAATGTTGGTCAAATCATTTAATCTCACTGTGTCTATCCTGCTAAAATTAGGTGCCCCTAGAAGTGATTTTATTTACAGTATGAGATATTCCAAAAAGGGCCCACTCATGGTTTGATAGGTGGCCAACACAGGGATCAGGGCTCGCCAAGGAGAGGCGCACACCTTTCTTTGGAAAATATAACGCCATATTTATTGAACAAAATCGTGACAATCAATAGCAAATCAACGTAAAGATGTCAAACAAGAGTTCCTCATGGACTATTGCATATTATAAACAGTATGTACTAGACAGTGACTTGTAGGAGTTGGCAGGGGAGCCGCGGCCCTCCTCAATGCCACATCCAAATGGGAGCGGTACCAGGAGGCCGTAAAACCTTCGACTTGCACTGTCTACCTCCTGATTCCACTCTCTCATGCATGCTAGCACTCACACACACCCTCAACTTGTTTAAAATGTGCTGCAAAATTGCAACAAAAAATACTTTTTTGTGCTTCAAAATGTCATTTTGTAAGAAACAAAATGTCCTATTCCTTGCTTAATTATTTATCAAGGCGGAGGAGGGATCTGTCTTTCATAACAAGATGGCTGGACCAAAAGCACCTCCTCCGTGGCCTGCTGGGAGTAGACCATGTATTCAGTGAGGTATTGTTGGCACACACCATTTGGGAAGAGATCAGTACTGGGGGCCTCATAGCTAAGCCCTTGCAGAGTAGCAGATGGCATCATCATCGATTCTCTCCATCCATGCCAAGAAGACATGGTGCGAGTGGGGCGTTGAGGGGGTAGGTGGGAATGGTGGCTAGGGAACTAATGGAAGGTGACTGGGGATGAAAAGTGAAAGGAGTGAATACAATAAAAGTAGGTGGGAAATGCCTCTCCGTCCTTACTCTAAGAGGTGTTTCCCTACCTAAAACCAAAACTAATGTTCTGTCCAAGGTCAGGATGTCTAAAGCAAATTGCCCTGTGTCCAAACTACTATTCTGGCCCTCACATCTAAGAAAAATAATTCTGTGGTGAAAAGGAAAAATGTCTTTGGTCTTCAGTAGTGCACAAATGTTCAAAAAGAAAATGCGTAACTCCAACTCAAAAATGATCCAGAAGGATAGCGTTCCTTGTTCCAGAGGGTGATTCCCTTCCCCTGGATTTCTGTTCACTCTTCCTTGTGTTTCAAGAATGTCAGTTCTTTAAGACTCTTTGTTCAACCACACAAAACAACTTGGCTGCTAATAGGTATTTTACTTGGATCCCTGGTGTACTCTTCTGCCAGGTTTCCACTTCCTTTTAACTTTCTTTCACTGCCTTTTCAGCAGTCCTATAATATCCTGCTCAGGACTGTCTTAGGTACTATATAGTACACAATGTTCAACTTGGCTATACCTGGTATACTTATCCCGCCAGGACTTTTTCACTTAAAGTTACTTTCAATTTGTATTTGCCTGGTACACTCTCCTGCCAGGGCTTTCGCATATAGGTGTATTCCTGCACCTTTGCACTGCCTGGTATATTTTCCTGCCAGGGCTTTCCTAATGTGTATGTTCTTGAACCTTTAATTTGCCTGGTATGCCTTCTTGCCAGGGCTTTTCTCCTCTCTTTATGTTCTTGCAGTTTTTAAGTTGCCTGGTATCTTTTCTGTCAGGACTCTTCTCAAGTGTATATTCTTGTAGCTTATAGCTGTCTGGTACACACTCACACATTTGATGACCTCTGTGGTTCCCTCTTAAATTCGCCTGGTATATTTTTCTGCCAGGGATGTCGTTATATATAATTGTGCACCTTTGTAGACTTGACAGTTTCATGTTACTGTACCGTCTTAAACTTCCTCGGTACAACTATCCTGCCAGAGTTTCTGTCATACATAATGCATACACTTGCATACTTGATAGTCTTCTATGTTTATTTCACTTTGCCTTTTTAAAGGAATTTCCCTTGCTCATTCTTTCTATTCTTTCTAATGTGCTTTACTTGCATTTGCTTCAGTTTGATAGGCTTGCCGATATGCCCTGGTATCTCTGCTTCCCCTGTGTGGACTCACCGGCTTTAGTGAGCGTACGTCGGGTCTCCTGCTGCAAGCCGGGAGCAGCCTTCTGATCTGCCTTTTCTCACTGTGTCTGCTTTCCAGCTCCATAGCCTCTCGCAGCTCCTGCTTCTCTTCTCTGCATCTCCCTGGGCTTCGGTTCGGTGGAATCTGCCTCATAGTACCGGTGAACGCCCAGAGGCTCTACGAAGCCTTCTGGCATTCTCGCTGTGTACTGTCAACTGCAATCTGCTTTTCCTTCCTTTTTTCGAAAAGCTGCTTTGCTTCACAGCCACCACTCCAGCCTGGCGGTTCTTTGGTCAGCACCGAGGGACATAGCGTTCTCCAGTCAGCGTCCTTTCTTCAGTTGTTGTGCCGGTATACATTTCCCTGCTTTAGGTAGGTTTCTGCGAAAAACTAGAGTGCGGCTTGTGCTCTGGGCCTCCATTGATTCGCATTACTCTGTTCCTCTTCCTCGTCACAGTACTTTTACACTTAGGAAAATAAAAGTCTGTTTCTGATAACTTGGATGAGGATTTGGTTCTTGGTGATCTTGAAGGGCAAGTCAGTCACTGATGTCTTATGTGCAAAACCTAGGCAGATATTTTCAGTGTCTTTCTTGGGTCGGTGAGGGGAGGGATAACAGTATGTCATTAGGGCATGGGGTTTAACAGGGGTATCCTCAAACGAGAAAGGGGGGATACCATGTCCCATCTGATGATGCCATAACACCCCCCGGCCCCCACCGAGGGTTGCCTCCCCCATGTGATTCTCTCTCAAACAGCCATCCCCATGGTCCGGATCAGGTAGCGGCTGCTGTCTCCTGGCCACATGGGGAGATGCCACCATCAGGATAGAAGTGATGACCCATTGGATTCATCACAATAGGTAGATTGATATTGCCACACTGTTGTTCTGCTCTTTCTCTATTCACTATTTACTTTATAGCTCAATTATAGCATGTTGAAAAGGGTACAAATCTTTTGTTCTTAGGGCATGATTCATTAAGATTAGCCTCTCATACTCTTGTTAATGGCTCTACATTATACAGGTTTAATGTGTCATGCTTTGACAATATTTTTCCTTATTGAGATGGGGGAGCGGGTGGAAGATGAAGTAAGTTGTGAATGGACAGTAAAAGTAGTTAGGGTGCTTATGGAAGAAAACAAAGGAGTAGATGGAAGAAGAGAACAGGAGACTTTGGAAGGGGTAATGGAGAGCCTGTGATTTTGGAAGGGATTAGCAGGTGGAGGGCGAGAGCAGATTTACTACTTAAACAAATTGAGTGAACCTGGGCAAATCCTTTATATCAACAACACCTGGTGAATTGAATAGACTGTTTCCAGCCAGAGCCATAACCCTAAACACAGGTCCAATAGTAGAAAAAGACAACCTAAAAACATTTAACAGTTGCACTCAAGACAGCCATTAATTATTCCCGCCATAAACTCCACACCCATGCCCCGCCTACCTAGGGCCATCTGACAACCTTGCCCAAGAATCTCTTTCCCTTAAATCTGCCACAGAACTCAATCCAAACAAGCATCTTTATCAGACATTCAAGTAGTCTTTCAGCTCAATGTGCCACCCCTTCTAACAGTCAAAACCAATTAAAGGGTGCAAATGGATTTTTCCAGATCCGGGCAGACATTTTTTGCAGGAACAATGACTGAGAAATCTGGCTTAATGCAGCCCTTTTTTAGGGTACTCCTACACCTAAACCCAATTGAAGTTAGGCCCCCCTGATCACAAACCTGGCCCACCCAGATACAAATTCCTGGTATCACATTTAAGAAAGCTTATTTTGATTACATAAAGATGCACAATTATCTGATGTAGTAAATCGAATCCAGAAGGACTATGGGTGTATGTCAAAATCATGATAAATAACACTGATTTTCTAGTAGTGTAAATGTACACCCAGTGCTCCAGATAAGATTTGGAATGCAGAGTATTTTACTCCCTATTTGTTAAAGTTGTGAGTAAAATGATTTTTTAGAGAGTAAAAATGTAAGTCCAATTCCAAATGAGTGTTTTATAAGCAAGTAAAATATTTTAACTGAAAAATGGATATGTTTTTGTAATATTTATTTATTTGCTCCTAGTTATTCATGCACATTAAAAGATACATGTTTCTTTCTTCCAATCAGGCAGTTAAAATAGTAGTTTCTTCCTGTGGTACTATGTGCACTACTGGTTCTAACATATCCATGAAGCTGTGAGGGTGAAAGCAGAGGCGCACGATTCTACAGGTCTTTTTCCTGTTTTTTTTTGTTAGTATTTTTACTCTCTGTTTTTATTTTTTGGGAGTATTTGCCAATTTTTAGTGTGTAAAAGTCGCCGATACACACCTTATCTGTAGGGCTGTGTACACCTTTTTAGTTGGGAATCTTTGACTGGAATGCTGCAGCGTTTTTTGGTGGAGGTTTTAATTTTACCCAAAATCCTATCCTTGATCAATCGTTTAGTCACCATCGGTGCTATAAAGCTTGCCACCAAGAAGCCACTTGAAACAGATGTAAGATCTTTTCAGTCTCTGGTTTACAATAGGAAACCCCGAACTGGGGTATTTGTTTTTCTTAGTAACAGCTTAACAGTACTATAAGATTGATTACGTTCTGATTTCAAGAGACCTTATTTTGTACTTAAGTTCAGTGAATGCCAGGATTTGTGTATTCAGTCATTTAGTAGTTTCAGAATATGTAGTACACGGATTTTGACTAATTTAATCTTTGACTGCAAATACAATTCATTTGAATAATAGGCTAATATTGATATTGATTTTTATCATGTTCTCTCGTATGTCTGGGGCGCCTTTACACATTTCCTCAGGGGTCTGGTAACCTCTTTCGATACAGGCAAACGGAGTGAACAGAAACTGCCCACCAGGACTCTTCCAGAGCTTGGCTGTCATGGGCCCGTAGCAGACCCCGAGGCCTACCTAGTGGGGCAGTTTGAGGATATCCACCTCTGCACCATCCACTCAGAGTTGCACATGCCTAGGGCATTCATGTTTGCTCAACCTGAGGAGTTCGGTCTTTTCAGTCTGTTTTCCACCCATATTTACCATCCATGTTTCATGGGTCTGTGACTGGCATTCTTTTTCTGCGTTGGACTTGTAAAACTGCAGTAACTTTTTAAGTCTGCGTCCCCTTCAACGTTTATATTTGTCTGTGGCTGACCTGCATTTGTTTTGCAATGTGCATTATGCTGCTTGACTTTCAATCTTAATGCTTCTATGTAGAATCAATTCGTTTTCGCTCCTCCCTGCTATTCTTTTGCTTTTTTCTTCTGTTGTTTCCCGTTTGACATTCTATTATCACATTGTACTATCTCATTAATATTTATGAAGCGCTTTGGTGTAAGGTGCTATAGATGTAAAAAATAAAAAGTTACCTATATTGATTGTCGGACCTGTAGTTGAGTCACAATGTCACCCCATGTAATAATTGGTATCTTGCTTAATTTGATAAGGGAGATCTTGCTCTTGTTGATATATTGTGTAAATGTTCGGTTAGTAAAGAAGAATCAATATGAAACTTGGAATGTTATTTTAATACGGGTTTCTGCTGCGCCAATGTGTTGCTAAAATATGTAAAACAACGCAATACAAGCCATTTGTGCTTTATGGTACGCGATACCATGTAGATATTTGGAAGAAGTGCACAAAATAAACATCCACATACACAGTTACTTACCCTTTACAGGTGATAACATCGTGCCATAGAGCTTAGTACGAGAAACCTTTTCAGGCGTTTATACAAATCTCGCATGCTGCCTATATTACATGTGTTACAAGAGCACCCTGTAACAGGCGGGTGGCTGACGCTGAACACAATAGCAGCTCCTCAGCTTGGATACGTTTTTTGAAAAGTCATGGTGGGCAAGCGCGCCTTGCGATTGTGTGCCTTAATCATCTTGCCATGTTTTTATTAGGAGGGGGCCCGGCTCCAGGCCTGTACCACCCTGGCTCCTATACAGACTGTTACCGAGAGTTCAGGCCAAGTTACTGTACATCACTTTCGCTGCTCCGGCGTCCAAGTCCGAGCGGAAGTGGACACCCCGCAATTTACAGTAAATCCAGGTTAAAGGCGCAGTTGGCGCGGCCTAGGCCCACTCACTCCTCCTGCTTTCCCTGTGTAAAGAGAGATTATCCCTCCACAAAAGCACGCACAGAAGAGGGCGTTTGTGTGTGATTCAGCGCCGGCCCACACAGCTGTTATCGTCTTCAATTAGCCCTGCTGGAGACTGGAGTTTCCAGACTCTTCAGGCCGATGGGAGGAGGAATGCTGCCCTGACGTCAGCCGCTGCTCCTGGGAATGTTTTGCATTCCTCTTCCTGGCAGTGGTCAGGTGGCTTCCAGCAAGTAGGAAGGATGAACGGCTTCCAGCAGGAAAAAAAACTCCGAGAGAGGGAACAGTTCATAATAAAAGTATTGTGGGGGAGGCACTTTCATTTTAGGCCAGAGTGGAAATCAAAAGCAGATGCTGTGTACTCTGATGCGGCACGAAGGCTACAGCCATCTATTAATGACTGCGCAGGCTGGGCTGTTTGCTGTCCTCTAATCTCATCAAACTTCATTAAACAGTTTAAGTAAAGCAACATTTTTTCTTGTTTTCCCCAAATAAACAAAAGGCTGCAAAACAGTTAGTTGTCCGTTCGATGGACAAGGAGCATTAATGTTCCATGAGATTTATTTTATCACTGGGTTAACCCGTTATTGCCAGGAGCTCCGATACCAGTTTTGCACGTTCTTGCTTAGCTATGAAGCTTTTTAGATAACAGAAAAACACAATGCACTGCCTTCCCACCACCTGGCTCAGAATATAAAAAGTATCTTTCCTTAAGGGGTATTTTTTTATAATGCTGGTTAAGATTTCCCTTATGAGGGGGCGTAACAGTGATATGCAGCAGTGTTTATTAATACTGTGTTTACCTCCTGCTTAATCACGGGCCTGGCACATTTAACAAATGCGTATTCTATGGAATTAGTGTATGCAGTAATGGTTAATCACCCTCACTAACGTGAGAGGGTGGGTTTGGATTTTATTGAAGAAAAGAAGGCGAGTATTATGCATAAAGCATTACTTGCTGACACCGCAGCAGCAAAGAAAAACCTTTAAAACAAATGCGTTTCTTCAGCTTAAAGTGAAAACAGTACTTCAATGATAACAAAGGGAAGAATCGCAAACCAACATGGAGGCCAGGCCATGCCCTGCAGGCAACCAATAGGCAGAGACCACCACCATATAAGTCCTTTCATCAATCACAAAATCCTCTTCTGCAGCTGCATCACACCAGACGCCAGCACTGAAGACCAGACGTTGTAGCACGGAGAAACGATCCACAACCAACACCGGGATCATTGTAGCCCATGCCATCTTGGGACGTTGAAGGAAGCTCCTTGCTTGGGCCACCTCACCTCGCAGCTGTATGCAAAACAAATGGAAAGGGTGGGTGGGTGGCAGAGGCGTAGGAAGGGTAGGGCCTGAGGGGCAAGGCCCACCCAAAATCTGTAAATGCCCACTCAGCTGCTCTGTGTGGGCATTTACAGATATTTTTGTCATTGCAGTGGGCCCAACTATATTAGCTTCAGGCCCCATTTGCTAGACAATCCTGGCTACGCCTCTGGTGGGTGGGCCAATACTCGCCTCCTTGTCTTTAATAGAATTTAAACCCCCTTTTACGTTACGGAGGGGGATTAACCCTTCTGTATCAAGACAAGACAGGAGGCTTCATACTATGCAAGTTTAAAGCACTTGCATCATGTTAAATGCAAGATGATAAAATGTCTTGAATGTGGACACTCTGTGGACCAATCAGCTGCCTTTAAAATTTGTTCCAGACCCCCAACCCCCCACCCAGGAAAGTGGCTTTAGAGGCCATTGCACCCCCAATGGAATGTGGTACGAAAGACGAGGTGTCAACTCCTGCTTTCTTCATGACCCACCTAACCCACCTGGCAAAAGTGGCCATGGACACAGGCTTATGGGGTTTTCTGTAAGAAATGAGCAGCAGAGAGGTACCCGAAGGCCGAAGCCCCTCTGTCCTTAATTCAAAACATTTTAAGCATTGCACCACACAAAGTTTCTGATCCTCTGGGAAAGCTGGATAAGAAATAGAGGCAATCAAGCACTTAGTCCTTCTAGAACAACAAAAGTAACTCTCTTAATGGAAATGAGACACAATAGCATGGCTAGCTTGGGGAAAAGTTGCTGCAAAGACAATCATGAGGCCAAGAATGAAACAAATCCAAGACCATATTAACATCCCATAAAACGGAATACCTAGCCTTAGTTGGAACCTTGATGCAAGTAGATTTAAGGTCCTTGCACACCAAGAAGTGCCTACCCACTGGTTTCCCTCACTAATGCATGTCCTGCTGAAATGGCTGACCTGAACCCATTGATAGTTCTGTTTGCCTTGCCCTCTTTGAATAATTGAACCAAAACAATTTACCACTTCTTCTGGAGGCACAGAAACGGGATCGAAGTGTTGAGCCACACACCAGCTAACCCAGTGGCTCCATGCTGAGGAGTAGCTTGACTTAGTAGAAGCTGCCCAGAAGTCTTTGATGATGCAGATAGTCCTGAGAAAGTCCCTTGAAGCACCAGGAAGAGCTGAAATCTTCCAAGCCATAAAGGAGAGATACCCCTGAAGGACCAGCTGTGAGGGGCGACCGAGCGGGTCTGTTAGGAGCTGAGGGTGGAGAGGGAGAAGACGAGGAGCATCCACTGCTAACTCTAATGGGGCTGTAAACCACACCTGAGAGGGCGAAAAAGGAGTCTCCATTACCAGTGTTGCTGCCTGTCTGCACACTTGAACCAGTACTCTGGCTACCATGGTGAACGGGGCAAAAGCATAGGACAGGTGAACCGACCAATCCTGGAGGAAAGCGTTGGTTGCTAATGCTTTGGGGTCGGGTCTACAACTGTAAAAAACGGGGCACCTGGCAAAAAGGTCTACTCGAATCGGACCCCAGAGAGAAAGGATCTTGGCAAACAGAGTTTTGTCCAACATCCAGTCGCTCCTGTCCTGAAGATGCCTGGAATTCCAGTCTGCTACTGCATTGTTGACACCTGGGAGATACTCCGCCTTCAATATAATTTTCCTGTCCAGGCAAAAATGCCAGAATTCTCTCGTTAAATCCACCAGAGCTTTGAAGCGAGTTCCCCCCCAGAAGGTTTATGTAACAAACTGCTGATATATTGCCCATCCGAAGGAGGACACAGCAATTCCCCTAATCTTTGAGAAGACTCTTGACTGCAAAGGAGCCCAGACAGTTGATATGCAGATTCTTCTCTAAACTCAACCTCTTTCCGACCATGGACACCTGCCCTATCCTGGCGCCCCAGCCTGCTCTCCTGGCATCTGACTTCAGAATGACATCCGGAGAGGGTCCAGAAATCGTCCTGCCATTGCAGGCCTCCATGTGCTTGAGCCACCAAAGGAGTTTTAACTTGGCCTCTAGAGACAGAACCACTAACTGAGAGTAAGATAGACTTTTGCGCAGATGCTTGCCCTTGAGGCGTTGCAAGGCCCTGCAATACAGGGGTGCTGGAATGAAGGCTTGAATGGAGGCTGACAACATCCCCACAACCCTAGCTAGCTGTCTGAGGGAGACTTCCCTTTTTTGAGGAGGAGGCGGATTTCCTTCCGTATTTTAGAGAGCTTGCTGTCTGGAATGAGAAGGATGTACTGCTTGGAATCTATACTGAAGCCCAGAAATTGGATACATTGTGTAAACTGGAAAATTGACTTTTTCACATTTATAACAAAGCCCAACGCTTGTAAAAGAGAGACTTTAAAACTCAGATGAGTCAGAAGAATCTGAAAACTCTGAGCTAAAAGGAGCATGCCGTCCAGGTCAATAATTATTCGAATCCCTTTTGACCTGAGGTGAGCCATCATCAGCTTCATTAGCTTGGTGAAGCACCGGAGGGCTGATGAGAGGCCAAACGGGAGGAAGGCAAACTGCCAAGTGCCAGACCCCCATTGAAACTGCAGAAACTCCTAATGGGGAGGATAGACTGGGACTACCTTGAGGTCTGTTTTGACCATCCAATCCGCCGGGAGAAGGGTGTCCCTGAGGAGGTGATTACCCCTCCATTTTGAAGTGTTGATAAACAACAAATGAGTTGAGGGCTCACAAATGTATAACTGGGCAAAAGCCTTCCTCTGGCTTTGGGACTAGAAATGTTGTGCTTAGAAATGTAGAGGCTGAATCACTGCCCCCTTGAGAATGAGATCTCTGACCTCTGCATCTATTAATTTCTGCTTGGCCTTGCCAAACATGAGGGGAATGGGGAGTGTGGGCTGACAAGGAGGGGAATAAAAGTGTATTTGAAATCCCATTACCGTTTGCAACAACCAGGGATCTGAAGTGAGCGTCTCCCACTGAGAAAATAACCTGGCCAACCTGCCCCTAAACGTTTTCGGGAAGAAACATTTAAAACATGTGGCATTACCTGGAGCTCTACTTGCTCTACAAGCACCCCTGCTGGCACGTCCTCTCCAGTGGAACCCAGCTTGGGCTACCCAAACAGAGGAGGAAATGTGTGTACTTCCGGATGCATATTGTCTGTAATGGGTAGAGCCCTGGGGAAAGCGGCCATAGGAGCGGGCTCTACCCCTTCCAGCCATGTCAATAAATCTTAGGGGCAAAAACCTTTTTGATGTTAACCTGAGCCTTATCTAAGGCAGTGAAGGTATGCACGTAAGCAGAAAGGCCTTTATTGAAACTCTCACCTTGAGCGTTGGGGCCAGTCTCACCCTCTGCCATATCTGCTAATTTGGAATCGAGGCGCATAAGGAGAGACTTACGCTGTTCTTTGGAAATGGCGTGTTGGTGTTACTGAGCAAACCGCCCTCTGCACCCAGCCCTGGAGGGCTTGCTCATATACAGGAGAATCCGGTAGCGCTGACTCCTCTGACAACTCAAAAATCTGTGTCAAGGGTCCTAAGAAATCAATAGCTTATCCTGGCAGCTCCTCCAGGCCTTATCAGCCCCCTTCTTGGGGTCCTTCCCTTTTTGAGATGGGAATGAGACCATGGACTGGTCGATGTCTGGGATAAGGGCCACTTTATCTGGGATGACTGATCGGGGACACTCGGAATGTAGCTTGTTCCTATCCTCCTTGTGTAAGGGGCGTCTAACCCAATGATTCAAAAAGGCAGAAACTGCATCCAAGGGGCGTCACTCCGCTGACCTGGGATGCTGAATAAGAGTAGTGTCAGAATAAGTAACCCCACTGTCTAACAACAGCCCCTGGGATAAACCTACGGGATCCCCCTTCTTACGTCTTTTAGGAGGAGAGTCTGAATCCCCCAAACTGTCCTCAGAAGACATGGGAACTGAAGGGGCGCTAATAGGAGGCCCTGAATGACTTGGCCAGGTGGAGCTGGTTGTGACTGAAGGGGACCCTCCTGGACCAACTTACGCTTTAGACCCCTACCCTAGGGGGAGGAGGAGGGGGCTGACCTTGAGAACTAGTCGGACTGAGTTGTCTTTCCAAATGTTTGAATTTTGCAGAGCACTTTCAGGGGACATGCACCAACATCAAAGGACCCTCCTCAGACAGAGGGTGAAAATCAGAAATTGTATTTATTAATCTATCAAAGGCTGAGGCCAGTGTGGAATTTAGGTCCTGAAGGGCAGAGTCTATGCTAGTTTGAATTACTTGAGCCACTGAAGGCTGGGTAGGAAGGCCTACCTTCTCCAACCCTTTGTTAACACCATCACCCCCAACCTCTGGCTTTTTTTAGACGGTTTTACTCGGGTATTGGCATCAGCTGAAGAGGGGGTCCTCAGCCCCTTTATTAGCCACCGTGATGACAGAACCCACAAATATGGGAGGGAAGGGAAAAGAAAAATGAATGGAACACACTGACTACAAAAGCAAAGGCTCTGACTGAAAACACAGTGTAGACACAGGCCTGTAGATACAGATTAATACTAGTGAAAAACTCTAAGGCACAGCAATGGTGCTGAATGTAAAACTCAGAGCAGGCGTAATGCCAACAGCTGCTCATCACAGCAGTTTCTATAAATGTAGCAGCAAGTGAGGAAAATGACTCGCAGCCAGATTACAGGCAAGGCCTGTCAGCCATTATGCCAAGCGCATAATGCGGGTGCAGCAGCCAAAGTCGGGAGAGCTTCCTGAGAGAAGGGAACAGTCCGGCCACCCACGCATACTGTATTGCAGGCCCGCGCATGAGGCCTGAAAGTAATATAAAGAGCAAACGCCCGGAGGTGGAGCTCACACGTGTACGACTGCTGCCACATGAGCAGAGATAACGCAGCGGTCGCACACGAGGAGGTACAATATATTTAAAAGCTTAAAGTTTGAGGTAAAAAGGAGGGGCGCCTAAGACGAAAGGGACACACTAATGAGTGGCCGTGAAGAACCCATGCACTGGGGAAACACAGTTATGCCTCACAAAGCTGAACGCACAGTGCTGTAATGTAACTGTATCTACTGACTTGCAACAAAGTACACAACTGAAGGGAGTGACTTAGCTTGTGGCGTCAGCAGCAAAGAAAGGGGATTTGGTGTTTGAAGAAAGGACTTATATGGGGGTGGGCTTCTGCTATTGGTTGCCTGCAGGGCATGACCTGGCCTCCATGTTGGTTTGGGATTCTTCCCTTTGTTATCATTGAACTACTGTTTTCACTTTAAGTTGAAGACATTATTTGTTTTAAAAGTTTTTTTTCTTTGCTGCTGTTGTGTCAGTAAGTAAAGATGTATGCATACTAGGAAGCCTCCTGTCTTGGAAGCAAGACGACCAGAGCAACACAGATTCGATCCCCGGGTCCACACTTGGAAACCTCTGGGTATTAAACGTGTTATAAATAACCAATTATAATTATAAAGTTGTTAATCTACTCCTACAAATATTTGCCCTCTTTAGGGCACCCTGTTCTACAAAGTAATGTCAAAACTATGTGGCCAACAGAAAGTCCCAAATCTAATCTTGAGGAGTCCTTAGCCTTCCAGCTACCCTATTTGCTCAACACACATTTTCCAATGTTCAGCCAAGAGCCAGAAACTAAGCCAAACAAACAACTTCTCCTGGGAAAGTGCTTCCAGGGTTTGATCATAGTCTTCACTATTCCAGTCTTCCTGCTTGCACCAGCCCCTTGAAGACCTCTCCTGGCTCTCAGGATCCTTGAATCAGGCTCCTTATATTAGGCTCGCCTTCAGCCTCGGGTTGCTTAAATGGGTACTCTGCTTCTCACAGCCTGCCTTGATTACTTGAGGTCAACAAGTCTCTCCAAGACCATGCGCCTCGTCAGTTTGCTCAACCGTTTTCTCCTAGGACTTGGGATTCATCAGTCTGCACAAAAGGTCTCCTTAACCATGGGTTTCATCAGTTTGCACAGCATGTCTTAAGACCTTGGGTTCACAGCTTTCACTTCATTGGGTATTGCTCCTTCCCTCATTCAGGGTCCTTTTCAGGCAGTCCATATTGTGTCCCCTTCCTGCCAAGGGTTGGTCTGGTTAAAGAAATACTTCCCTTAAGGCTTATTTCAGCTTGACCCTGGACCGTCCTCTCTCTTCCAGCAGTCTGGCCTCTTGTGGATATTGATTCAGGTTTAATACTCTCCATAGTAGTTGCCGCAAGCTGGCCCAGGCTTGGGCTACCTCGTCCCAGGTAGTGTGGTCCCTGTGTATCCAAAGACATTTTGCAAGCACACTGGCTACCTTCCAAACGCCTCCTCTCTACTTTCCTCCTCTTTTATAGTGCATCTCAGGAATGTGCACTTGTTTTGGTCCTTTGTATTGGCTGGTGCTCCAATGATTTTTTTCACAAGGTTTATATTGGTTTCTTACTTGTGGTGCTGTCTCTAATAGACATTTGAATCTGTGTGCAAAGCTTGCATTGTACAGGATGGATATCTGTGGCTTCTGATGGCAGCTTTCTCTGACCATGAGCACTGTTGTGATTCGAACTCCACTGTCTGTAAGTTCCGGAACGTCTTCAGGGCTCTTGCGTGGGTTTCGCGCTCTCGTTTCCTAGCAAAATGCATTTTGGCCTAGCGGATGTTATTCTGGTATCTGCAGCAGGTCTGGCAGTGGGAGCGAGGACTATACTATGCTCCAATTTGTTTCCTGTTAGTAAAGTAGCATTAAGCAAAGTTGCCTGAGAACTGTGTTCTATTTATTGTGAAGAAATCCCTAATATTATTTCCTTGGGGCTATTGGAAGCATTAGATTTTTAACCTCTTAGTTGGGTGTACTATTGCGCATAGGTGGGAGTGGAGAGCCTGTGGGATCTCACTCCTTCCATCTCCTGGGAGGCCATCAGGGAGCGGCTGGACCAACCAAGTCCCTAGAGGCTCACCCCCTCACATAACAATATGGGGAGTTCATGTAACTCACCACGCTTTCCTTGCAGAGCGATTTGTATTGGTAAAGCCAGTTTGTCATAGCAAACAGCAAAACGATTTTCTTGTACACCCCAAAGGCAAGTCATCCCACTTTAGTGTTAATGATAGTTTTTTTTACAAAGACAATGGCTAATGCCCCTCCATATTGTGTGTGGCGGTTTAGATTCTATGAAAGACAGGAGGCATGTACTATGCATTATCTTCTGTATTTACTTGTCCATCAGCAAAAAAAAAAAGACACTTTAATAAACCGTTTAGTGTAGTGTTGACTGCTCTGCGGGAAAGACCGGAAAGGGAGGTTTTCATTGGTCCAGGATCATGACCCCCCCAGGACAAACAATCACCATAAGCACTAGGGAACAAGAGACCCTTCAGTCAGCCCTCTTCCCTTCTTTACAACTCAGGAACCAAACAAACATTCTTCTCATCAAGAAACAGGATCAGGAAGACATAATATCCCAAAATCGATAATCCTGCGAAGTGTCATCTCAACTATGTTCTCCACTCGTAATCCATAGTTAGCTGGATAATGATAAAACTGTGTGAGTGGGAGATACAAAAGATACCAAATCACGTTGATAGAACATCACATATTATTAGTACTCTTTTAAGAAACTAAGTAAAGTTCCAAAGGGAAAAGACAATGCTGTTTAATTTAGACGTAGAAGTGGGAGAAACATTCTCATAGGTGCTGTGGAAACGATCAACATTGTTATTAGATATTTGGCCATAAACTGTACATGAAGACCTGTCCCTACTGAGTAAAGTTCTGATAAAAAATTGTATGATCTTTCTATTCGTGGGAGGTATGGCCGCACAACTACCTGACAAGCATAGTTAATCACGGGAAGAAAAACATTCGGTGGAGGAAAATGTTAGTTTGATGAAAACATTGATCAATTTCATTCAACATTTTTTTATAAAGACCTGCAGGAACTGCACCAACCTTCTCCAGAGAAGGGAATTCATTAGTTTAGGAATATGTATCCTTTTAACAGATGAATCCCCCATTCTCAAGCTGAAATTCAAAAGAGCACCCTTTTCAACAAGTCTGGCAAAGGGAAGCACTATCCCGTCCAAGGAAACCACCATTGTTCTGTGGTAAACGGAAGACTATGTTGTTCACAGCTGATTTGAAAAAAAAGCAGGAAATGCGATGCTCTTTTATGCTTGTGTTAACACTTGAAATCCATAATACTTGCAACCTCATTTAAGGTATATGAAAGTACAGTCCTTGAATCTTGATGGTGACTATTTAGTTAAAAGATGGGCAGGACGTATGGACAGAAATGTGAGGATCTGTAAATGAAATAAATATTTACTCGATAAGGAGAGGAATACCTGTTATGTAGCAATGGGTGGGACATAGCGGATGTACGTTATCCCAAAAGATAGAATAACAAAATTACGGAGCCCCCTTGCCTGCATTTTGTAATTTGATCTTTTGGGATTTGTGGCAGTTTGTCCCCGCACTGCCTTTAATGTATGCGGGGGACACCCCTGCAGCCCCTGCTGCCCATAATACCGAACTGAGAGAGCAGAGTACACCCCCGCAACTCTTGATCCCCTGTTTGGTATTATGGGCTTCGGTCTAATCTACTATGCCGAATGCACACTAAACGTGGATCCAGCATTTTAGATTTAATCTTTTCGTCCATTTCCAAACAAAGCCATGCATTGGTAGACAAAGTAAATCTAGGGAACAGTATAGTTGGGAAGAGGGCAAGGAAAGTGTAAACCGTCCCAATTGCAGGCTTACTTAAAAGCAACCCAAGAGGGTCGCATATATTAAATGTGTCTTGTATCCTGCATATAGCTAGGGCCGTGGAGGTGACCAGGACTATCATGTTAAATCACCATAGAAACTACACTGCACTCTGGTATCTCCCTCAGTTTACGACTGAGTTACTTTAATTCTATTCGCTGGTTATTGAACTCCCTTATTGAGGACTGAGGCCATTGAACAACCCCACCTTGTGTAAATTTCCTTGAAGTAAACCGAGTATACTAATCATTATCAACCACCTTTGAAAGCAATGGTCAGGTAAAAATCAAAGGCATCGAAAACCTTAATCAAACATTTTGGGCGTCTATACACTTTGACCTGATCATTGTAGCCATCAATAAATGGGGATTGGGGGTTCCAAATTATTAAGTTTAAGTGACCTCCGTCTGGACACCCTTTATGTATCTCAATTCCTACTTGGAAAGCTCTATGTATATAAACTATTGTACAATGGAGAAAAGAACATTTTATTAATCTATTGACACCAACTGTTATCCCGTAAACCCTTCTAGAGACAGGATATAGGGATGGCATGCAAACAAAACATCTACTAAGAAAGAATTAATGAGTGTTTGAAGGCATTTCAATGACCGGGATGGGGGAGTCACAATTAGGAGAGGAGGAAGAATCTTGTAAGCCTCTGGTGGACAATGAGGAGACAGAGGAAGGATTGACATAATATTTATGGTAGATGCTGTATTCCAAATGTCCTGAGATATGTCATCCTGAGAACGGGAAAAGGGGGTATACCTTGCGACAAGGATTTTGAGTCAGGGCAACCCTCACAATTGCTAACTCCTTACCCCCCAACATCCGCAAGGCAATAAGTAATCTTACCAACCTGGGAGTGTGGGAGAGATAATACTTGCCTCTGTACCTAGAATCTAAACACCCACTCATGATAATGAGGGGATTAGTCATTCTATGTCAAGACCAGAGGCGTCCTATTATGTAAGTGTAAAACCATGTAACCACCTGTTATGCAATACTTTAGGTTAATGATGATAAAACACTGTAAAGCGAACATTGGAGTCCCTGTCTTTGCTAGTGTACATTTCAACAGTACACTATAGCTCAACATCTGCTTATTGAAGTCTTTATATGTGGGTTGTTACAACCAAGTTAAAAACAGAAAGAACATTACAAGACATACCAACTGTGGGTACTAGTAGAACGTTTGAGATGTCAGAAAAGGGGACCCTGAAGCAACATTTGAAATGCAATTTTGAGTTAGCCAGATCTAAATGAGATCAGGCAAATAATGAAAAATGCTTTCCTCATTGGAGAGCATGAAATGAGACAAAGTGGATGATGTTGGAACCACCTCCTATTAATAGTTATTGATTGTATGAAAGGGGATGATATGATATATGATATATGATATGATATGATGTGGCATTTATAACACGCCTATACACAAGTGTTACAAGGTGCGACGAGGCAAGGGGGGGGGACAAAGGGAGGACAGACAATGATCTTACTAGGCCAGGTGTAATTCAGATCGCGCAAGTGCAGGGGAAGGGGGGAAAGGAAGAGTGCAAGGGGGGAAAGGGAGGGGGGAAAGTGCAGTACATGGGAAGTGGAATAAATAAGATAATAAAATACATAAAAAACAGGCAAGTGCAAGGAAGTGCGGAGAAAGTGCGGGAAAGGTGACTGACGGGATACAGAAAACAGTCCCCAAGTGCAGAGGTTGCCAGGGAGGCAGTGCAGGTGGGCAGTTGACAGGGCCTGGGCCAGAGATCAGAAGGGTGGCCAGGTAACCAGTGCAGTGCAGGAGTTCAGCAAGGGAGGGGAGGAGAGAAAGCAGAAGCAAAGAGGAAGGTTTTGAGGTGTTTCCAGAACCGGAGGTGGTTCTCCTCGAGTTTCAGTGAGGCAGGAAGGCTGTTCCAGAGAGGCGCCCCTGCCGAAGAGAGTGATCTGCCACCAACTCGTTGCTTGGAGAAGCGACTGACCCTGAGGGAGTTGGAGGCAGATGAGCGAAGAGCTTGAGAAGGAAGGTATTTAGGAAGAGAGAGTTGAAGGTATTTCGTCCCCAGACCCCAGAAGGCCTTGTGTACAATGCAGAGGATTTTGAATTTAATCCTCGCAGCCACTGGAAGCCATTGCAGAGATTTCAGTCCTGGAGAGATACGATCCCTGGGCTTAAGGCCAAGGACAAGTCTCGCAGTCCTGTTCTGGATAAGTTGCAGAGGGCGCAGAGTGGAGGCAGGAAGATTTAGATAGATGATGTTACAGTAGTCCAGCTTGGAGAGGACCAGGGCTCTGGAGACAGTGAGCTTCTGGGGGAAGGAAAGGAAAGGAAGAATACCTCTAAGGAGGTGCAGCTGGTAGTGTGACCTCTTAGAGACGTCAGAGATGTGGGGGAGAAAGAGAGTGCAGAGTCGAAGGTGACCTCAAGGTTTTTTGCCTTGCAGGTGGGAGTGGGAGGAGGGCCAAGAGAGGCCAGCCAGAGAGCTGCAGGGAAGGAGGGAGTGGGCGTGCCGATGAGTAGAATCTCAGTTTTACTGGCATTTAGGCAGAGGTCATTGGCAGCACACCAATCCTAGATGGCAGACACACAGTCGGAGATGAGGGAAGGAGAGGAGGAGGCCGAGGGTAGCCTGAAAATGAGCTTGGTGTCATCTGCATAGCACTGAAAGTTGGGACAGAGAGTGGCGATGCGGTGGGCAAGGAGTGCCAGATATGGGTTGAACAGCCAGGGAGAGAGGTTAGATCCCTGGGGGACACCACAGATAGAGAAAAAGATGTCGGAGAGGAAGGACCCAAGTTGGACCTGGGAGGGTCGGTCGGAGAGGAAAGAAGTCAGCCACACCAGAGCCAGACCAGTGAAACCCAGGTTATCACGGAGACGGTTGAGCAGGATGGCATGATTGACAGTGTCAAAGGCAGAAGAGAGATCAATCAGGATAAGAACGCAAGGGGTGTTAGTCGAGGTTGGAGAGCAGGTCTTCACGGATGTTCAGGAGAGCAGTTTCCGTGCTTCTGGCAGCTCTGAAGCCAGACTGATGGTCATGAAGACAACCAACAGATTCAGTGTGGAGATTGAGTTGGGAGATGGCCAGTTTCTCCAGGAGCTTGCCCAGGAAGGGAGTTATGGAGATTCGGCGATAGTTATCTGGGCAGGAGGGGTCGGCAGAGGGTTTCTTAAGAAGAGGGTGCACAAGGGAGTGCTTCAGGGGGGAAGGGAAGACTCCAGTGGCGAAGGAGTGATTGCAGAAATCTGCGAGGGCAGGAGCTAGGGAGTCAATGTGATCCTTGATAGTTTTGGAGGGACAGGGGTGAACCAGTTTCGACAAAACTTTCATAGATCAGACTTGTCTAAAAACCACATCTGGAGAGAAAAGGGGAAAGGTAGAGAAGGAGGGAGGAGGGGTGGCAGCAGAAGGGCCATAGGAAGAGCAGGGAATAGTGGGAGGTGGGTGAGAGGAGGAGAGTGAGGACAGGATGTCCTGAGTTTTAGAAGTGAAGTGAGAGGCCAATGCCGTGCAGAGGGCCTGGGAAGGACAGGAGAGGTAGAGACTGCAGCAGGATTGGCCAGTTCCTTGCAGATTTTAAAGAGTTCAGCCGAGTTGTTCGATGCCACAGAGATATGCAGGCTTAGATATAAGCTCTCTTCTTGGTGAGGACGGAGAGCCGGTATTGCCTTTGCAGCAGGCGGTAGGCCAGTTTGTCAGAGGATGAACTTGAAGCACGCCTATTCCTCTCGGCAACCCTGCACTTACGTTTTAGGCTGACAAGGTCTGAGACGTACCAGGAGTTGCACTTGGCTTTGGGCTTCAGGCGGATTCTCATGACAGGGGCAAGGATGTCAAGGGTATTAGCTATAGCAGAGTGGAGAGTGGAGGGGGCTGTGTCAGGGTGAGAGTCGGCCAGTGGGGAGGAGGAGGTGAGAAGGTGGCAGCAAAAGCCTCAACTGACACGCGATTCATGGGTCGTGTGACCGAGAAGGTGGGTGGCAGTGACGGAGGTGGCTTGGCCTGCGGGGTGGTGAGGGTGAGGTGGGAGGAAAGGAGAAAGTGATCACCCCAGGAGAGAGGAGTGGAGAGAGGGATAGAGAGGGGAAGGTCTGAAGAGATCAGAACATTGAGAGTGTGCCCTTCAGAGTGAGTCGGGCAAGAGGGGAGAATAGTGAAGGAGAGGGAGTCGCAGAGGTTGTGAAAGAGTTCACAGGGGGGACAGGAGGCATCCAGGTGGATGTTGAAGTCTCTGAGGAGGAGGAGTTGAGTGGTTGAGACCAGGAGTGAAGAGGAGAGGTCCGCCCACTCAGAGAGGAAGGAAGAAACCTGACCAGGTGGCTGATAGATAGTAGCCACAGTAAGGGAATGGCTAGGTGAGAGAGAGAGAGCCTGCAGACGAGGCATTCAAAAGAGGAGTAGCCCTGCGTAGGAATGACAGAGGCAGGAATCCACTCAGGGAAGATGAGGGCTACGCCCCCACCAGATCGGTTGGGCCTGGGTGCGGAGAGGATCTTGTAGCCATCAGGTAGGAGCGTGTCAAAGCTGGTGACGGAGCTGGCCGTAAACCATGTCTCAGTGAGACCGAGGACATCGAGGTCAAGTTCTTCAAGCAGGCGGCAGATGTCAGAGGAGTGTTTGACAGCGGAGCAGGCGTTAAGAGTGGCAATGTGGAGAAGGTTGCCCTCCTTGAAGGACTTCCGGGGAGGGGTACAGAATAGAGGTACACCCTGCGGAGGTGTAGAAAGCGCCCGAGAGGGGGCAGAGAGGGAGGGGGTAGGCAAGGTAGCCAAGGAAGGGGGGGAGGGGACAGCAGGAGAAGAAAGGAAGTTGATGAGGCACGGAAAGCGTCTATCAAAGAGATGAAGGTTGGCCTGAGGATCTTGCACTAAGAAGGTTCCATTTGAGTAGACATTAATGATGACCTTAGAGGAAAGGAAGGAGTCCAGGAGGGCATCCCAGCGAGTACCACCATTAATGGGAGAAGAGGAGAAAGGCGAGAGAACAGAGACCATATGTGGGGTCCATAGATCTGGAGAAGGAACGACAAGAGGATGCTAGTGAGAGTTTCCTTGGCGGAGGCGCTGATGTAGGTGTCCGCGATAGGGAGGCCTGGGTTGGAGACCAGGATGTCCTTTTTTAAACTTTTTCCTACCAGATTTAGTGAGGAGAGCAGGATAGTCAATAGTGAAACAGTTTGAAAAGATGTGGGAGACAGAGAGCACCATAGAGTAGGTGGGAGAGGAGGGGGTCCAGCAGTAGGCAGACAAGAACAGCGAGAGGCAAGTGAGTAGGAGAGTGGCACAGGACGGTACTTATGCGGCGATCGCAAGAGAGGGATAGGACAAACTAAGACAGGAGAGAGTACAAACCTAAATTTGAGAATCCTAAAGAGGGAGAAAAGGTCTAGGTTTACAGAGCAACTTTAAATACGGTGACCGTGCATGTTATAACAGGTAGAAAACCCCACCTAAATTTAAGAATCCTAAAGAGGGAGAAAAGGCCTAGGTTTCACAGAGCAACTTTAAATGCGGTGACAGTGCATGTTATAACAGGTAGAAAACCCCACCTAAATTTGAGAATCCTAAAGAGGGATAAAAGGCCTACGTTTCACAGAGCAACTTTAAATACGGTGACATAAATAAATATGATAACATAATGTCCCCGGCAGCTACAACATCCAACACAGAGACCGGCTGAACAAGATAGGCGGCCCTGCACCAGACTTGACGTCAACAACATAGACTCCTTCGAAGTCCTCTCCTGCCTCTTCCTGCTGTACCTGACGGACACAGGCACCTTCGATCTCATCTACAGACCACCCAAATCCAACACCACCTTCATCAGAGACTTCACCGACCTGGTCTCCACCATGTCCCTCACGCATGCCAACAACATCTTCCTAGGCGACTTCAACCTCCCAGGCAACCAAACCTTTTGCGGAAGCTCTCCTCTTCCTTCTCGACACCCTTAGCACATGAAAGACCCAATGCACGAGAAAGGTAATATCCTTGACTTAATCATCACCACCCTTCACTATAGCTCTCCTCTCCCGCTTGACTGGTCTAACCACCTGGCCATGCCTTCCAACATCTGGCACACCACCCCAGTCAAGCACTCCCAGCAGACAAACCTTCAGGTCCTTCAAGAACGTCCTGGTGGAAGCCCTCAAGGAAGACCTTGCCAACCCCGACCTCAAATGGACCAAACACCCCCAACCAAACTGCGACTCTCTGCTGGAAGCACTCAGTGCCACCCTCTCAGCCTCTGACAACACACCTTCAAACCAAAACCATCAGCACCCTGGTACACACAAGAACTTAACCTCAGCAAAAGAGTCATCAGGAAACAAGAGAAAACCTGGCGCTGCTCCTGATCGCATCCAACCTGGCACTCCTCAAGGAACTCTAAGCAACCCACTGACAACTAATCAACACAGCGAAGGCCTTATACTATCAGAACACCATAGCAGAAGCCAACAACAAAAGCAGAGCCCTCTTCGAAGCATTCAAGCACTGCATCAACCCATTATCCAACCCTGCCATACCACACTCCATCGAAAAATCCACCACCATGAACACCTTCATCGACAAAATCTGCAAGATTCACCAGCACATAGACACCAGCTCTGCATCCACAGACCTACATCACGTCCCTCCTCGCAAAATCTCCACACCATGGACAACATTCAAGACACTCTCTACGGAGAGCCTTATTGAAACCCTCGACGCCCTCAAAGCCACATCGTATACCGACAACATCCTCCCAGCATCTATCCTCAAGACCCTCCCAGCAGAAGCTCTCTTCACTACCCGGAGATCATCCACAGCTCCCTAACTCAAGGCACCTTCCAATCGACCAAAAGACCGGACAAATCCTCCCTCTACTAAAGAAACCCACTCTGGATTCTGGCAACCTAGGTAACTATCGCCCATCACCCATCTTCCGTTCCTAGGTAAGATCATTGAGAAAGCAGTAGCTGCGCAACTGCAGCAACATATAAACAACAATTTCCTACAAATCTACCATCTGGGTGTAGACCCGGGCAGAGTTCAGTCTGCGGCAGTCGCTGGAGCGGATGGTCATTGTGAGGAGCTGCAGCTACACTCAGTGTTTTGGAGGCGTTGTGTCTTGTGCTTCGATACACTACCCCTTTAAGAAAAGAAGCCCAACCCAACTTAAAAACTAGCCCTGAGCGCAGAGCGCGTGCGGAGTTCGGGCAGAGTTCAGTCTGCGGCAGTCGCTGGAGCGGTTGGTCATTGTGAGGAGCTGCAGCTACACTCAGTGTTTTGGAGGCGTTGTGTCTTGTGCTTCGATACACTACCCCTTTAAGAAAAGAAGCCCAACCCAACTTAAAAACTAGCCCTGAGCGCGGAGCGCGCGCAGAGTTCGGGCAGAGTTCAGTCTGCGGCAGTCGCTGGAGCGGTTGGTCATTGTGAGGAGCTGCAGCTACACTCAGTGTTTTGGAGGCGGTGTGTCTTGTGCTTCGATACACTACCCCTTTAAGAAAAGAAGCCCAACCCAACTTAAAAACTAGCCCTGAGCGCGGAGCGCGCGCGGAGTTCGGGCAGAGTTCAGTCTGCGGCAGTCGCTGGAGCGGTTGGTCATTGTGAGGAGCTGCAGCTACACTCAGTGTTTTGGAGGCGTTGTGTCTTGTGCTTCGATACACTACCCCTTTAAGAAAAGAAGCCCAACCCCGCTGCCCCAACTAGATTAAGGTGCCATAAGTCTGTGGAATGGAGATGGCTATCCATAGTTCAAGGGAAATAATGGTTAAGCAGACATTCCTCTATGTGCTAAA